>NW_006262339.1:34598587-34624010 GCF_000493195.1 Citrus x clementina | reverse complement strand
AATGATGTATCCAAAGATAAAAAAAAAATAGGGTTTTTATCAAAGTCGATTTCCCCCAAGGTAGGCTCAAATCAGGAAACTAAATCACAATTAAACTTGAAATAGAAAAACCTATACTCATACCTAAATAGAACTAATTAAAACAAAAAATAATAAAAGTATAAAATCTCCTAAAATGTCCTACATCACTTTCACTCATTCTCAGTCCCTCTTCTGACTTCCTATTTGTTTGCCACGGTTTAGAAAAGCTATAGAGGCACTTCTCTAAGCTAAATAAGGGAAAGAAATCACATAAATAGTGAGCCTCCAATAATGTGGAGGTAGATAATTATTTATTTATTTTGATAGGAAACAAAGAAACTTTAACATGAAAGACTTTACCAAGACTATTATTGGGAAAGACATTTGGTGCAGTAAATGGCGCCCAATGAGTGTAAATAAAGTTTAAAAGGCAGCATGGTAAGAAACTTATGCATTGAAAGGATCAGGAAAGCACCAGAATCCCACCCTCACGAAGTGATTTCAAGAATGAGAGTCAAAGACAGTGATAATACAAGCATATGAAAGTCAGGGTGCACTTTTGTTGGGGAAGAATTACACAGGTGCTTCTTATGCACAATTGTTAGTGCACATCTGAACCAGATGTTTACTAATCCAATAATACCTAGTTAATAAAATCCAGATTTACAACAAGTCATTTAAGCTTAAAAAAGTAGCTATACAATTGTATAAATATCAATGGAAACAGTTACGAGAATACTACTTTACTTAGTTTCCCTGGCCATAATAGATTTCCCAGCATAAACATCTTACTAGTCAAGCTTCCCTTTATGATTAATCTTCCTTAGCTTGTTAAATTATAAAGCACAACTTATTGCAGTCTTACACAGTGCGGGCAGAAACTGGCAGCCTAACAAGTAAGATGGATCATAGTTTACATAATGGATTAAGTGATCACAGATATTGTATTAATTCATGAATCTATAGATGTGAAGTTACTGCCACAATGACAACCGAAGGTAAAGAAGCCAGCATAATTACAGCCACAAAAAATCTAGTATATGGACTAGAAAAAATTACTAACACAAAACCAAAAAAAAAATATTTATTAGGGAAAAATATCACACAGTGATAAATGGTTCCAATAAATTAGTAAGGACAACAGTGAAAGTAATTGCAGTACCTGACTGAAGAATGCTTCCTTATCAGATGAAGTAAAATCAAGCCTACAGATGAAAAAACTTGCTGAAGTTACCATAAAGTTTCAATTTCTTTCATGAGGTAACTTAGAACACTAGAAATTATGAATAACTACTAGCGAAATCTTAATGTAATGCAATTTGACAATATGGATTGATAAATATATTGTCACATATGTTATTTAAGGCATAACATTGCATTACGTATTGCTATCATGGGAATTCAAGAATAGAAGATGTCTCATAGAATTGCTTATGATTCACACACAAAAAATAAAACCATAATGGCACAAGACTATGCTAATTAGTCAAAGAGAGGCATGGACATAAAGCTCTGCCGTTATTTAGGATCTACTTCGCATTCACTTTTATGCATTCTCCACAACAGATAGTTGAGTTAATAATTTCTTCATGAAAGTTTTCATTCCACTGCAGCAAGATTTTCAATATGAAAAAAAGAAAAGAAAAGAAAAAAACTTCTGGAGCTACAGCTGGGGGGCTGCTTGGGCCCATCCATAATAGGGTAAGCATGCGGACATTCATTTAGGATGATGATGAGAACAGGTATTTCTACATGCCCTAGGACTGGAGATAACTGTAATTTTATACGATGTATGCTAAGAATTATTTACATTCCAAACACAGCTGAATATATGCAGTTCACAGGGGTAAGGAACTCATTGGCTGATGCAGATTACAAATCTGCAATGTGAATCCTTTGAGGCAGGTCATGGCATCTGAGTGGGAATTTAAACAAAAAAAGGGTGAGGGACAGCAATCCTAATCCTCTATTTATCAAAAACATGAGTTTCTTACTTTGTTTAATTTCTTCATCAACACCAATCATGTCCCAATCTACCTGGGTATGTTAACACAACAATGAAGATGATGAAACTAGGTCCATACTCAAGTTTTAGACCAATTCAAAGTTTTTATACTGCTCCATTATGCAAAAAGTTCCAATCTCGTTCTTTTCTATAAATATAATTCTTTTCATGCCAAATTAATTTTAGATTCCATGATGGATATGATCTCTGTCCATGTAACATAACATAGCAATAACTTCTTTCACTTTTTCTGGATAATTAATAGCATAACGTGGCATATTATTACCATCATTACCATAATAAAGTTAAATGCAACTTACCATCCCCTTTTCATCAACTGCGCTGCCACGGAAGATATCTTGGCTTGGACATAGCCTTCAGGTGAACTAGCATGTTGCATAACAAAGCACAGACAAAAACTGCAAAAAAGATATGTTTAGTCACAGAATCATCAAATAAAACCAAAGAGTGGATGATACTATAATTAAATTAATAAGGAAGAGACTTTCACAGTTTCATGTAAGACATAAGATAACAGGAATAGAAGGCTCAAAGAAGAAAGATCAATGTATGACAGTTGTATACTTATAGCTGCATATAATATCCAAGGCAAAAACTTACCCAATCAAGCTTTTCTTTTCATCGGCTGTCAGGAAAGACCACTCTCGCATAGCTGCATCTCGAATTGCTGCAGCAGCCTGAAACCTTGCATTTGCTACCTGTGAATTCTCTGAAGCAGGGAAAAAATAAATAAAATAAATAAAATAAATAAACAAATGTATTAAATTGAGAAAGGCAGGATCATTCATCTTCAAGGGCATGTGCATCACACCAAAACTATTAATAAAAGTACTATTCAGACATCTGTAAGCCAAGAGCATTATAGAAATCAAAGGTCCAGAGCACAAAATAACTTGAAAATTTTCTTCTATGGGAAACAGGAAAGGCAATATAAATTCATAATATTAGTAAAAAGATTCCTCCTTTGTGTCCAAAAGCCTTACCAATGCATTCTAATATTTACTCAGTCTTAAAAGTTGGTCATAACTGCTCTTCCATCCGTTAAGTTTATGTTGAAATTTTTAACACCTGATTTACTTACCAAGGATAAACTGGCATGCCTTGTACGGCTGAGGGGACTGACATAGCCCCAAAATAGTTGCCTCCGCTGCCGCTGGATTAACATGCATCTGCCATAATGAAAACCACCACCAGTAAAAATGCCTGCCTGGTGTCCACAAGAGCATACTTACATATGGAAAGTTTCATTTGTGTCAAAAATCACAAACCTCCATAAATATGTAAACATGAACATATGCATTAGAAACCTAATATTACAACAAACTCATACAAAGGAAAAATGCAATAAAATTCATCCATAGTCAATTCGATTTTCCTTATTTTTGCAGTACCAAAACGCAATCGAGTTAGTTCATTTAGATATTTAATCAATACAAAAATCAATTTTAAAACCACTACAAGTCATAGGCTTTAAACTAAATAACAACAACAATAGGGACAAAACTTCATTCAAAGTTAACCTTTTTTTTTTCCCCTTCACTTACATTTTCTCTATCTTCCAAGCAACTGAACATAACCTAATACTTTGAATTTACCATTGATCAAGTAATCAGCTTAAATAGTAAAGAGAAAAGAAATTAGTCACGGTAGACAATAGTTTTCTCTTTCATTTCCTAGGAAACACAGAACGTGCGACTTGAAATTTTCTTGTACTTTCTCAGAACCAAACAGAGAAAAGAAAATAAAATAAAAAGTAAAAAAAAATACTTGAATAGAAGAGCAAGCGATCTCGATGGAGTGCATAATAGACTGAAGCTTGGCCAAGTCGGCGGGCCCGCCGCCGCCACCACCACCATCTCCTCCTTCTCCGTTTGAATATTCTTGCATCTTTATCATTACTTTCAGTCAGTTGATTCTACGTAGCCAGAGATGAAAAAATGACTTAAGAAATTAAGAAATGGTGTGTTATTGTTGAAGCAGTTATTAAATTAAGTTAAAATTAATAAGAAATAAATTACGATTGTGCCATTTGATTAGATTTCATCAAGTGAACGAATCGCAGAAAGCAGAGAGTACCTGGTGTGATTAAATAGAGAAACGAGGTTGTTGATAGTAGTGAAGGAGACGAAGGTTTTAGTGATGTCGTTTCGTAGTTCTTAACAAGAAAGGACTTAAATGCATGGATAACAAAACTAATTGGTTAAAATGTAAATTATATTTTAATAAGGGATCAATTGTAATTTTATAGTTGCCGACTCCTGTGAACCCTAGGTTTTGACGTCACATATAAACCCAGCAGTTGAACAAGAAAAAATAAACTGCTTTTGAGTGATGCAACAAATTTAATGCCAACCCAACTAGCTGTGCTTTATGATTCGGTAATCTTATTTACCATTAGTGCTTTATTTCCATTTTTTGATAATTCATTGGGGGTTGCATTTTATTTTTCTATTTTCATTCAGTCATTTTAAGCTCTGGCAGAAATGTTTATGCATGCAGAATCGATAGCCTTTGAATTCCTATGGTTATTCAAAATGGGGTTCTTGAATTTTGATGTTTTGGTGACAAATTATGTTAATTCATTCAGGTTAAATATGAATTGGATAAGGTTGTGTTTTTATTTTCTTGAGCAGGGAATTTAAATTTGTTGCGTTTTGGGAGTGGATATGTAGTTTGAATATGTTACAAATTGATCATTATAATTTATCTGAGTGATTTTACTTGTTCATATATGATTTTTCCTTTAATAATTGACTGCAATTTGTTTTCTTTCATAGGTATTTTGATCATCCTGGTTCTTGTAGCTGTGTATCATGATGTTGTTTCATTACGACCTATTACTGAAATATCCGGGGTTTGATTTTGGCAGTTTGAACTTTCGCAGGTGTACCGCTTGTTGTCAATCAAAAAAGTAGAGAAGGCTGAAGAGCTATTGCATAATATTTTGGGTGTTACAAGGAAATGAAAACATAAACACTAGTCCTTTTTATTTCCAAGGAAAATTATAGCTGTGATTGTGAGATCAGATTGAAAGGCAAGTCCGGAGATGGGCTACACAGTTGTTCCGCCGAATTCTATAATTGAACTTCATTGTTTGCCTAATCTGCAGTGGTGTTCAAGACAAGTCAGCCTGCAACATGGAGTTGTGAATAATCACAGAACTCAATTTTATTCCCAACTGAGAGATCTTGGGGCAGGAAGAAATGTGTCCTTAAAGTGCAGAGGGTTGCCTGGAAATGTTTGCATTGACAGAGTCAATGAAGTTGACCAAGATGAATGGAGCTCAGAAAGTCATGTATTGGCTGTTAATAAAAAATTGAGAGGGCTGACAATTACCAAAAAATCTCATGATCCTTCACTTCCATCTTCAGATGGACCCTTTGTTGAAAACGATGAGAAGACTAACAATAAAATCCTCCAAAATTTCTGCTCCAGGGGGAAGTTAACTGATGCATCAAAGTTGATTGATATAATGGCTCGTCGTAATCAAATTCCTGACTTCCATTTTTGCATAAACTTAATCCGAGGCCTTATCAGAATAGATAGGATAGAGAAAGCTTCCAAAGTCCTTCAAATCATGGTCATGTCCGGTGGGGTTCCAGATACAATTACGTACAACATGATGGTTGGCGGTCTCTGCAAGAGAGGACAGATTAGATCGGCCATTGCTCTTTTGGATGAAATGAGCGTCAGTGGTTGTGAACCTGATGTAATTACGTATAACACAATTCTCCGAACCATGTTTGACAATGGCAAATTTGAGCAGGCTATTGGATTTTGGAAGGACCAATTGAGAAAGGGTTGCCCACCTTATCTGATTGCCTACACTATTCTTATCGAGCAAGTCTGCAAGCAATGTGGTATTGCCCGTGCTATTGAAGTACTAGATGATATGGCAATTGAGGGTTGTAGTCCTGATATTGTTACCTACAATTCGCTGGTTAATTTTAGTTGTAAGCAAGGGAAATATGATGATGCAGTTTTGGTCATAAATAATTTATTATCTCGTGGAATGGAGCCAAATTCCATAACTTACAACACACTTCTCCATTCTCTCGGTAGCCGTGGATGTTGGGATGCAGTAGATAAGATCCTTGATATCATGAATGAAACTTCTCATACCCCAACAGTGTTTACCTATAATATTTTGATCAATGGTCTGTGTAAATATGGACTTGTGGATCGTGCCATCAACTCTTTTAATCAAATGGTTTCGAAAAATTGTCAGCCTGACATTGTAACTTATAATACTGTATTAGGTGCTCTCTGTAAAGAGGGAATGTTGAATGAGGCACTTCAATTACTTCACTTATTGAACGGAAGTAGTTGTTCCCCTTGTTTGATCACTTATAATACTTTGATAGATGGGTTGGCCAAAAAGGGTTGTATGGAGAAAGCTATGGTATTGTATGGTCAAATGATGGAAAATGGGATTTCTCCTGATGATATTACTCATCGCACTTTGATTTGGGGATTTTGCCGGGCAGATCAAGTTGAGGAAGCAGTGGATTTATTGAAGGAAATTGGTAAAAGAGGAAACAAAATGAGAAATAGTGCTTATAGATTGGTCATTCATGGACTGTGTAAAAGTAAGAAGGTGGATATGGCAATACAAGTTCTAGAATTGATGATTTCAAGCCGATACAAGCCAGATGACACTGTGTTTTCCACTATAGTGAAAAGGGTAGCTGATGATGGAATGACAGAAGAAGCTTACAAGCTGTGGCAAAAGTTGATAGAATGGAAAGTTTTTGAAAAAGGGACAACCTTGTTGGCTTGAAATGGTGTTTATGCAGACTTGACCTTATTCACTGCCTTTTTGGAGTTAGACTAAGTTTTAGCTGAAAGATGTGCAGAAAATACATTTCTGTAAGGTCTTTTCTCCTGACCTGTCTGTTCTTCTATTTGTATTCACAATTGTTCTATCACCAAATTTAGAAAATCCCATAATTCCTACCAGCTTATCATTTTTATAATCTGTAATACCATGTTAGCTGGTTTTACCCACCAGCAATGCAAAGCATCGCATTCCAGTAGACAGTAAGCATTTGCCTCGTCTTTCTGAATATGTTGTCTTATGCCAGGGAAATTTCTTGGGATATATTGACACATTATTGCTTGGAAGCCACAAGGGTAGCATAATAGAGTTGTGCAGTCTTGCCGTTGTGCACTGTCAACTTGTCGCTGTTTGTTTTTGCAGATCTCAAATCTTTTATAGGCTGAACCATGTTTTTCATTTGCAATTTCGTCGTCCGTCTATTGTCAGAAGGGTGATAATTTCTATCCCGTGGTTCAAAATCATGCTGTTACAGCTTGTTCTTAATTGGTTCTTTTATCCTATCTTGATATCAGGTTGCAAACCTGCCACAGCAATTATAAGTCTGTGTAAACCCCGAACTTAAATCTTTTCCCAGTTAGTTTATGGGTTATCTTTTCTGTGTATGTAGCCTCTTTACAGAAAATTATCCGAAAATTGTTATACTACTATTTAGAATGAAGAGAAAATCAAAATTTTGATAGAGCACGAAATGCACTGTCCAGAATCAAACTATGCAGTAAAGGAGAATTATGTATATATAGACAGCTATATTGACACATGTTTTACTAAATACAAGCCTTTTTTGTATGTGCTTCAATCCTATTTGAAAAATTTTACTGGAAGAAAGGTTCTCAATAAATCATTTTTGAACAATTGAATTCATGAAATGGTTAAGTGCCAAAAAATGAAGTTAAAACAGAGGCAAGAATCATAAACTCTTCCAGCTTTTACCGAGATTTTCAATTTCTCAGTTTTTGCATGCTTTGTAGTATCACTCCAGAACAAATTTCATTCAAAGCAAATGTAGAAGCCCGATACATACATTGTTTCAGCCAAACAAACTAAAACATACAATATTGCTCTTGTGATGTAAAGTTCTGCAAAGCAAATGATCTCAATGTTGTCAGAAATCGATGTTATCTGCCAATGGATAAATTGAAAATAAGATCAGCCTCTTCCGGCACATGTGTTATTTCCTATTTCCAACTCTCTGAGCCATTATATGCTTTCATTAAGTCGCTTACAGTTCATTGTAATTTAACTGAAACTCATCATTCAGCCTTCGTGTAATACTACAAAATAAACTTGGACTGCATTGTTGTGGACTAAAGACAGACTAAGATCCTATATTGATCGATAAAACTTTCATTCCCTTCTTTCTTTATTCCTCATCAATACATTTTTTGGCTTGAATTTCAAGCACGGAGTGTAGAAACTTGAACACAAAACAGTCAAGAGCAACCAATTCCAGCAGAAGATAGATCATAAGAAGTTAGTCCTTGGTAGCCAAATGAGAGATTTCCTTGTAAACATCAAGTAAAGGAAAGGTCCTGTTCAACCGTTTAAAAGTATCTCTAGATATAGCATGCATACTAACAAGGGCATTAGCCAACTCCATGGCTTCAGCTCGCCATCCTCCATAACCAATCCCTTCAATTAACAATACATAGGTCGTTTCATTTGGCTTGCATCCTTTCTCAAACATTGCTGCTAATACTTCAATGGCTTCATTGATTCTCCGTGTTTTGCAAAATCCTAGAATAATTATATTGTAACTTACAACTGTCGGCCGGAACCTAGTGCTTTCCATGTCTACCAACAACCCAACAGCTTCATCTACCATTCCATCTCTGCATAAACACGATATTAGTGAATTGTATGTAATCTCATCAGGTTCGATCCCTTTGCTTAACATCTCTGATATCATGCCCAAAGCCCTAATCTTATCCCCAGAACTCCATAGTGCACTGAACATTGTGTTGTAAGAACTCACATTGGGAGGACAACCCACATCACTCAACTTCTCAAATATTTCTAAGGCCTGATCAGCATTTCCATTTTTACAGAAAGCGGCCAGAATTGTGTTGTAGTTTACTATATCTGGCAAGCAACCATCAGAGATCATATAATCCAAGAATTCAATTGCCAAATCCAATCTCCCGTCTTTGCAATATGCTGAAATTAATGGATCATAACTATAAGCATCCGGTGTTAATCCCTTTTCTTTTGCAGCCCTAAGTACATCCACAGCATCCTCAGTTTTGCCATCACGGCAGAGTGAACTAATCAAAATGCTGTAAGTAACAACATTAGGCTCAAGACCTCGAGAAATCATCTCAGTCATTAGCTTTTCTCCTTCCTCCCATTTCCCCATATTCAAAAGTGTTCGTAACAACATATTATAAGATATCACATCTGGCTGACAACCTCTAGATTCTAGGCTTCTAACAAACTGAAAAGCTTGACCCACCATTCCCTTCTTGCACATTCCCCTAATAATGGCATTGTTAGTAAACATGTCTGGTATAAGCCCTCTCGCAAACATCTCATCCAAGAGCTTCATAGCTTTATCAGTCTGACCTTCAAGCATGGTAGCTTGTATCAAGATCGTGTAGGTAATCACAGTTGGCTTGCAATTATCTCTCAGTAATTGATCAAAAACCTTGAAACCCGACTCAATCATTCCCCTACTGCAAAGACTTCCAATCATAATATTATATGTAACAACATCTGGTGAAAAGCCTCTACTTCTCAACCTATCAAGCACTTTATTAGCAAGTTCAATCTGATTAGCCTTACAAAACCCACTAATCAAAGCATTATAAGCAAACACGTCAGGCTCCCCATATTTCTCCAAAATTTCCATGACCCTCACGGCTTTATTACTCTTTCTTTCTTGAAAGAACTTCTTAATGAGCTTTGTACACATAACAACATCAGGCTTGCAGCCATTGGCGACCATAGACTCAATAAAATAAAGTGACTCATCAAACTTCCCTGCCCTGAATGACCTTTTAATAAGTTTCATGAACTGGGTCTCTTTGACATCAAAAGATAACAAATGGGTGTTGGGCCTTGTTTCAGCTGACGATGAAACCCTGACCCTTTCGTTAGACTTAGGGTTTATGCAACTTACTACCGTACTTTGAACTGAATGTGAAGTAGTGGGTTTCTGTTGCTGATGCTGACTAGTAAATATGACGAGGTTACGAGGAACAAAGTCTGTTGATGAAATTAATGCCATTGTCAATGGTTTTTGGATTTTTCAATTCTCATGGAGACTCATGCGGCAACAAGAGAGTAAAGATAATAGTTAGACAGAGATGAGAGTACCTGTGTGTGCGTGTGTGTATTTGCATGGAGATTTAGACCAGAGTAGAAGAGTTTGGCGGTTCAAATTGTCACTCTATTTGTGTTTCTTTGGTTTTGGATAACGAAACCCATGGTCAAGATTTTGGTTTTGGATGCCGGGTCGGTCAGAATGCTACTTGGTCCTAGGGATGGCAATTTGCGGGTCCGGGTCCGGGTTCGGCTGCTCCGGATCCGGACCCGGACATAAAATTCTCATAACCGGACCCATATTAAACCCGATTATTTTTAATTCGGGTCCGGTCCGGGTTCAGCCCGGAAAAATCCGGGTTTTCGGATTCCGGGTTTTGAACCCGGATTGTTTTACTTAAGCTGCTGGAAAAAACGCAAAAAAACAGAACACAAACAAGATTTCCAGAACTAGATTGCTTACTTTATCCTCCTTTCCAACAAACAAACAAACAAACAAACAAACAAACAAACAAGCAGACCTTTTCATCCAAATTGCACATACAAAAACTAAAATCTACGAAAGTAAAAGCGCTACAAACTTAAAAAGATTAGAATGCTAAAGCACCATCATTATCAACAAGAGTGTAGTACAGTTCTCATTAAATTAGCACTAAATTTACAGTAACCAACAACTAAAGCAAAGCTGAGACTCACAAATTGTAAAGAGAAAAGCCGAGACTCACAAATATTCACAGCGGCAGCTTAAGGATATGCTGATGAACACAGAACACAGCCGCGACTGAGGTGGATTTCAACCACTTTTGCTGGGCGCGACAGAGTGAGAGATGAGACGAGTGATGCTGATGAGTGATGACAGTCGTGAAGGTGATGACAAACCACGCCGTGAAGGTGATGACAGCCACACCGTGAAGGTGATGACAGGCCACGCCGCGAAGGATCTGATTTGATCTGAAGAAGAGAAATTACGGAGAGTTGAAGAGAGAATGAGAGAGATTAAGTGAGGAACGGGTGAGAGAGATTGAGAGAGGATTAGAGGAACATATGAGAGATTGAGAGAAGAGAAATTACAGTTGAAGAGAGTGAGAGATCGAGAGAGGAACCGAACGAGAGAGATTGAGAGATCTAGGGTTCCATTTGGTTTTTTTAAAAAAAATTTTCTATTTATATTTAATAAATAATATCCGGATCCTGGTTCCGGATTTGCGGGTTCATCTGAAACCGGACCCGGACCCGGAAGTATGCGGGTTCTCAAAAATTGATCCGGATTCCGCATAAAAATTATTGCAGTGCGGGTTGAACCCGGACCGGATTGGATTTTCCGGGTTCAATCCGGGTCCGATCCGGGTCCGGGTTTGGTTGCCATCTCTACTTGGTCCGAAAAAGTATTGTCGATAATTGGTTTAGAAAATTAAAAAAAGAAGATATATTTTATGGCTGATGCTACAATACCTGCACGTATCAGATACATGTAGGTTTTATGGCCGTTGGATTAATTGTATTGAATCCAACGGCCATAAATGAATTTAAACAATAAATAATTAAAAAAATATAAAAAACTTGAAACCTACAGAATTGGTCTCAACACACACCAAACCCCCTCAATACACATCAAACCCAGGCATATATATTTGTTGGGAAAAAAAAAAAAAACAAAAGGCTCTCACCTCAGGCGGGAAATCAATTTCTTCTTCCCTCCCTCCTCACTCACGGCTCACGGCTCACGGCTCCCTCTCCCTCTCCCTCTCCTTCATCATTCACTCTCTTGCCTCCAGTCCCTCACGAGACGCCTCATCAGGGCCACCAATGACGGAGCTATCCGGCGACGACACGTGGAGGTTGATCTCCATTGGCGGCAAGGATCTATAGCTACAGATTCACAACCCACTCAGTTCCTGTCAGCCCATTCTGAGTCGTTGTCAGGCCATCTCTACAGTCCACCTACGGTAATGAGACATGGGTATCATGTGTTTTGTTTGGTATCATTATATTTGTTGATTGAGTGTTTTATTTGATGTGGTAAAAAGAATCATTCGCCTCTCATATTTAAAAATTACAACTTTTACCATGTAAGTTTATTAGTGCGTATTGTTGGGTTATGTAATAATTTACATGGATTTAGAATTCGTGGAGAGAGTTTGATGACATTATCAGTGTGTATTGACAGGGGACATAATTTTTAGTGTACACAGTATAATGGTTAAGCGTAAGGCCAATGTGGCAGATGACATTAATATTCAGTCTGAGAAGCTGGATCCTCCGAGGCCAGGCAAGCATTCGTACATATACTACTTGTAAGAAACTAATTCATTGTTGAATTTTATTCTTGACATTCTGTAGTCATTTCAGTTTAACAGTGCAATAATTTTAATTGACATATAAGGAACTGATATTTGATATTATTTTTCTATTTACAGCAAGATAGAATTCCAAAAGTTAAAGGAGGAAGGTGTGAAGGTGGATGAAACAGTTTGTAGATAACTTTTCTATGTTGCAGCCTACTAACTAATAGTTTCGTTGATGATTGGCCAATAAATTTTTTTTTTTTAGTGTAGGTTAAGGGGCATATGCGTGACAAATGGTTGAAACTCAGCGCGAAAAATAAAGCCGAATTCATCAACAGTTATAATGAAAAGGCTGAAATGAACTCGAGATTGGCCAGTAGATTGTTAAGTGAACCGATTCCAACAGTGGCGACAATTCTGATAAGGGTAATCACCTATCTCGATGTAGTGTTTTGCGGTTCTCCAACATTGTTTCTTCGTTATCTATCGAACAACAAGATGTTGTGAGAGAAATTGGTTTTGGAAGCTTGTTAGGTTTAAAATGTGAGCGACTTAGGCAAGATTTATGTAGATTGTTAGTTAAGCAATGTAACGTAGATAAGCAGTCGATAACAGTCCATGGAATGGAATACAAGCTTACTCCGGAAACTTTTACAAGCGTGATGGGTGTTGGTGACGGAGGAACACCGATTGTGCTTGGTGATGAAGATAGTGAAATTACTGACTTACGAGCCAAGTATTGCTCAGGAAAGAAAGGCATCCCAATAGGTAGTTTAGATGACAAATTAAAGACAAATAGTTATGCATATGAAGATTTCTGTATTCTATTTAGTCTATTTGTGATTGGAACTATTTTGTGTCCAACTACAGCTACATACATCAACTCATCATACCTTTTATGCTTTAAAAGACGTGAGTAATATTCGCGGCAAAAATTAGGCCAGCTGGTCTTTCAATTTTTTATGGGAAGAAGTTTCAAAGTTCAATGAAAATAAAATTTCCTCGATGAACGGATGCGTTATATTTTTAATGGTATGATTTATTTAGTAATTTGTATTGTCGTTAGTTAAACGATTATGGTATTATCGATCATTATTTCCATATTAACCAATTTGTTGTTGTTTGCAGCTGTTCTACATATCATCAACTAAGTTTCAGCTTTCTTCTGTTGCCGAGAATGGATGTCCTCTTAGTGCATGGACTGATAGTGAAATAAAAAGATTCCTCAAGTGGCGACAAAAGTATGGTGACTTTGAGAGCAATGCGGTTTGTTCCCTTCTATAATTGTATAGTGTCTTGTAGTTATGTTATTAAATTGAATAGATTATTTATGGATATTTGTAGTTAATGCTGGTTCCGATGCGAGAAATCAGCTGCGGCACATCAGGTGCTCAAAGTGAAGGAAAAATTGACGATGGTGACGCCGTAAGGTAGCATCCATTTCATGCTATATTAGCAGTAATGGATAGAATTGAGGAACATATGAGAAGAAATAATGATTTACTACAAAAAAATGGGCTCGAAAATGGATTCTCTTACTGAAAAGGTTGAAACGTTGGAACGAGCATATTTTCGTCAAGAAGAAGCGAATGTCGCTGATGATAGTCAATCACCTCCTATATATACTGGTGTCGAGGCAACTGATGGTCCAATCTTTTCCTCTCTGAATATGGAGATGCACCCGCCTATCCTTGTAGTTGTCACGCTTTCAGATCTAGTATGGGAAAAGCGTACGCCCATCGAAGTTAAAGAACGAAAAACTATGTACCTCAGCACATCCACTGATGAAGAGGCTGTCCTAAAAGAAAAATTGGCAGAAGTATTGCAAGACGCGATGAAGCCTAAATTGGTGCTGAAACTTGAAAATGAGGTATACACAGAGTAATAATTTGTTAACTTTTGTCTAAACTATATATGATTTAGTCTGATCTTTCTTCTTTCTTTGTCTTAAAAAAATATGTAGTCTTCCGCTCAACAAGAGAAGAAATGTCAACAGCCGCAAGATTTTAATCCGCTGTCTTTAAACCCTCATCGGCCATACAGAAATCGAAAGCCGAGGCAGTACCAGTTGTCCTCGTATGATCAAGTCTCACTGGAATGCCAGCAGCTGGTGACTGCAAAAGCAGCAGCTGGTGGCTGCAAAAGCAGCAGTTGGTAGCTGCTGGTGTTGTTATTGCTGCAACTACTGGCATTCCAACAACAGCTGGTAGCTGCTTATGCAGCAACAGCTGTTGGCATTCCAGCAGCAGCTGCTAGCTGCTGCTGTTGCTGGCAGCTAGCAGCAGTAGCAAGAATCAATGCTGGTGTTGTTGCTGCTGCTGTTGCTTATGCAGCAACAGCTGCTGCTGGAATGCCAGCAGCTGGTGGCTGCTGGCATTCTAGTAGCAGCAACAACTGCTGGCATTCCAGCAGCAGCTAGTGCCTGTAAAAGCAGCAGCTGCCAGCTACTACTGTTGCTGGTTCTGCAGCTGCTGGCAGCTAGCTGTTGCTGCTGTTGCTTATACCAACAGCAGCAGCAACTGAAATCCCCAAAATAAGCATTAGCAGCAGGACCATTAGTAGCTGCAACTTTTGACTGCTTATGCCAACTCCTAATTCACTTCTTTTTGTTGAAATTACTCACGCACATTGATTTCAAACCATTTTGCATGCTATTTAATCAGTTCATCTTGACCTAAAACACAATATTTGTTATTCAGCGGAAGCAAAGGAAACTAAAGGAACATTAAATCATTAACTTCAAACATGCGATCATTAACTTGCACTATGGAAATCATGCAATTATTGGACCAATAACTTGATACCGGGACCATTAAACTTGAAACAAAAGGAACCTGAAACTTAGGGCAATGAACATGAAACTTGAGATCATTAACTTGCAATCTTGAAAATCATTTAATTAATGGACCAATAAACATGAAACAATGACCATTAACTTGATATATAAGCCATTAAACTTGAAAGCAGTAAACTTGAAACTTAGGCCAATAAACCTGAAACATGAGATCATTAACTTGCAACCATTAAAAATATTTAATTAATGAACTTGAAACTTAGGGCAATAAACATGAAATAGGATATCATTAACGTGCAACCTTGAAAATCATATATTTAATGGACCAATAAACATGAAACCAACACCATTAACTTGATATCGAAACCATTAAACGTGAAAGCAGTGAACTTGAAACATAGGCCAATAAACCTGAAGCATGAGATCATTAACTTGCAACCATTAAAAGTATTTAATTAATGAACTTGAAACTTAGGGCAATAAACATGAAATATGATATCATTAACTTGGAACCTTGAAAATCATTTAATTAATGGACCAATAAATATGAAACCATGACCATTAACTTGATATATAAACCATTAAACTTGAAACCAGTAAACTTGAAACTTAGACCAATAAACCTGAAACAGGAGATCATTAACTTGCAACCATTAAAAATATTTAATTAATGAACTTGAAACTTAGGGCAATAAACATGAAATATGATATCATTAACTTGCAACCTTGAAAATCATATATTTAATGGATCAATAAACATGAAACAATCACCATTAACTTGATATCGAAACCATTAAATGTGAAACCAGTGAACTTGAAACATAGGCCAATAAACCTGAAACATGATATCATTAACTGCAACTATTAAAAATATTTAATTAATGAACTTGAAACTTAGGGCAATAAACATGAAATATGATATCATTAACTTGCAACCATGAAAATCATTTAATTAATGAACTTGAAACTTAGGGCAATAAACATGAAATATAATATCATTAACTTGCAATCTTGAAAATCATTTAATTAACGGACCAATAAACATAAAACCATGACCATTAACTTGATATATAAGCCATTAAACTTGAAACCAATAAAATTGAAACTTAGGCCAATAAACTTGAAACATGAGATCATTAACTTGCAACCTTGAAAATCATTTAATTAATGGACTAATAAACATGAAACCATGACCATTAACTTGATATATAAACCATTAAACTTGAAACCAGTAACTTAAAACTTAGGCCAACAAACCTGAAACATGAGATCATTAACTTGCAACCATTAAAAATATTTAATTAATGAACTTGAAACTTAGGTCAATAAACCTGAAACATGAGATCATTAACTTGCAACCATGAAAATCATTTAATTGATGGACCAATAAACATGAAACCATGACCATTAACTTGATGTTGAAACCGTTAAACTTGAAACCAGTGAACTTGAAACATAGGGCAATAAACATGAAACATGAGATCATAAACTTGCAACCATTAAAAATATTTAATTAATCAACTTGAAACTTAGGGCAATAAACATGAAATATGATATCATTAACTTGCAATCTTGAAAATTATTTAATTAATGGACCAATAAACATGAAACTATGACCATTAACTTGATATCTAAACCATTAAACTTGAAAACAGTAAACGTGAAACTTAGGCCAATAAACTTGAAACATGAGATCATTAACTTGCAACCATGAAAATCATTTAATTAATGGACCAATAAACATGAAACCATGGCCATTAACTTGATGTTGAGTGTTAGAAAATGCATATTTATAAAGGAGAAAACTGTCATTTTACATTTCAAGTCTTACTAACAACCCTTACTTTTATGTATTTAACCTTCTTGTGATTTAATTACATGTGTTTTATTTTAATTAAGTATTTTATGTATTTTAGGGGCATTATAGTCATTTCACAATAAAGGAGAAATCAGACGGCAAAACGGACATCACTTTTGAACTCAGGACGGTCAAAAACCTTAGGAGGAGCATAAAAGGAAAAATGGCACTATTTACATGTACGGTACTATTCACGTGTACGGTACTGTATACGTTACTGTTCACGACACTGTTCACATAAACGGATGATGACGTGGCATTGACCGATGATGTGGCATTGACTGATGAGGTGTCACGATCCTGTTGGACTAAAATTCTTATGTACTGTTGATGGTGACGTGACAGTATATCAGTGGACGAAAAATCTCGCGTACGGTGCATGCATCACACAGGATTATTTTCAACCAAACCGCGTTACTGTTCATCCGGGTCAAACCTCGTTACTGTTCAAAGTCGGGTCAAACCGTGTTACTGTTCATCCGCGTGGTCAAACCGTTGACTGTTGACTGATGACGTGGCGCAATCCTGAGCGTCCAAACTGTTTTTAATCCGATGGCCATGATTTACTCCATGTATCTATAAAAAGGGGGCCTCTCCCCCCTAATTTGATATCTCTGAATCCATTTTTTGGATCCATTTTCTGTAATTCCTTCTCCATCTTGTATTTTCTTCGTATTTTAATAAATTCCCATTTTGCCCCTAGTTCAATTATGAGTGGCTAATTTTCTTTCAAGCTTGGGTTGAAGGTGAAGTCTCAACATGTGTCATGGGCTTAATTTGGTAAATTTATTTTCTCTTCCCCTCTAGTTTTTGTGGATGTTTTGACTTCTCGTCGACAAATAATACTAATCTTGTCTAGTACCGCCTTGGTTTCACCGGCCCTCTAGTACAAGGTTATTATTATTTGGCACGATAAGCCCTTAGCACCATATTGATTAGAGCGTGGTTCATAAGGTGTGGATTTCCCCCTCATGATTTAATTGACATTAATACGGATTATTTAGCCCATGATGCATGTTGATACGGATCCAGATACCCAAGTACGTCATTTTAATAGAATTCTCTTCAATTTATTCTCGCCATTTCAATTCCAATTTTAGAATTTATTCTTGCAATTTTAATTTAATTATTAGCATATTCTAAATCATTTCCACCATAAATCCAACTACCCATTTACAAAATTAATTCTATATATAATTAAAATCCACCTCCTCGTGGAATCGACACTCGTCACCATTAGTCTATACTACAACAGATTCGTGCGCTTGCGAGTACATTAAAATTTGCACAACACTTGATATATAAACCATTAAACTTGAAACCCCTAAACTTAAAACTTAGGGCAATGAACATGAAACTGGAGATCATTAACTTGCAACCATGAAAATAAAGAAATTAATGGACCAATAAACATAAAATCAAGACCATTAACTTGATTTCTATAACAATAAACTTGAAACCTTTTTTTATTTTTATAAAAATAAAAATTTATTGTTATTTGTCTTTTAATATTAAAATAATAATTATTTTATTAATATTTTTTATTATAATTAAATATTATTATATTATTTATTATTTAATTAATTTAAGGGGCAACCGGTTGCAAAAAGCGGTTGCTACAACTTTTTTTTTTTTTTGTACTTGGCAGCCAAACCATTGCTCAGTTTTTTTCCTTTTTTTATTGCTTGCCTGTATCACATACCTGCATGTACTGTAGCCGGACCCATATTTTCTTTGTGTATCCTAATTCGCCTTTACGACTGACGTGGCAGTGATAGGTACTGCTTAATTATATATTATCATAAAAAAGACAAGACAAGTTCAACAACAACAACCTCGACTTGGCTTTTAGCATGTGAGTTCCAGTTTCAAGCCTCCGTGGTAATTACGTGCAGAATGGTGGTACATCCATCGCGAGGGTAATTTTACTCCGCTGCTCGTAGTTTTATTAATTTGGTCATGTACCCAATGATTTTGATGGGTGGGAATGATCCTTTCGTTTTAATTAAAAAAGAATATTCTTGAGGAATTCTAGGTCCACGGCCCACCCATATATTGTAATTCATCTTGTAATTCTCTCTCTTTTATTTCTTTAATAAAATTTGAGTATCATTTATGTATGAAAGAGAGAGTATTGATATGATTTAAGATCTTAAAATTTATTACAATTCGAGAAAATTATTAAATTATATATTTTAATAGTTTATGGCTTAATAATTTTTTCAAATTTTAATAAATTTAGAATATATATAAAATAATTCTTCAGCGAGGACATTCTCACTTTAAGTGATGATACTACTAATAGATAAAAAAAAGTACATATTTCAATATACTAATAAAAAAAAAAGTCTCCAATATATTAAAATTAATATTTTTTAATATTTTAATGTGCACTCTCACTTTAACAAAGTGCGGATGTCTTCATTAGAAAAAAAATTGTATATGTACATACACACGCACAACAACGGCAACCTCACATACGGTCATTAGTAATCAATGTCATATTTAAAAGGATATAAATTTTAAATCAGGAATCATATATGACGTTCAAATAGTGAACTATTTTCTTACTCATACATATGAAAAGAGAGTTGAGATTGAGTCCCTTGATATCTAAATTTGCGAAATTAAAGAATTAATTTAGGAGATTTTAATTGATCTTTAATTTGTAAATACAAGTAGCTCGATTTATCATGTAATGTTGAAAGTACAAGTAACTAGATTTGTCATGCAATATTAAAGAAAAACACAAGACTAGGATATATGAATTGGTCGTATCTTTTGCAGTATCTCAATGCCGAGCTGTCTGTCAGATTTGAATTCTTGAGATTTAAAGGTTACAAGGTATGAATTTTATAAATAGGAAAACATGGGCCTTCTAACTAGAGAGATTATGATACATTAACCAAAAAAAAAAAAAAAAAAAATAATGTTAAGGATTTCACCATTTGAATCTCAACTTGAATTTTAATATTATATATCACTCATTTATTGAATGATGTATTTCATAATAACTAAAATTACTTAACCACCACTCAATTGTAAGATAACAATTTGTGTTTAATAAAAATAATACTGTGATTGGCACATCATAGATTAATTATCATTTGATAGACAACTAGCGGAGGTGGAATAAACTAAACAAGATGATCATTTATTAAAACTGGGGACATCCAACGGCTGATGCTGCAGTCTGTAGCTTACAGATTCTGTAAGCTAGTCAAGTCCTAAAAACTGGGTACTTGGTCTCTGGTATTGTAAATTAAAAAAGATGCATTCCAACTTGGCTGCTCGTTATAAATTATTGGGTATCATTATTTATACTTAATTAGCATTTGCATGTTCTTTGGAAAATCAACATGGGGAGAAACGATCCATATCTCTTTGTCCCTTGTTTGATTCTTTTCTCAGCTATTGTGGCAGCTGCAGCAAACATATCCAGAGACCAAGATGCTCTTCTTTCCGTAAAAGCTCATATAATCAATGATAATCCCAACAATATTTTGGCTCAAAATTGGACCTCAAATACTTCCGTTTGTAGCTGGATGGGCATCACTTGTGATGTCTATGGCAATAGAGTCACATCCTTGACCATTCCTGATCTTGGCCTTACAGGCACCATCCCTTCCTATCTTGGAAACCTTTCTTCGCTGCAAACACTCGTTCTCAGTCATAATTGGTTTTCGGTTACCATACCAAAAGAAATCGGCAATTTGACCAAGCTTAAAGAGTTACGTCTTCCCTATAACAAACTCGAAGGTATAAATCAAAATCACAAAGTGTTATTTGTTTTATTTTTTATTTTCTTTTTAATTTACGTTGCCAGATAATATGTTCCAGCAATCCAGCCTATAGATTTTACTAATTGAATTAATTGACACATACGCATAGAGTAATATGTAGGGGCAAAATTATGTGTAGGGCCTTGAGGTCAGATTGGAAAAGATTTCAGGCAAATTAAAATGAAAATTTTATCAATTTCTATGCATACTTTTATTCATAGATTTTAGGGAGCCCCTATGTTACAATTAATGTAACATACACACTCAACAACAACCACACAAATGATGGGCCCACATAATTTATGTGGTTGTTGTTGAGTGTGTATGTTACATTAATTGTAACATAACATTTGCCTAGATTTTATAGATATTACTGTTATGGCTTACTCAATTATACACAAGTGTTGTGTGAGGGGCGGAGCTATCTGTCTAGGCTTGGGGCCTATGCTGGAAAGATATTCAGGAAAACAAGGGCTGCTTGAAAATTTACCAAACTATATGCTTATATATTTTTTGGCCCCATTAATTTAATTTAATTTTGTTACAACACATATAGTTTTATAATTTCTCTATTATGGTCATGACTATCAGCCCACTTAATTTATGTTACATTCACTTTAAGTAAATAGTTTACAGCTCTTGTCAAAATTAAAATACTAGTTCCATCAATAGTGTTATGTAAATGAGTAATGATACATCTATAAATTCTTTTACAAATTATTTTTATACAAATTAACTTGACATAACATGATTGGTTGAATGAAAAACTACATAAGCCACATGATATAATGCTGTATCAGTTTGTGCTAAATTTATGTGCCTAGATAACATGTTTCACTCTATAGCTGTTATATTTTGATTAAGTTGAATGGTAAATATATTGTTAACACATGTTGCTTTATTTAATTTGTAGGAGAAATTCCTGAGGAGTTGGGCAATCTTGCAGAATTGGAAGTGTTAGTGCTAAATAATAACTTGTTAACAGGAACCATTCCTGCTTCAATCTTCAATCTTTCTTCCATATCAACTGGTTTGGTTTTGTCAAATAATAGCCTAACCGGTAGCTTTCCTGATGACATGTGTGAAGGCCTTCCACGTCTTAAAGGATTGCACGTGTCTTACAATCAATTCAAAGGGCCAATTCCAAACAATTTGTGGCACTGTAAAGAGCTTAGTACTGTTTCATTGTCATTTAATCAATTCACAAGCCGTATACCAAGAGATCTTGGGAACTCGACCAAGCTTAAAACACTCTTTCTTGGCTTTAACAACTTGATCGGTACGTACCCCGGCTATTTATCATCTATTATCTATAACACATAGTTTTTTCTAAAGTACATATATATGGACGAAATTAATCATTACAAATCTTCAGAAATGTTCAAAATTTAGCATAACAATATGTAATTATGTACATGTTTGCAGGTGAGATTCCACAAGAAATCGGCAATCTACGTAATCTAGAGATTTTGGGGATTGATCAAAACAACCTAATTGGTTTTATCCCGGATACAATCTTCAACATTTCAACATTGAAAATACTAACCCTCTTCAACAATACGCTCTCAGGAAATCTTCCATCTAGCAAGAACTTAATTGGACTTCCAAATCTCGAAGGATTGAACTTGGGGCTTAACAATTTTGGTGGCAGTATTCCAAGTTTCTTTTTCAATGCTTCCAAGCTCTATACCCTAGCGCTGGGATATAATTCCTTCTCAGGACTTATTCCTGAGGCATTGGGCCAATTAAGAAACCTGGAGAGGCTTCGGTTAGAACGCAACTACTTGACATTTTCAACCTCCGAATTGATGAGCTTCTTTTCTGCTTTGGTAAACTGCAAGAGTTTAAAAGAGATTGCTTTGTCGGAAAATCCTGTGGATGGTGTCCTTCCAAGTTCCATAGGTAATCTTTCAGTTTCTGTGGAAAAAATATACATGTACAAATGTAACATTCACGGCAGGATTCCTAAAGAGATTGGCAACTTGATCAACTTGACAACGCTGAGTTTAGCAAACAATAATTTGAGTGGATCACTTCCAATGACGCTTGGTAGACTAAAGAAACTCCAAGGTTTGGATCTTCAAAATAATAAATTTGAAGGACCAATCCCACAGGAGTTTTGCCATTTCTCTAGACTCTATAAGTTTTACATGAACCGCAACAAGCTTTCAGGATCAATCCCTTCATGCTTAGGTGATCTGAACTCTCTACGGATACTCTCTCTGGGTTCAAATGAGTTAACTTCTGTCATACCTTCAACTTTTTGGAACCTTGAAGATATACTGCGCTTCGACTTTTCATCAAATTCTTTAAATGGGTCTCTTCCATTGGAGATTGGAAATCTGAAAGCTGTGGTAAGCATATATTTGTCAAGGAATCATTTATCGGGGAATATCCCGACCACAATTGTAGGCCTAAAAAATTTGCAAAGTCTTTCCTTGAAACACAATAGATTACAAGGTCCTATTCCAGAATCTTTTGGTGAGTTGATAAGCTTGGAATTCTTGGATTTATCTAATAATAATCTTTCCGGTGTTATTCCTACGTCTTTGGAGAAACTCTTGTACCTCAAAAGTCTAAATCTCTCTTTCAATAAACTAGTAGGAGAGATTCCTAGGGGAGGAGCTTTTGCAAACTTCTCAGCTGAATCATTTATAGGAAATGATTTGTTGTGTGGTTCACCCCATCCACAAGTCCCACTTTGCAAAAGTAGCCCTCAGAAAAAATCAAAGAAAAAAGTTATTCTCTTAGGAGTTGTTTTGCCTTTGAGCACTGTGTTCGTTGTTACAGTCATACTGGCTCTTACATTTGGATTGATCACCAGATGTAGTAAAAGAAGAAGCACAGAGGTTTCACACATTAAAGTTGATATGTCACCACAAGTGATGTGGAGAAGATACTCACATGATGAGCTTTTGCGAGCAACGGATCAATTTAGTGAAGAAAACCTCATTGGGATTGGAAGTTATGGCTCGGTTTATAAAGGCAGGTTTCCAGATGGGATTGAGGTTGCAATAAAGGTATTTCACTTACAACGTGAAGGAGCATTAAATAGTTTCGATGCGGAATGTGAAATATTAAAAACTATTCGCCATAGAAACCTGGTCAAAACTATCAGCAGTTGTACAAATCATAATTTCAAAGCATTGGTACTAGAGTACATGCCGAATGGGAGTCTGGAGGATTGTTTGTACGCTAGCAATTTTAATTTGGATATTTTTCAGAGATTGGGCATAATGATAGATGTTGCATCAGCTTTAGAATATCTCCATTTTGGTCATTCCAATCCTATTGTCCATTGCGACATAAAGCCTAGCAACGTATTGTTGGACGACAGTATGGTTGCACATTTGAGTGATTTTGGGATTGCAAAGCTCTTAAGTGAAGAAGACTCTATGAAACAAACACAAACACTCGCCACGATAGGTTACATGGCACCAGGTTTGTTCTAAGCTTCATATTTGTTAATTTTAAACAATATTAGTATTAGTTTTTCATTATCTTCTTGGCAGAATATTATTGAATGCTGATGTTTTAATTTATGCAATCTATAGAGTATGGAAGAGAAGGACAAGTATCAATAAAAGGTGATGTGTACAGCTATGGGATTATGTTGATGGAAGTATTTACAGGAATGAAACCCACAAACGAATTTTTTACTGGAGAAATGAGCATAAAGCGTTGGGTTAACGACTCGTTACCTGCGGTGATGAATATCATGGATGAAAATCTACTGAGTGAAGATGAAGAACACGCTAATGTTTCAAAGCAGTCATGTGCATCATCTGTTTTGAGTTTAGCAATGGAGTGTACAAGCGAATCACCTGAGAATAGGGTCAACACAAAAGAAATTATAAACAGACTCATAAAAATTAGAGACTTATTATTTGCCAATATTGAAATGGTCTGAGAATAAGTCTGTTACGTATATTTATTTATAAACTTTGTAGACTTTGTGAAGTATTTGAATGTTGTGAGCTCGCAGGTAGAAAATTGAAACGAATTACGATGACTTGCAGATCAATTATTTGTTTCGTGTGTGATGAATTGATCACTTTGTAAACGGCTACGTGCATATATTTTTTATCTTATATGAGACAAAAATATTCCTAAATTTGCACCTCATCATGTGTCCATTTGCCCCAGTAACGAATCCAACCATTCTAAGAAAGCCTGCTGAAACAATATTCCCGTTCAGAAACAGAGGCCCCTCCAGCTGCAAGCATAGAGGCTAGAATTTTTGTCTTACGAGAACGAGTCTTCTCTCAACAGATATATATTTCCCCAACCTGTTCAGCTATACTGTCCATATACATAATTACTTCTGACAAAAATTGTTCGGTCTACTCTAATAGATACAAAAATCGCGTAATTTTATAAATCTGATTTGCTCTTTCATGTCCTTATTCTGGATGAAAGAATAACAATCTAAATATTCCCTTCATGTACAAGGAAAAGATCAGGCCGCGTTTTGACCAAAGCAATGACTATTCATGATTCCATACTAGAATTAATTACATACCAAGTCCGAACTAGAGAAATATTATAGTAAAACTTCG
>NW_006262339.1:34568537-34598084 GCF_000493195.1 Citrus x clementina | reverse complement strand
TTCCATACTAGAATTAATTACATACCAAGTCCAAACTAGAGAAATATTATAGTAAAACTTCGTTTGAAACGATGTGGTAGAAAGCAACATGCGACTTAAAGGGCACGATCCGCTTCTGTATTCTCTCCTCTTTTGTGTTTTCTGCCAACCATCTGAGATCACCAGTAATCAGTCAACAGCAGAAACAGCCAACAGCGGGGACTATTCAAAACGCTCTCAGTTGATTAGAGCAGCAATCTTAGAAGCCAACGATGGCATTATGTCAACATCTTCACAAGTAATAGGAGTCGGCAGTATCAAGCAGCAGTAGTCCAAAGCAATGCTTGTAGCGGTTGTTGCCAGCTTAATTGCTAGAGCTCTAAGTATGGCTTAGGCGAATTTGTGTCTGTTCACTCTCAGCGAGACTTCGAATTGGCAGAAATAAGAAGTAACAACGCAGCAGTGGCCGTCGTTTTATCACTCTGTTTGTGTTTCTTTAGTTTTGGATAACGAAACCCATGGTCAAGACTCTGGTTTTGGATGCCGGGTCGGTCAGAATGCTCCTCGGTCCGAAAAATTACTGTCGATAATTGGTTTAGAAATTAAAAAAGAAGAAGATATATTTTCTTAATGATTGTGATGGGTGGGATGATCCTTTTGTTTTAATTAAAAAAGAATATTCTTGAGAAAGTCTAGTTCCACCCATATATATTGGTTCATCAAGTAATTGATCTTGTATTTCTCTCTCTTTTTTTTTTTCTTTAACAAAATTTGAGTATCATTTATGTATGAAAGAGGGAGAGGGTATTGATCTAGTTTAAGAACTTCGACTTTATTAAAGTCCGAGAAAACTGTTAGGTAATATATTTTAATAACATTATGACTTAAGAAATTTCCCGAACTTTAACAAATTTAGAATCTTAAATGGGATATAATAATAATAATAATAATAATAATAATAATAATAATTCTCTAATAAAGGCATCTTCACTTCTAAAAAGCACAATCTCCTATATATTGAAATCTAATTTTTTTTTTTTTGTATTTTAATGTGCACCCTTAGGTACTCTTACTAGAGAAAGACTACACACACACAACTACAAAGACAACCTCACATATGGTCATTAGTAATCAATGTCAACGATAACCTTACATGTGGTCATTAGTAATCAATGTCATATTTGAAGGGATATAAATTTTAAATTATAAGGAACCATCTATAGTATTCAAACAATAAATTATTTTCTTATTCATACATATGAAAAGAGTGTTGAGATTGAGTCCACTCATATCTAAATTTGCGAAATTAAATAATTAACTTAGGAGATTTTAATTGATTTTTAATTTGTAAATACAAGTAGCTCGCTTTATCATCCAATGTTGAAAGCACAAGTAACTAGATTTACCACGCAATATTAAAAAAAAAAAAAACTATAAGACTAGGATGTGTGTACAAGTGTTTGGTTGTGCAAGTGCCGCTCTGTCTGTAGAGAAGACCCTGAGGCATGCTTTGATAATCCACAGCGTTGAGGTGGAAGCTAGTCATGATCTGCCGATTCTGGAATCAGTTGCTTCACTGCATCTGCTGCTGCTGCTGCACTCAACTGAGATTGAGCATTTCTACAAACCGTGATATCACATGCCCATAAGTGCCCCAACAATGAAACAATGAAATATGAATAATAATATTTGACAATCAACAAAACACCACCATGAGAGAAATGGCAGTACTATAGCATAAATAGTATTGTTGTGTTGTGTGCTACAGTAACATTGTTGTATGAATAATATCCTTTGCTGTATCTTAATTAGTGATGCTTAGTGATGGGTACACTACGACAATCGAAATGAATTAGGTACAGTACAACAATTCATTTTGATTAATTAGGAAAAAAAATTCCTATTTTCAAATTTCATTACATAAACTTTATCTTCTCGAATGAACCTCGGCTGCCGAGGGCAATTTTATTGAAAATAAAATGTTGTATTAAATGACCGCTCCTACTTTTTAGTTTTTATTTAATTTATCTCTTCTACTTCTGTCTTTTCCTTCACAACCCATTAGTTTGAATACTTTTTAAATTATTTAGAGAAGATTTTAAATTTTACAAAATTAATTTTATCTCAGACAATAATATTTTACCTTTCAAAACATGAGTATAATCCAAAGTGTGTTTAGTATTTTCTCACAATTTGATTCGGTAAATGGATATCTAAGGAAGCTAAAGATCTTATTACAATGCTTGCAGTGATTGTTGAAAATGGCAGTCATGACCAGTCAACAACTGACCTCAATGACACATTGGCATGCCACCTGAGTTACACCAATTTACAGTCAGCTGATGGAACAAGTTCAATGAGGTGGCAAAACAGTTACACAGAAGAATATCAACACATGGAATGAATGGATGAAGATTCTAGAAGCATTATATCATTGGCTGATCATTTATGAATTTTGTTTGTTTTATCTGAAATTGTTATCCTTAGCTAGCTGTCATTTTTGTTCCTTTGTGTATATAAACAAACGCCTGTAAACTTTTCAATTAATTCAAGTTGATTAAAATATAATAGCCTCTGGTTTTATGCTCTGCTTGCCCAAGAAAAGCAATTCTTAACGAATTCAAGTTGGTGTCAGAGCCTTCTTCAAGCTATGGCAAGCAGTAGCAGCACACAAGCAAATGTGAACCAAAATGATTAGATGGGCAACTTGAATCAAAATGAAAATCAAAACACCTCTCAAAATATTGAACAAAATCCGGGTCATAACACACCTTCACCCACTCAACACATCACTAGCAGCACCTATGTATTCACAACTCCTATCAAGCTAAATCAAAATAATTTCATGCTCTGGAGATCACAAGTGATTTCCAGCATTAGAACAAATGAGATTGAGGGTTTCATAGATGGCAGCCATATCTGCCCTCTTAGAGTCTTGATAAACCTTGGACAAGATCAAACAATAGTCACCACATCTAACCCTGAATACCAAGTCTGGAAGAAACATGACCACATTCTCCTAAGTTGGTTGTTGTCTTCACTCAGTGAGGAAGTTTTGGGCACTGTGGTGGATTGTTCTACCTCCTTTGAGGTTTGGACAACTCTTTCCAACCAATTCGGTGCAAGAACTAGAGCTAGAATATTACACCTCAGAACACAAATCCAGACCACCAAAAAGGGCTCACTAACCATTCATGAATATTACTCTAGAATGAAATCTATATTAAATGCACTTAGGGCTGTAGGAAGTAACATGAGTGATGATGACTTTATCATGTGTGTATTTGCTGGTTTGGGATCAGAATATGACTCAATTGTAGCTAGCATAAATTCAATGCAGGAAAGTCCTTCACATTCTGAAGTCTATGGCATGCTTCTCAGCCAAGAAAACAGAATAGAACACAACCTAAGCTCAGGGACTATAGAGGCAAACTATGCACAAATGAGAAATGGGAGAAGGAATTGGAACAAACATGACGGGGCTAGAAATCAACACCAACCTGGCATAGTTTTCAGAACCCCTGGCAATGGATCTGGTAGTGGTCAAGGGAATCAAAACCCTCAAGACAAAGGGAAAGGCAAGGCTGTGGCTAATGATGATGGCTCAGTCCTAAAGGGACCATGTCAAATTTGCTGGAAAATGGGACACACTGCTGCTGAATGCTGGCACAGATTAAAAAGAATTATGTAGCATAACCAGGCCGAAAGAGAGAATCAAGAGGAGCATATATGGCTGCAACTGATGGCCAAAACAGTGGAGTCTGGTACTTGGACAATGGTGCCACCAACCATGTGACAAATGCCCTTGGTAACATAAACATCAACTCTGAGTATCAAGGTAATGAAAAACTAGCTGTTGGAAATGGTGAAAAACTCTTGATCTCTCATATTGGTAAATCTATGCTTTCCATTTCATATCACATAAACACATTGCCTTGAATGACATACTATATGTGCTAAGCATCACTAAATATCTCATTAGCATTTCCAGATTATTGCATGATAATGATATTGATATTGAATTTCAAAAATCTGTGTGTTTTATCAAGGATGAGAGACAAGGGAAAATTTTGGTGAAATGAGTGGCTAGAGAGGGGCTTTATGAGCTGTTGTGCTTGCCAACTCACCTGAGTAGGAGCAAAACTCCTTATACTGCTATTTTGTCTTCATCTTTCATGCCTAAGTCAATAAATTGCATTAGCAATCCAATGTCTATGCTGTCGTTTAATTTGAATAGTGTCAAGTTAGACAATGTTAGTGTTGAGTCCACTGAAACTGATAGATCAAGCAATGATGCTTTGAGAGACATTGATCTCTGGCATCTCAGATTAAGGCACCCAAATGAGATTGCTTTGAAAAGCACCTTATTGTCTTGTAATCAGTTCAAATTAAATAAGAATAATGCTCCTTCATTCTGTTGTGCATGTCAGTATGGAAAACAATCTAAACAAAACTTCAAAAGCAGAGAAACTAAACCAGCAAGTCTTTAGAATTGATTCATGCTGACTTATGGGGACCAGCACCAATTCCTTCAAGTCATGGATGCATATACTACATATCTTTTGTAGATGACATGACAAGATACACCTGGCTGTTTCCCTTGACATCTAAATCCCAAGCTTTCAATACATTCATAACCTTTAAAAGTCAAATTGAAAACCAATTGAATCTGAAAATTAAAGCATTACAAACAGACATGGGAGGAGACTTCAAACCATTTAAGCCATTTCTTGACAAAGAGGGAATAGCATTGAGATAATCATGTCCTTATCTACATGAACAAAATGGCAAGGTTGAGAGAAAATACAAACATGTGGTGGAAACTGGTCTCACCTTGCTAGCACAAGCTAAAATGCCATTAAAATTCTAGCAAGAAGTCTTCACTTATGCTACCTATATTATCAACAGATTGACTTCATCTTTCATTGGAAATAAAACTCCTTTTGAGCTGCTCTACCACTACAACCCAAATTACTCACAAATCAAAGTATTTAGGTGTGAATGTTACCAAATTTTGAGACCATACAACAAGCACAAGTTTGATTTCCATACTGCCAAGTGCACACTGCTAGGGATAAGTATAAGTCACAAGGGATATGTTTGCATGCATCACTCAGGTAGAATATATATCTCTGCTAGTGTCAAATTCAATGAAAGCTCATTTCCTTTCTCTAATGACCCCGAGTTCAGTAGACAAGAGTCCACAAATCAGATTGATTTTATTACTCTCTTAGAAAAATTTTAGGTTGTGTCATTCTCTCTTGTTACTCCTCAAGTCACTCAGTCAGCAGCTGATCAAAGCCACTCTCTTGAAACTTCTGAAACTTCAGAACAATCCTTGAACCTTGACCAAGGTAAGACACAACAGAATTTGAGCATTGACATGATACTAGATAATCAGTTACCTTCACCTCATTCAAATCATCAGCTTCAATCAAATGACCAACCTTTATCCCCAGCCACAGTACCCAATACAAAAGGAGTTGTACCATCACATCCTATGGTAACAAGATCTAAGGCAGGGATCTTTAAACCAAAATTGTACCAAATTTCCACTCAACCACAGACAACATTACCCTCAAATGCCTCAGAAGCCCTAAAAGAACCAAGTTGGAAAAAGGTAATGAAAGATGAGTACAATGCCTTGATAAAGAATGAAACATGGACCTCGATACCAAATGACTCAAGCTACAAATTAATTGGAAATAAATGGGTGCACAGAGTGAAAGAAAATCCAGATGGAACCATAAACAATACAAAGCCAAATTAGTGGTGAAGGGGTTTCTGCAGATTCCAGGTATTGATTTCACAGAGACTTTCAGTCAAGTTGTTAAGGCTGCAACAATTAGAATCATCTTTACTTTGGCAGTAAACAATGACTGGATGCTGAGGTAGGTAGATATAAACAATGCTTTCTTGAATGGTAAGTTGACAGAAATGGTTTACATGCCACAGCCTGAAGGTTTTGTGGACAAAAGCAAGCCTAATCACATATGCAGATTAAAGAAAGCATTGTATGGTTGGAGACGAGCCCCCAGGGCATGGTTTGAAAAATTAAAAAGTGCCTTGAACTCTTGGGGATTTGAAAACTCCAAGTGTGATACCTCATTGTTCTTCAAAAGGACAAAATATGAGATAGTTATACTGCTCATTTATGTTGATGACATTATCATCACTGGTGACAACAGCAACAATATTGAAGAGTTAGTCAGTTATCTAAACAAGGCTTTTGCCTTAAAGGATCTAGGAGAGCTAAACTTCTTTCTGGGGATTCAGGTGAACAGAAATCAAAACTCTATTATGCTGTCTCAAACCAAGTATATACAAATTTGCTTGCCAAAATAGAAATTGGTAACTGTAAAAGAATTGAGTCACATTTCAGTACTATAGAAAAGTTGAAGAAGAATGAAGGAGAAAATTTCATGACCCCACACTGTACTGAAGTGTTATAGGCAGCCTGCAGTATGCAGTACTCACAAGGCCTGAGCTTACCTATTCAGTGAACAAGCTTAGCCAATTCATGTCTGATCCCAGGCAACCTTACTGGATAGCATGCAAAAGAGTATTAAGATATCTCAAAAACACCATGAACACGTGCTTAAAATTCAAGAAATCAGAGTACTTTTATCTAGTAGCCTACACATATGCAAATTGGGCAAATGATTTGGATGACAGGAGGTCAGTTAGTGGCTATTGTGTTTTTCTGGGTGGAAATCTCAAGAAAGCAATGTTTAGCTGCTAGATCCACTACTGAATCAGAATACAGAGCAATGTCTCTATGTACTACAGAACTTACATGGATTGGCTCCTTACTAAGTGAGCTGAAAATAGAGATGAAGAGAACTCCAACAATTCTGAGTGACAGCACAAGTGCAGCTGCAATAGCTACCAATCCTATTTTTCACTCAAAAACTAAGCATTTTGAGATAGACCTACATTTTGTTAGGGACAAGGTAGCTAGAAGTGAACTGGAGACCTACATTTTGTTAGGGACAAGGTAGCTAGAAGTGAACTGGAAATTAATTTTGTTGCAGGCAGAGATTAGATAGCTGATGTTCTAACTAAGCTATTGCCTTATTACAAATTCAGCTGATTTAGAAGCTAATTCAAGGTGTTTGACAAAACCTCGTGTTTGAGAGAGGGTGTTGAAAATGATAGCCATGACCAGTCAACAGCTGACCTCAATGACATATTGGCATGCTCCTGAGATACACCAATTTACAGTCAGCTGATGGAACAAGCTCAATGAGGAGGCAAAACAATTACATAGAAAAATATCAACACATGGAATGAATGGATGAAGATTATAGAAGCGTTATATCATTGGGAGAACCCATATGGCTATCTCAGATGAACATGTACAAGATCCTACTAGCTACAACGAAGCTCTAATAAATAGAGATATTGAATTTTAGAAAAAATCCAAGAATCAAGAAATGGAATCTATGTATTCCAATAAAGTCTGGGAACTTGTAGAGGCACCAAATTGGGTAAAACCTATAGGGTGTAAGTGGATCTACAAGAGAAAAAGAGGAATAGACGGAAGGGTGAAAACATTTAAAGCAAGATTAGTAGCCAAAAGGTTTACTCAGAAAGAGGGAATCGATTATGAGGAAACTTTTTCTTCGGTTGCTATGCTTAAATCCATTAGGATTCTGCTCTCTATTGATGCAGTGCTAGATTATGCAATTTGGCAAATGGATGTCAAGACTTCCTTTCTTAACGGGCATCTTGAAGAAGACATCTACATGCATCAACCAGATTGATTCATACTAAAAGGCCAAGAACACATGATATGTAAGTTGCAGATATCCATTTATGGATTGAAGTAAGCATTCCGGTCATAGAACAACAGATTTGATCAAGCGATTAAATCGTTTGGATTCATTCAAAACATTGATGAACCATGTGTGTACAAGAAAATTCAAGGAAAATCTGTAGCCTTCCTAGTTCTTTATGGAGACGATATTCTCCTAATTAGAAACGATATAGGAGTATTGACTACAATAAAGAGAACGTTAGCAAAACAATTTGATATGAAAGACCTAGGAAAGGCAAGTTATATTCTTGGTATCAAGTTACTACGAGACCAGAAGAATAAAACTTTAGCCTTATCTCAAGAAGTATATATCGATAAGATATTGGCTAGATTTAGTATGGAAAATTTCAATACTGGTTTATTACCATTCAGACATGGAATTGCATTCTTTAAGGATCAATCACCTAAAACATCTGAAGAGATAGAGAGATTGAGACGAGTTCCTTATGCAGAAGCTGTGGGAAATCTCATATATGTCATGCTTTGCACTAGACCAGACATTTGTTTTATGGTAGGGATGATTAGCAAATATCAATCTAATCCTGGACCTGAACACTGGACTGCGGTCAAGCATATAATGAAGTATTTGAAAAGAACTAAAAATTAAATGCTTGTGTATTCTGGTGATGAACTCATTCCAGTGGGTTATACTAATTCTGACTTTATGTCAGATAAGGATTCCAGAAAATCAACTTCCGCCTATGTGTTTACATTGGGAAGTGGAGCTATTAGTTGGAGAAGTGTGAAATAATCTTGTATCGCAGACTCCACAACTGAAGCTGAATATGTGGCTGCATCCGAAGCTGCAAAAGAAGTTGTATGGCTCCGCAAGTTCCTACAAGATCTTGAGGTGGTACCTGCTCTAACTGCACCCCTTAAACTATTTTACGATAATAGTGGTGTGGTAGCTCAATCTAAGGAACCAATGAACCACAAGAAACAAAAACATATTGAGAGCAAGTATCATCTTATAAGGGATATAGTGCAGAGAGGTGATGGGGAGGTTACTCAGATTGAGTCACAGCAAAACTTGGCAGATCCTTTTACTAAGGCCATGCCTGGGAAACCTTTTAACTTGCAATTAGAATCCACAGGCATGCGTGAGATGCCAAATATGCTTTGAGAGCTAATGGGAGATTGTTGGGAAAATATGCTCTTTAAAAGCATATGTGTTTATTTAATTGTAATAAATATTTTTTCTTATTAATAATATTAATGAGGTATTTTATTCAAATATCTTAATTGCATTAATATTTTGATTAAAGTCCATTTAATCATATTATATGTATTTATGTGATCACCATGTGGATTCAAAGAAGACATAAATATAAGTTATCTTATGATTAAATAAATTTAGTTCGCAGTTAATAAATAAAGTTGGGCACTATATTTAGGCATAGACTATAATGAATTCATTGAATGATTTGTCTTAATAATATATGAATTTATTGATGTAGTACGACTACATTGAACAAGATCACATATGAGATTTAATTAACCTTGAAATGACTGTCAGACTTATTAAATCTCATAGGCATTGATTTTACTGTAATCTTAATCTTGAGTTAGTTATGATTTCATGATTGTAATTGTTATTCCATTTGAGTTACCAATGGGCACGACACACAATTGTGGTTAAGATTACCCGATATCTTGGTGGAAGCATTTATGAGTATTGGAGTTATATAGAATTTGTACAACACATCTCTTGATGAGTTTTTGTCACTTGATCATAGAATTCTCTGGCCAAAGTGTGTCAACATATTTAGTATGTTGAAAATGATCATTAGAGAAAACCAATAAGTATCAAGGAACAAGATATTATTAAATTGATTGGATATTTGAGATATCGATTTAATTAACGATGTGGTACAAAGTATTATACAGTAAAGAAATCAATGTGACTTGGGACGAATTATTATTCGAGCATACAATTATGGAGGTCAATTCCAATCTTTTAGTAGAGTAGATTTGGAATTAAATAATTGGGCTAGTTTAATTACAGGTCTAATTATTGTAGCCACTATTGTATGTTCCCAAATGATCACTGGATTAGCTCATTTAATTGACTGCACCACTACTGGATTAATAAGCAAAATAACCAGCTATTTGGGTCAAAAGCCTAAATATATTATTTAGTGAGAGGCTCCATTAATATACTTGAGTGTAAGGGACCTTGCGTTATTTTACAAGGAGGGCCCCCTATATCATAAGAACAAGTAACGTGACTTTTGTTTTAATTATTTTTTAATTTAAATCAAAAGGGATTTAATAGAATTAAAAAATAAATAAATATGGAGCCTAGGGTTTCCACTAGAAAAAAAATATAAAAGGGTTTATTTTCACCCAAAAGATATAGAGCAATCACTTTATACACATCAGAGAAAAAGATTTTTCTCTTTACTGTTGAGAGAAAAAATTTCTTGTGCTAGTTGCTTTGGTAGTGATAAAGGCGCCCACACATCAAGTGCAGATCAAACCTGAGTCATAACCTGGAAAATCATTGGTGACAGTTCGTGATCTAACAATCGTAGTGGTGATGGATCGTAATCTAACAGGCGTGGTTGTGACAGATCGTGATCGGGGAGCCTAAATCACTTCAGCAGAAAAAGTCAAATCAAATTTTCAAGATACGATTTCTAAATTACAAATTCTTATATATTGTATGAGAGCGATCTTAAAATGTTTTATAAAAAAAATTAAAAAACTGTATTTTTCTGCAACAATTTCTTGAGATTTAAAGGTTACGATTATATGAATTTTATAAATAGGAAAACATAGGCCTTGTAAGTGAGTGCGATTATGATACGTTAACAAAAAATAATAATAATAAAATAAAACAATAATGTTAGGGATCTCACTGTTTGAGTCCCAACTTGAAGCTAATACTATGTGTCATTCATCTATTGGATGATGAATTTCATAGTTAGTAAAATTACTTAACCACCACCCAATTGTAAGATAAAAATTTGTGTTTAATAAAAATAATAATGTGATTGGCACATCATGGTTTTATTATCCTTTGATAGACAACTAACGGAGGTGGAATAGACTAAACAAGATGATCATTTATTAAAACTGATGACTTAGTCTTGGTCTCTGGTAATGTAAATTAAAAAAGATTCATTCCCACTTAGCTGCTGCTTATAAATTATTGGGTATCATTATTTGTTCTTAATTAGCATTTGCTTGTCCTTTGGAAAATTAACATGGGGAGAAACGATCCATATCTCTGTCCCTTGTTTGATTCTTTTCTCAGCTATTGTGGCAGCTGCAGCAAACATATCCAGAGACCAAGATGCTCTTCTTTCCGTAAAAGCTCATATGATCAATGATAATCCCAACAATATTTTGGCTCAAAATTGGACCTCAAATGCTTCCGTTTGTAGCTGGATGGGCATCACTTGTGATGTCTATGGCAATAGAGTCACATCCTTGACCATTTCTGATCTTGGCCTTGCTGGCACCATCCCTTCTCATCTTGGAAACCTTTCTTCGCTTCAAACACTTGTTCTCAGTCGTAATTGGTTTTCGGGTACTATACCAAAAGAAATCGGCAATTTGACCAAGCTTAAAGAGTTACATCTTGACTATAACAAACTCCAAGGTATAAATCAAAATCACAAAGTGTTATTTGTTTTATTTTTCATTTTCTTTTTAAATTTACGTTCCCAGATAACATGTTCCACTCTATAGATTTTATTAATTGATACATGCACATAGAGTATTACTTAGGGGCAAAATTATGTGTAGGGCCTGGAGGTCAGATTGGAAAAGATTACAGTCAAATTGGGGGTTAAAATGAAAATTTTATCAATTTCTATGTATACTTTTATTTATAGATTTTATAGATATTATGTTATAGCTTACTCAATTATACACAAGAGTGTTGTGTAGGGGGCGGAACTATGTGTCTAGGCTTGGGGCCTATGCAGCCTATGCCGGAAATTGGAATAATATTCAGGAAAACAAGGGCTGATTGAAAATTTACCAATTTATACGTATATTCATGTTGGAGCCCCTTTATTTAATGTAATTTTGTTATGGCCTATGTAGTTCTACAATTTCTCTGTTATGGTCATGACTGTCAGCCCTCTTAATTTATGTTATATTCTCTTTATGTATATAGTTTACAGCCCCTGTCAAAATTAAAATACTAGTTCCATCACTAGTGTTATGTAATGAGTAATCATACACCTATAAATTTTTTGTATAAATTATTTTTATTCAAACTAACATGGTATAACGTTATTGATTGAATAAAAACACTACATAGACCACATGATATAATGCCGCATCGGTTTGTGCTCAATTTATGTATCTAGATCACATGTTTCACTCTATAGCTGTTATATCCTAATTAAGTTGAATTAAATATATTGTTAACACATGTTGCTTCATTTAATTTGTAGGAGAAATTCCGGAGGAGTTGGGCAATCTTGCAGAATTGGAAATGTTAGTGCTCAATAATAACCTGTTAACAGGAACCATTCCTGCTTCAATTTTCAATCTTTCTTTTATATCAACTGCTTTGGATTTTTCAGATAATAGCCTAACTGGTAGCTTTCCTTATGACATGTGTCCAGGCCTTCCACGTCTTAAAGGATTGTACGTGTCTTACAATCAATTCAAAGGGCCAATTCCAAACAATTTGTGGCACTGTAAAGAGCTTAGTAGTGTTTCATTGTCATATAATCAATTCACAGGCCGTCTACCAAGAGATCTTGGGAACTCGACCAAGCTGAAATCACTCGATCTTGGCTTTAACAACTTGAACGGTACGTACCCTGGTTATTTCTCATCTATTATCTATAACATATGTGTAGACGAAATTAATTATTACAAATCTTTATAAATATTCAAAATTTAGCATAAGAATATGTAATTATGTATATGTTTGCAGGTGAGATTCCACAAGAAATCGGCAATCTACGTAATCTAGAGATTTTGGGGATTGATCAAAGTAACCTAGTCGGTTTTGTCCCGGATACAATCTTCAATATTTCAACATTGAAAATACTAAGCCTCTTCAATAATACGCTCTCAGGAAATCTTCCATCTAGCAAGAACTTAATTGGACTTCCAAATCTCGAAGGATTGAACTTGGGGCTTAACAATTTAAGTGGCAGTATTCCAAGTTTCTTTTTCAATGCTTCCAAGCTCTATGCCCTAGAGCTGGGATATAACTCGTTCTCAGGACTTATTCTGAGGCATTGGGCCATTTAAGAAACCTGAAGAGGCTTGGGTTAGAACGCAACTACTTGACATTTTCAACCTCCGAATTGATGAGCTTATTTTCTGCTTTGGTAAACTGCAAGAGTTTAAAAGTGATTGCTTTGGCGGAAAATCCTGTGGATGGTGTCCTTCCAAGTTCCATAGGTAATCTTTCTGTTTCTGTGGAAGAAATCTACATGTACAAATGTAACATTCACGGCAGGATTCCTAAAGAGATTGGCAACTTGATCAACTTGACAACGCTGAGTTTAGGAGACAATAATTTGAGTGGATCACTACCAATTACACTTGGTAGACTAAAGAAACTCCAAGGTTTGGATCTTCAAAATAATAAATTTGAAGGACCAATCCCACAGGAGTTCTGCCATTTCTCTAGACTCTATGTGGTTTACTTGAACCGCAACAAGCTTTCAGGATCAATCCCTTCATGCTTAGGTGATCTGAACTCTCTAAGGATACTCTCTCTGAGTTCAAATGAGTTGACTTCTGTCATACCTTCAACTTTTTGGAACCTTGAAGATATACTGGGCTTCGACTTTTCATCAAATTCTTTAAATGGGTCTCTTCCATTGGAGATTGAAAACCTGAAAGCTGTGGTAGACATATATTTGTCAAGGAATAATTTATCGGGGAATATCCCATCCACAATTATAGGCCTAAAAAATCTGCAACATCTTTCCTTGGAACACAATAAACTACAAGGTCCTATTCCAGAATCTTTTGGTGAGTTGGTCAGCTTGGAATTCTTGGATTTATCTAATAATGATCTTTCGGGTGTTATTCCTGCATCTTTGGAGAAACTCTTGTACCTCAAAAGTCTAAATCTCTCTTTCAACAAACTAGTAGGGGAGATTCCCAGAGGAGGAGCTTTTGCAAACTTCTCAGCTGAATCATTTATAGGAAATGATTTGTTGTGTGGTTCACCCTATCTGCACGTTCCACTATGCAAAAGTAGTCCTCATAAAAAATCAAGGAAACAAGTTATTCTCCTAGGAGTTGTTTTGCCTTTGAGCACTGTGTTCATTGTTACGGTCATACTGGTTCTTACATTTGGATTGATCACCAGATGTTGTAAAAGAAGAAGCACAGAGGTTTCGCACATTAAAGCTGGTATGTCACCACAAGTGATGTGGAGAAGATACTCACATGATGAGCTTTTGCGAGCAACGGATCAATTTAGTGAAGAAAACCTCATTGGGATTGGAAGTTATGGCTCGGTTTATAAAGGCAGATTTCCAGATGGGATTGAGGTTGCAATAAAGGTATTTCACTTACAACGGGAAGGAGCATTAAATAGTTTCGATGCGGAATGTGAAATATTAAAAACTATTCGCCATAGAAACTTGGTCAAAATTATCAGCAGTTGTACAAATCATAATTTCAAAGCATTGGTACTAGAGTACATGCCCAAAGGGAGTCTGGAGGATTGTATGTACGCTAGCAATTTTAATTTGGATATTTTTCAGAGATTGGGCATAATGATAGATGTTGCATCAGCTTTAGAATATCTCCATTTTGGTCATTCCAATCCTATTGTCCATTGCGATATAAAGCCTAGCAACGTATTGTTGGACGACAGTATGGTTGCACATTTGAGTGATTTTGGGATTGCAAAGCTCTTAAGTGAAGAAGACTCTATGAAACAAACACAAACACTCGCCACAATAGGTTACATTGCACCAGGTTTGTTCTAAGCTTCATATTTGTTAATATTAAGCTAGATTAGTATTGGTTTTTCATTATCTTCTTGGCAGAATATTATTGAATGCTGATGTTTTAATTTATGCAATCTATAGAGTATGGAAGAGAGGGACAAGTATCAATAAAAGGTGATGTGTACAACTATGGGATTATGTTGATGGAAGTATTTACAGGAATGAAACCCACAAACGAATTTTTTACTGGAGAAATGAGCATAAAGCGTTGGATTAACGACTCGTTACCTGCGGTGATGAATATCATGGATACAAATCTACTGAGTGAAGATGAAGAACACGCTAATGTTGCAAAGCAGTCATGTGCATCATCTGTTTTGAGTTTAGCAATGGAGTGTACAAGCGAATCACCTGAGAATAGGGTCAACACAAAAGAAATTATAAGCAGACTCATAAAAATTAGAGACTTATTATTTGCCAATATTGAAATGGTCTGAGAATAAGTCTGTCATGTATATTTATTTATTAACTTTATAGACTTTGTAAAGTATTTGTTGTGAGCTCGCAGCTAGAAAATTGAAACGAATTACGATGACTTGTAGATCATTTATTTGTTTCGCGTGTGATGAATTGATCACTTTGTAAACGGCTAAGTGCATATATTTTAATCTTATAATAGACAATAATATTCCTAAATTTGCACCTCATCATGTGCCCAATTGGCCCTGGTAATAAATCTAACCCTCCTAAGCAAACCTCTGGAACAGAGTTCCTTTGCAGCTGCGATCATAGAGGCTAGAATTTTTGTCTTACAAGAACAAAATTCTACTCTCAACAGATATATATTTCCCCAACTTGTTCATATATATTATTAATATACTTAATTACTTCTAACAAAAATTGTTCAGTTTATTCTAATAGATACAAAAATCGTGTAATTTTATAATTATGATTTGTTCTGTCGTTTTAATATTCTGGATTCAAGACTAATGATCTAAAAATTTCCTTCAAATACAAGAAAAAAAAGGTTGTGTATCAACCAAAGGAATGACTATTCATGATTCCATACTAGAATTAATTGTTGCACACCTAGCTGTTGAGGTGTCGTCTAAAAGAAGTTTCCAGTATGTGGACTGACATTTTATTGAGCTCAATTTGCCATGTTTGGAGAAATAAATTCCAACTAACAACTCTAATGACGGCTTAAAAACAAACTTTTTTCACCATTTCATCTTTGATGGAAAGATGACATGTTAAAAGGAGATGGTGGAAATGATTTTGGTCCCTGAGGTCTATAATCAAACAAAAAATACTTATGCTACACCATCATTATTGATTATAGAGGTTTTAGAAGTATCAAAATCAGCAACAAAACACTTCAGTGGCTAGAGGTTTGATTCTAAACTTCCGTTCTTAATTGTTATGGGCATGTTATGTTTGTATTTAGAAATCATACTTAAGTATCCTTACAGTTGGTATCAGAGCATGTTATACCTTTGTCTTGATGTGTTTCTTTTCTTTGTAATATACACAAAGATAAAATAAAATTTCCCGTGATCTGATATGATTTTAATCAATTAAGGAGTAGCCACAACATCCTTATTTGTGCATAATTATATATTAAATATTTTAGATCACATATGATATAATGGCATTAATTGTGATTAAAGATATTTATATAATGTATTTTTTCCTACAGGAATTTATGTTATATTTGTATGTTTAATTAGGATAGAATATCAAACTATTTTCTTAATATACCCACATGAATTAAGAATTGGAATATGATTTGATAGTTTTATCATAAAGATATATGTGAATCTACTTGAATTAGAACTTTAGCCCACATGCAAGTTTTATGTCATTTGATTCATATTTTGTAACATGATTTACACCGGTAAAACATGATAAGCATGAGTTTTAATTTAATGTAGTTGTACAACCTGCAAGTTTTTATGAAATCAAGTGTGATATTTTCGGGTTAAATGGTGATAATTATAAAGTTTGAAAGGAGAGAATTCTTTCTCATTTAGGATGGATGGATATTGATTATGCTATTCGGAAAAACGAACCACTTATTGATGATAATATCACTGAAGTTGATATTACTCTTTATGACAAATGGGAGCAATCTAATCGCCTCAGTGTGATGTTCATAAATACCAAAATCTCTGCTGCTATTCGTAGTTCAGTCGATTAGTATAATGATGTCTGGGCACTATTGAAGGCAATCGATGAACAATTTGTAACTTCAAATGAGGCATTTTCAAACACCCTAATAATGAAGTTTTCATCTATGAAGCTCATCAGTATTAGAGGTGTGCGTGAGCACATTATACAGACGAGGGATATTGCGGCTCAGTTGAAACTTCTTGAGGTTGATATGTTCGAAACCTTTCTTGTGCATTACATACTGAATACAATTCCACAACATTATGGACCCTTCAAAATTTCATATAACACACATAAGGATAAATGGTCAATTAATGAACTAATGATTATGTGTGTTCAAGATGAAGGGAGGCTAGTAATGGAAGCTGGTGAAAGTGCATATACTGTAACACAAGGAAAGAACAAGCTTCAAGCCAAAAAGAAAGGGAAAGGTAACATACCTCCCCAAGAAGAAATTAAAAAACAATCCAAGTGCTTTTTCTGTAAAAAGAAATGACACAGAAGAAGGATTGCCCCAAATTTCAGAAATGGCTTGAGAAGAAAGGTAAATCAATCTCTTTTATTTGTTATGAATCTAATATGGTTGATGTTAATCATAACACATGGTGGATTGATTCTGGTTTTACAATCCATGTAAAAAATACCTTGCAGGGTTTGCAAAACCTAAGGAAGCTAGTGAAAAGTGAGCAATGCATCTTTTTTTGAAAACAAGATGCATTCAAATGTGGAGGCAATTGGAACATGCAGTTTGATTTTGAGCAGTGGTTTTGTTTTATTTTTGGAAAAGACATTTTATCCTCCAAGTTTTTCTAGAAACTTGGTTTCAGTTTCAAGACTTGTGCCACTCGGTTTTTCCTTTAACATTTCAGATAAATTTTGTAATGTATATTGTAAATCTGAACTTGTTGGGATTGGTACATTGTCTTATGGTCTTTTTCGTCTTAATTTGCAAAACTATACTTCTCATACTTCAATGCATGTTCATGCTGGTATTAAAAGATGTGTTATAAATAAAAATTCCTCTATTTTGTGGCATCAGAGACTCGATCATATCTCTATAGAAAGAATTAAAAGATTAGTAAATGATGAAGTACTTAATACTTTGGATTTTATTGATTTTGATACTTGTATGGACTGCATAAAGGGAAAGCAAACCAACAAGAGAAATAAAGTTGCTCAGAGGAGTTAAGAAATATTAGAAATCATACATTCAGATATTTGTAGTCCAGACATGGACTCATATGGTCAAAATTACTTCATCTATTTTATAGATGATTACTCACGATATATGTATCTCTACTTACTTAATAATAAAAGTGAAGCACTAGATGCTTTTAAGGTATTTAAAGCATAAGTAAAGAAACAACGTGGAAAACAAATAAAGATCGTGAGAACAGATAGAGGTGGGGAATATTATGGTAGATACATTGAGGATAGGCAAGCGCCTGGTCCATTTACAAAGTTTCTTCAACAGCATGGAATAGCCCAATACACTATGCCTGGTTTTCCAGACCAGAATAGTGTAACAGAAAGAAGAAACCAAACTTTGCTGGACATGGTGCCTAGTATGCTTAGTAACTCTAAACTTCATAAATCCTTGTGAACTGAAACTTTAAAGACGACTGTGTATATATTAAACCGAGTTCCAACTAAGACAGTCTCTAAAATGCCATTTGAATTATGGAAAGGTTGGAAACCGAGTTTGTGACATATATGTGTTTGGGGATATCCGTCTGAAGTGAGAATCTACAATCCACAAGAAAAGAAGTTAGGCCCAAGGACCATTAGTGGGTATTTCGTTGGATATGCTGAAAGGTCTAAAAGGTACAAATTTTACTGTCCATCTCATAGCACTATAATTGTGGAATCAAGAAATGCAAAATTTCTTGAAAATGACTTGATCCGTGGGAACGATCGATCTTAAAAAATTATTTCTATGAAAGATCATTCAGATGCTCAACCTTCCACCTTAAGTGATAGATTGATTGTTATTCACAACACTCCTCAAGTTCGAATAGGTGTTGTGTAACCAATTGTTGAAGTTCTACAAGTTACTAATAACAATCCAGTAGATCAAGTTATTTAGGAATTACCTGAAACGCTTGTGCAACCAGTTGAACAACATGCTCCTCAAGAGAATGTTGGTCCAACATTAAGAAGATCTACTAGAATAAAAAAAAAAACCCAGCAATTTCTAGTGATTATATAGTGTATCTGCAAGAATCTGACTATAATATTAGAGCTTAAAATGATCCTGAATTTGTTTCACAGGCCATGAATTCTAAAGAATCATATTTTTGGTATAATGCCATGAAAGAATAGATGAATTATATGTCATCCAATAGAGTCTGAGATCTTGTTGAGTTGCCTAATGGTGTAAAAGCCATATGATGTAAATGGCTCTTTAAGACAAATAAAGACTCATTGGGCAACATTGAAAGATATAAAGAAAGACTCATTGCTAAAGGATTCACTCAAATAAAAAGAATTGATTACAAGGAGACTTTTTCTCCTTGAGTTGCCTAATCGATTACGAGGAGACTTTTTCTCCTTGAGCAACCAGTCGAACAACATGCTCCTGAGGAAATGTTGGTCCAACATTAAAAAGATCTACTAGAATAAAGAAACTAGCAATTTCTAGTAATTATATAGTGTATCTGCAAGAAACTGATTATAATATTGGAGTTGAAAATGATCTTTAATTTGTTTCACAGGCTATGAATTCTAAAGAATCATATTTTTGGTATAATGCCATGAAAGAAGAGATGAATTCTATGTCATCCAACGGAGTCTGAGACCTTGTTGAGTTGCCTAATAATGTAAAAGCCATAGGATGTAAATGGATCTTTAAGTCAAAGAAAAACTCATTGGGGAACATTAAAAGATATAAAGCAAGACTCGTTGCTAAATGATTCACTCATATAAAAGGAATCGAATCTTGTTGAGTTGCGTAATGGTGTAAAAGTCATAGGATGTAAATGGATCTTTAAGACAAAGAAAGACTCATTGGGCAACATTGAAAGATATTAAGCAAGACTCATTGCTAAAAGATTCACTCATTTAGAAGGAATCGATTACAAGGAGACTTTTCTTCCTGTATCGAAGAAATATTCTTTTCATATCATTATAGCATTAGTTGCTAATTTTGATTTGGAACTGCATCAAATGGATGTGAAAACAACATTCCTCAATGGAGATCTAGAAGAAGAGGTTTATATAAAACAACTAGAAGGATTCTCCTCTAGTAATGGTGAGCGTTTGGTATGCGGGCTTAAAAAATCCATATATGAATTGAAACAAGCTTCCCGTCAGTGGTATTTAAAATTTCATGATGTTATCTCTTCATTCGGATTTGTAGAGAACCTTATGGATCAATGTATATACCAGAAGGTCAGTGGGAGTAAAATTTATTTTCTTATCCCATATGTGGATGATATTCTACTTGCATCCAATAATAAATGATTGCTTTGTGAAATAAAATAATTTCTCTCTGAGAATTTTGACATGAAAGATATAGGTGATGCATCTTATGTCATAGGCATTAAGATCCATAGAGACAAATTTCGAGGAGTTTTGGGCCTGTCTCAAGAAACTTATATCAACAAGGTCTTGAAGAGATTTCAGATGAAAAATTGTTCACCTAGTATAGCTCCCATTGTGAAAGGTGACAGGTTAAATTTAAACCAATGCCCTAAAAATGATTTTGAAAGGGAACGAATAAAAAATATTCCATATAAAAAATATTCCATATGCATCTGTTGTTGGAAGCTTGATGTATGCTCAAGTCTGTACAAGAACTGATATTGCATTTGTCTTGGAATCTTGGAAAGATATCAGAGTAATCCAAGTTTAGACCACTGGAAAGCTGCAAAGAAAGTAATGAGGTACCTTCAGGAAACCAAGGATTAAATGCTTATGTATAGACAAACTGATAATCTAGAGGTAATTGGCTACTTCGATTAAGACTTTGATGGCTGTGTTGATTCACGAAAATGACATCAGGATATATTTTTATGCTCGCTAGTGGAGCTATATCTTGGAGAATTATAAAGAGACTTTGACTGCTACTTCCACTATGGAGGCTGAGTTCATTTCTTGTTTTGAGGCTACCTCGCATGGTGTATGGTTGAAGAGTTTCATATCTGGGCTTAGAATTGTTTATTCAATCTCAAGGCCATTGAGAATATATTGTGACAATTTAGTTGTAGTTTTTGTGGCTAAAAATAACAAAAGCGAAAGTCGAAGTAAATACATCGACATTAAATATTTAGTTATAAGGGAATGTGTTAAAGAAAAGAAAATGGTCCTTAAACATATTAACACTGAATTGATGATTGCTGATCCTTTAACAAAGGGTATGCCACCACAGAAGTTTAAGGATCATGTAGATCGAATGAGACTTGGTTCCATCATGTAATTTTCATTGTATATGCAATGTAATATAACTGAGACTCTTGTTTTTGTTTATTGTGATGTTTTCTCGTCTTTATGTGCACATTCATTTATATTGAGAAAATGTCAATTTTATTGGACCAAGAATAAACATGGGGTTTTTTTTTAATTAAGTAAAGTTATCATACGTGGCTGGACTTAAGAAAATGATGCATTGTAATACATGGAAGATAATACTCGTTCTTAGAGGACCTATCGCTATGATTCATGTATTATATTTCTTAAGTCTAAAGAATTGATATATGCAAATATCAAATCAAGTGAAATGTCTGGTCCAAGTGGGAGAATGTTGGATACCTGGCTGTTGATGTGTCTTCTAAAAAGAGTTTCTAGTACGTGGACCGACATTTCATTGAGTTCAATTTGCTACGTTTGGAGAAATAAATGCCAGCTAACAGTTGTAATGATGGCTTAAAAACAAACTTTTTTTAATACTTCATCTTTGATGGAAAGATGACATGTTAAAAGGAGATGGTGGAAATGATTTTGGTCCCTGAGGTCTTTAATCAAATAAAAAATACTTATGCTACACCATCATTATTGATTATAGAGGCTTTAGAAGTATCAAAATCAGCAGCAAACACTTCAATGGTTGGAAGTTCGATTCTAAACTTCCGCTCTTAATTTTTATGGGCATGTTATGTTTGTATTTAGAAATTATACTTAAGTATGCTTACATTAATTACATACCAATTCCAAATTAGAGATATGTTGGTAAAATTTCTTTTGAAACGATGTGGTAGAAAGCAACTTAAAGGACACAATCCACTTTTGTATTCTCTCTTTTTTTGAGTTTTCTGCCAACCATCTACGAACACCAGCACTAAGTCAACAGTAGAAACAGCCAACAGCGAGGACTATTCAAAGTTGATTAGAGCAGCAATCGTAGAAGCCAGCGATGGCATTATGTTAACATCTTCACAAGTAATAGGAGTGGATACTATCAAGCAGGAGGAGTCCAAAGCAATGCCTGTAGTGGGTGTTGCCAGCTTAATTGCTGGAGCTCTAAGTATGGCTTAGGCAAATTTGTGTCTGTTCACTCTTAGCTAGACTTCAAATTGGCACAAATAAGAAGAAACAACGCAGCAGTGGCCATCACTTTTGGTTTAACCACATTAATGGGGGTTTCCTTGTAAATTACAGTCCCTTTTGTATTTCACCCTTAAACTCATGACCATGACCTCTGTGAATTTGCATGCAGATACAGGCCGAAGTACAAGTGTTTGGTGGTGCAAGTGTTACTCTGTCTGTAGGGGAAGAGCTTGAGGCATGCTTTCATAATCCACAACATTGAGGTGGAAGCAAGTCATCATCTTTTGATTCTAGAATCAGTTGCTTCACATCATCTGCTGCTGCTGCACGCAGCTGAGACTGAGCATTTCTACAAACTGTGACATTACATGCCTATCGGTGCCCCCTACAATGAAATAACGAAATATGAATAATGATATTTGACAATCAACAAAACGCCATCATGAAAGAAATGACAGTACTGTAGCATAAATAGTATTGTCGTTTTGTGTGTTTCAATAACATTGTTTATGAACATTACCGTATATTCTACCTTAATGATGTCTTGATTGTGTTTAAAAATGTGTTCATGAAATTTATAACATGAAATCGCGCGACTGCTGCTGCTTTTTTCTAATTTTAAGATCTTGGAATAGGTCAACTAGGGCATCTTAGTTTTGGTTACTTAGGACATAAGATAGCTTTGTCTTTTTGCTTCTTCTTTTTTTGAACAGATTTTTTTTTTGTTTTCAATATTTATTATTATTTTTTTAATGTGCAATTGCCGTATGAAATCAATTAGATCTGGTTTGAATCCAATACAAATAGATTTCAAATTCAACCCGAATCAAATCCAAATAAGACTGAAATAGATAGCATAAAATATCCATTCTTGAAAGTTGGATATGTGCGTTCAGCAGATTCTGTAGGTCAATATAGAAATTATTCCATCAATCAAAATGATATGGCTACAACAATACATATTGATTAATTAGGGGAAAAAATTTCCTATTTTCAAATTCCATTACATAATTAATTTTACCTCTTACAAAATTAATTTTATCTCTCACAACAATATTTTACCTTTAAAACATTAGTACAATCCAAAATGTGTTTAATATTTTCTCACAATTTGATTTGGTAAATGGGCATGTGAGGAAGCTGGAGATCTTAATTATAGTGCTTGTACCGATAATGACCCCTTTTTTTTCTTTTTTTCTTTTTGGCTGAAAACGGCTCAAGTAAAGCCTACCAACTAATTGAAACAAAATTAAGCATAAACTTCACACAATCGAATAACATGATTTTTTTTTTTTTAATATGCAGAATGTGTTGGGAAAATGGAGCTCAGGGTAAAGCTTGACCATCCCGGTCACTTGTGCTCGCCAATATGTTATGCAGATCTTTAAATTTCAAAAAAAAAATTGGAAATTTATGTAAACAATTGTCAGTCACGTGATTGCTAAGAGTTCAATTTATGTGTTCTGAGCATTTAACCATCTCCCCATAAAAATTTACCTTTAAAAAAAGTATTTCTTTTAATTTTTTAGTTATAAAATACATATAAATCATAAAATCTTCAATTATTTTCTTTCTATTACATAATCTTTATCTTCATAAATCTAAATTCTTATAATTTTTTTTAAATTTTTTAGTTAAATATAAATTATGAAATAGGGTGGGTCTAAACAATAATTTACTTCATTGTTTAATTAAATTCCATTCAAAATAACAAATGAGCTAATTTATCTTCAGTTATTTAAATAATTTCAATGAAAAAGAGATTTTATAAGGAATTTTGAGAAGCGTAAAAAGGCTTATTCATAAATTTTCAATTTATCCAAATTTATTTAAACTATTTAATTTTAGTTTGGGTTGGGGTTGTGGGTTATTGGCCCAGCCATAGGCATAATAATGAAGGCAATAAAAAATTGTGTCGCCAATTTGCCGTTGCTAGAGTCCTAGCAAATCTGTTACTTTCTTAGCTGTCTTACGCGCCAATATGTTTCACGGTTACCACAAAAAGTGCTGACCACCTTCAATGTTACATTTCTTGGATTCAGTATTAAAGATCAGCTTGTATTTTAATTGAATATAATTGATTTTGACACATTGATTTTTGTAGCATCACTGACTAAAGGGTAAAAGCCTGTTTAGTCCCTATATTATGAGGTTAGTGTCCATTTAGTCCCTGTATTTTTAAAAACACCTCAAAACGTCCCTGCTACTAAATATTGACACTTATGCCATTATTTTTTATTATTTTTAACTTATTTTTACAATATTACATTTTTACAATAATATTTCTTTTTTGGATATTAATAAAAAAATTAAATTATCAAATTAAACTCAAAAATAAAATAAAAATAAAAAAGGTATATATTAATTTTTGTGGAAGCTCACGTATGTCTAAAAAATTAATATCGTAAAAAATTACATTATCAATTTTTTTAGAAAAATTAATATTTTAACTCAAGAGTGTCTTCCACAAAAATTAATATATATATTTTATTTTATTTTATTTTTTGGTGTTAAACTGGTAATTTATTTTTTTCTTTTTAATAATGTCTAAAAAAATTATTATAATAGGGTTATTTTTTTCTTTTTAATAATGTCTAAAAAATTATTATAATAGGGCAATATTATAAAAATAAGTTAAAAGGAACAAAAGATAATGGCGAAAGTGTCAATAATTTAATGGTAGGGATGATTTGAGGTATTTTTAAAAATATAGGGACTAAACGGACACTAACTTCAAAATATAGAGACTAAACGAGCTTTTACCCCTGACTAAAGGAAGTTGCACTCAGATATTTATTATCAGACAGAATAGGTGGTGATTGAAACTGAAATTACATGAAGAACAATCTTTGGCACATAATGAGGAGTGAAACATGGATCAAATTGTGGTGATCAATAAGCTAATCATAAAAAAAATGATCAATTTGGCTTTTTAATTTTTTAATTTTTATTTTTTTTGAGAAACAAACATTATAAAGATGAATTGAGAAGAAATGGTCTTGAATGGTTGTAAATGGTGGAATGACATAGAGGCGAAGGCCTAGTTTTCAGTATTTTAAGTTGAAAGAAATGCTGGACACTAAAGATTAACCCAAATATTTAATTTTTTAATTAGTAAAATAATATCTTCAACAGTTTCATGACCAATAAGTGGTGCAAGTTACAAGCATTGTCATAAGTCATCACAAATCATGGCTTGTTGGGAATCATGTGTTCCGGTTTGTGATCACATTCAAAGTCAATATGAGCAAATGCACTTTCAACTTCTGGGAATTTCTCAATCTTGTATTGCAAGGTCTTCTCCATGGCGAGGGCTTCTTTTAGTGGTAAATCATCTGGTAGCTCGATGTCAACCTATTTAGAACGTGAACGATACATATTTGCTTACCTATTTATTTAATATTAATTATGGGATAAGTATACAGTAAGGCTTAAGGTATTTTTAATTTAAATTTTGAATTAAATTTTTTACACACATTTTATGTTATTAATTTCAAGCAATCCAATAGTAGATGATCAATCACCACTAAACGCCTACTTTGACTTTAAATATTTATCATTGGATTATTTAAAATAAATGAATGAAGATTTGTCTTAAAATTCTAAACCACAAATTTAAGTTAAAATAACCCCTCCCCTTTAGTTAAATAACCTCTACAAAGTAAAATTGTAGGTAGAAACGGTGTCAATGCGTTTGACTTAAGGTTGCTTTTAAGTCAAAATATTTCAATTTTTGCAAGATTTGAAGAGAAGCTGATTGCCAAGCGAAAATGCATTAATAATCAAGCCCCATTATAGAATAGTAACGGGTAATAAACTTTTGGTACATTTATTAAATTAGAATTGGAATGAGTTTGAATAAGAATGGGTTAGAAATCACAATGAGAAATTAGAGTCACAATAATTTATTTGAGCTATAGGAATCAAAATTGAAATAGACTCCATTCCCATTGATGGGTTTATTTTATTTTAGAATCAGAATCAGAATTAGTTAGATTATCATAAATTACTAAAAGTTCTTAATTGAGTATTGTAATAATAATTATTTTGTATTTTAATTATTGTGATTGTTATTATTCAAAAATTATTATTATTATTATTAATTATTGTTAATATTCACTACAAGAATATTGGTCTTTACGGATGAAAAACATTTTTGTTGCTAAAGTCATAGTAGAAAATAGAATATTTAATTATCACTTTTAGTGACGAAAGATTCGTCGCTAAAGAGTGACATATTGCGACCAAAAATTAGGTTTGTCGCCAAACAATTAAGCGACAAAAAAAAAGTTGGCACCCAATTCTTTAGCAACCAAAATTTGACAAATCATTTGCGTCACTAAAACTCTTTTATATGCCAAAAGAGTATGTTTTAGCAACGAAAATAAATATCGTCGCTAAAAATTATTTTAGAAACGAAATATATTCATCGCTGAAACTCTTTGATATGCCAAAAAAGCATGTTTTGGCGACGAAAATAAATTTCTTAATGAAATCTATTTGCTGCTAAAACTCTTTAATATATCAAATGACCATGTTTTAGTAGGAAAAAATTTTTGTCGCTAAAAATTCTGAAAATTTTTAAAAAAATTGATGGATGATTTTTTGTCAAAATTTAATACTTTTCGTGATAAAATTGAATTTCGTCGCTGAATGTGTAATTTTAGCAATGAAAATTACATTTCATGGCTAAAACTCTTTAATATACCAAAAAAGCATGTTTTGGCGACAAAAATATATTTCATCGCTAAAAATATCTTTCGCGACGAATAAGTTTCATCACTAAAACTCTATGATATGCTAAGAGACTATGTTTTAGCGATGAAAATATATTTCATTGCAAAAATAGTTTTAGCAACGAATTATGTTCGTCGCTAAAACTCTTTAATATGTCAAATGATCATGTTTTAACGAGGAAAAAAAAATTTGTTGCTAAAAATAGTTTTAGCAACGAAATTTATTTGTCGCTAAAAATTGTGAAAATTTAAAAAAAAATTGGCGGATGATTTTCCGTCAAAATTTAAGACCTTTAAATTTCGTTGCTGAATGTGTACTTTTAGTGACGAAAATTAGATTTCGTCGCTAAATGTGCACTTTTAGCGACGAAAATATTTCGTCACTAAAAAATGTCAAAATATAAAAAATTTTACCAGTTAGCTTCCGCCAAAATTAAGTTTTAGTGATGAATTTTAAATTTCATCGCAAAAAACTCCTATAACCTATTTATATATTATTTACTTCATTTCTTTCATTCTTTCTTTCATTCTCTCATTCTCTGATTCATTTACTTTTATTCTTTAATTCTCTCATTTCTCAATGTATAATTCTCATTTTCTAATTTAATCTCTACTTCTTTTCTCTTTTATTTTTAACACGGTGTAATTTTTTCCTTTTTACTTGTCTTATTTATTCTAACTTATATTATTATTAAATTTGTATTTGTTATGTTAACTAATTATTGTGTGTTTATTTATTTCTAGGGAATATTGAAGATCAATTACATCAAGATGAAGAAAATCAAGAAATTTATATTCATTTGTAACAATTTTCTTTCAAAAAAGGCATATTAAATTTTTTAATTATTTTTGTATTGTTCATTAATAATAATAATTCTTTTCAAATTAATTAATTCTATTTTTATCATAATGGTGTAATTGTCATTGTAATTTATATTAAAAATAATAATATTTTTAGAATAGTAACAATAAATAAATGAAAGAAAAATGATACCTTTTAGCGACAAAATAGTTTTCGTCGATAAAAGTACTTTTAGCCACGAGATTATTATTCGTTGATAAATGCGTACTTTTAGCATTCCAAAAGTATTCGTTACTAAAAGTTCTTTTGGTGACAAAGCAAGATTCATTGCTAAAAGTACTTTAGTGACGAAATTTAAAAATTCGACACCAAAGACCTAACGCCACGATCCTATGATGATGAAATGGTTACAAAATGTTTTTCGTTGTTATAGCCTTTAGTGACAAAAATTGCATGTTTTAACGACGAAACTGTTCATCGCTAAAGCGCTTTTTTGTTGTAGTGATTATTGATTTAATGTTGTAATATATACCGCTCACCAATAGGTAAACAATGCAACACTAATTTAATCAATGATTTTATATTTGTCTTTAATCTTAATTAAATAAAACAACATTAACATGCAATTTGTCAAATTAAGTTTAAAAATTCAAATTTATGGTTGAAAATTTGGGATTGGAGAACACTAAAGAACTTGCATAAGGATTATTTTTTTAAAAAAAAAGTGATGAGGAAATTTTGGAAAACAAAACAATAGAGTTACTTGAGACGTGAAGATTAATGAAATAAATTAAGGGAATCAAATATTGTTTTTATTGGAACTTGAAGCGCAACCCAACGCTTACCAAATTCAATATTTCCAAGATATAAAACAAATGAACTAATCGATGATATTTGTTGTGTATATTCACGAATGTTTAAATGTTATTGGTCTTATAAATGTGCCTACAACATCAAGATGAAATCACTTCATGTGGTTGATATAAATTATATAAAGAATTTTAGAATATATTAGAGGTGATATAATTAATTAATGAATGTATAACTTGTAGTTGATTTTATATAACTACTATTTACATGCTGGTTTTTCAAGATAATTGCACACATCTTATAATATCATTTATTTTTTGTATAGCTGACATGGTATCTCAGAGGTATTCTATAATTTCTCAATTCTATAAATGTTATTTGAGCATGGAATGATGTCATGGACCGTTATTTTAAGATACTGGACAAAATCATAAGTGGTGTATCACTTACCAAATAAACCGTATCAAGTGAAGATATTGGACAGGAATTAATGAAGTAATAATTATTGTATGACCACCACGTACGTAAATCATATCAAGGGAGGATTTTGGACAATAACGATTAGGTTGTTTGAGTGTCGTGTAATTAAGTTACACTCAACTTGGTGAGTGTAGCTAAGTTACATTATACCGTAATTACATGACACTCAAAGTGGAGTCCAATGATTAAAAAATAGTATTCAATACAACTGTACCTGAGTTTCTGCGTACAACTTTTAAGTTGATGCAAGTAATGTAACTTAGATTATATTATCGCTTCACTCTGAGTGTCATGTAATTATGTTATACTATAATGTAACTTAGCTATCCAGCTAAAATAGATATGAGACATGTGGTACTGAGAGTGATGATCACT
>NW_006262339.1:34549969-34567788 GCF_000493195.1 Citrus x clementina | reverse complement strand
GGTGGTTAAGGGTTTGATTGTTTTGTAAGAAAATGAAAAAGGGATGAGCTAAAGATAAAAAAGAAAAGTTGACCACTGCTGTTAAAGGGTGTTTTAAATGTGGAATTTGATTTGGAAGACTTTATTGTAGTTAGAGACGTGGTAACAGTTACTGCAATCTTTTATCAATTGGATAATAGCTGTGGATCTGAAGATTATCTAGTGCTGGTCAAGGAAGCAGGAAATCCTTGCTTGGAAAATGGGCATGTGATGTAAATGCCACATAATTGGATAGGATTCTAAAGATACTTTGCTTTTCTACATTAATTTTTTTATCATATTCCTCTTTTTAATTGTTAACCATTTCTCAAATTTTTACTATCTCCATTTGATAAGTGTAAATACTAGACTCTTATAACAATTCATTATAAGATTTTTTATTGGAAAATTCTATAATACCATAATTTTACCGTAATAGATGTGAATAGTTATATTAGATTAATGATCTATAATAATTAATATAATAAAAAGATTTAATTAAATTATAGTTAACTGGTTAAATAATTTTAAAGTAAAATTTAACCGATTTAAAATATCTATATAAGAAAAGGGATTTGTCTTTTAAAAAAAGAAAAATTATAAAAGACAAAATGCAATCCCTGGTTAACCTATTGCGAAAGAGAAAGATAAAAGCCACAGCAGTCGACCACCGCTTCCTAATCGACTGCCAAAGTTTTTAATCCGATAAGAAAAAGCTCTACAACAACGTCACTGAGGAGACCAAGCCGAGTTTGTGTCAGTGAAGGGGTTTCGACTCGACGGTAAGGACTCAGTAACGGCGATTCAAGAGACTAAGAGTTTGAATGCGATTTGGACTGCCCTTGAGAAATTATGAGACTAGCTTGAGTTTTTGCATGTAAGACTTTTTTACCTTTTTTCCTTTAAGTAGCATTTTTGTAATTTTGGATAATGTGCATCTGTTTTGGTTGTGGTTTTTTTTCTTTGGAAAACTTTGAGGGAGAAAGATGAAAACTTTGAGCTTAGCGCAAGTTACTTAGATAATTATTGAATTATTTTATAAAACCAGTTCAATGCAAAAGTAAAACATACATACTATTACATTAGTAAAAAATTGTCATTAGATGGCATGAGAATCAGGAAAACTAACGATCAAGGAATTAGTTCTAACTAGATGGACAACCGTAATACCAAATGAAGATTGTGTTCAAATCCATTGAATTGCTTGGCATTTATATTTGTAAAACCTAAAAATACGAAATAAAAGACAACTTGTATTGAATGTGATGTATGACATGATTGACCAGATCATTGTTCTTAACTAAAGAAATAAAACCCACTTTTCAATTAATACCTGCAAATATTGACGAAATTGGTGTGATCTTAGATCATTTAAACAAGTAAAATAACATAAATTTGAATAAGTTAAAGTAGCGACTTCTTCCCTAATCCCACATTTTTTGAGCAAAGAAGTAGGCCCTTAATTTATTTTTAGCAAAACCCATATCTTTTAGACAATTATGTCCTATATATAGTCTAGCAGAGACAGAGTAAAGCTAGTTTTTTCTTTTTCTCTCTTTTTTTTAAAAGTAAACTTGTAGTTTCTTCCTCGTGATTTTTTTTTTTTTCAATTACTGGACTTTGTGGCAGTGTGGGAGTTTTATTTCCAAAATGCATGACATTTGCTGAATGTTGATTGCTAATTACTCTGCATGTACCAAACACATCATTAATCATTTTGCCAGATCTATTTTTGCTCTTTCTTTTTAGTCTAATAATAGAAATATATACCCTGAGTTTAACCCAACAATTGGTATGTTAATTTTCACTTATCACAAGATGGAGTACATTGTAGAATATATGTTTCAGTCGATGTATATGTTGAACTTAATAATGTATTAATCATATTCATTTGAATAACAATTTTCAGGTGCAAACATATATACTTAATAAATCACGAATTTGAGCAAATTAGAGTTTGTGAATTTTAGTCAATATAGCTACTAACTAGATATTAATAACCATCTCAAATATATATTTTATAAATTCCACCACTTTTTTAAAAATACATATTGATTGCTTCGTCTGGAAGCACTTCAGTATTAAGTGTTTCTCGATCAAGCGCTTAATTGTTTTTTCTTTTATTAGTGCTTTTAATGGTGTCAAAAGCACTTCCTTACATAGTTGATATATTTGAACATTAATACCGGGGTGCTTATAATATTTGATTGATTTTGTTTTTGTGTTGGCTATAATTTGACTATTGTGGGAAACTGAATGTATGATATAATTTATCTATGAGGTTTTTAGGTCATCTTTGAGAGATTAAGGGAGAAAGGGAGAATTGATAGAGTTTTATTAGTTTCGAATAGTTTGGCTCATGGTTTTTGGTACAAGATGAAGTTTACCTTGTGTGTGTTCGAAGATCTTGTTTGGTGAATGGTAGAGCGTTATGGTAGGAGATAAAAGAGAATAGTGCTTCTTTCTGTACAGTCATACAACAAAGAGTTTCCTTGTAACAGACCAATTGGTCTTATCCAGATTATTCTGTAATCATAATATGACCTTCAAATTAATTTTTTATGTTAGGTTTTGAGGTTGAAGGCTTCCAAAATTTGCTTAGAAGGGACTACTGATGATATCGTCATTAATCCTTGCATTGAGGTAATGGCTACTGAAAGAACTGGGTAGAAAAAATCATTCGCACAGCCAATACATTAAAAAAAAAAAATTGACTACATTTCCTCATCGTCACTCTCCTCGTTTGATCTTTTCTTTTCCAAGTTTTGCTTCAAGTGAGCTTCCTTAATAACACACTACTAGAAAAATGGTCTTTACTGACTTTAGAATAGTGTCAGAAATTACTTTTACTGACACTTATTAATTGTGTCAGTAATCTGGGAGTCAGAAAAATAGTGACACTTGTAAGTGGTGTCAGTGATTACTATTACTATAGTATCACTAAAATAATAACACCATGGTATCAAAATATTACAATACTATATTAGTATTTGTGACTACTGTTACTATAGTATCACTACTTTATTTATTATTTAAAAAAATTATTATATAAAATGACATGTTGCCCATTGATTTGTTGATAGAATTAAAAGGCTGTGAGAAATAAGAACAAAAATCAATTTATATATCAAAACCTTTCATAACATTTAAATATTATCAATATATATTACACAATCCAAATACTTCAATAGACAAAGACGTCTGATTACAAGACATCTTATTCTTATAATTGAATAATCTTAACTGCTATTATCCAATCAAATTCCTTCTACTCGTAGCTGAATTTAAGGGCTAAATTTACCAAATCTAAAAGCTAAATTTAGAAGGATTATTATTTTTCACTCCATGAACATAAGTACTGCGATCATGCATTATCACAGACAGCTTCTTCATTCACGGACAGCTTCTTCATTCGATGAATTTGATGGGTTAGGGATATAAGTTGAAGAAGAAACACTTTAAACATATTAATCATATCTGCAAACAAATAAAAGAAAAAGGAAAAGAAATTGGTTGCCAAATTCCAACAGTTGCAAAATAAATTAACAAGCAATACAGAGACAAAAATTTTTTTTTCCTTCTTTTTAAGTATTGATGTTGATAAATGGCCGGTTGAATTTGATCAAACGAGCAAGTACTTCTCTGATCTTTGAAAAAAAAAAGCTTTTGATCCAGCAAACACCATAGTCCATAATCACCCCCCAAAAAAAATGTAGAGTTTGATATTATTAGCCTCAGTCTTTTTAATTATTTTACTGTTTGAGTACATTCAAAAGTAGAGGCCTAATTTGAATTTCTTTTACTGAAGAGATAACCCCATTATTAACCACACGGTGTTCCTAATCAGTTTATGAACACAACTATTAATGTAATTTACTATAAATTCGTTTGCATATTCAATTGTCCATATATGTAAGTATGTTAATGATATTTGTTAACAAGACAAGATTATTAAATAACCAAAGCGAATGACAATATATTATTATTTATTTCTATTTTTCCTTCATATATATTAATAAAATATGTCATTAAGAAAAGAAAATAAACTATCAATGAAATTCCAGCACTTGCTTAACAATGAAATTCGTAACATAAACAATCATGCAGGTAATAAGAACTGACCTTATAAAAAAGTTTGCAGCTTGTTGAGTCACCCGAATGGCGTCCTCTGTGTGTGGAATTGCTTTTGGTCCCCATTCAAAAGCATTTTTCTGCAGCATATTTGGTCACACACATCTAGAGTTTAGCACACAAATGTCGCTCAAAAGGTTTGATTAACCAGATCAGTCTGCCATATTAAGCTTATCAATTTTGTAAATGGGGTGCAGCTAAAATCACTGTTAAGAGCATTGAAGTTAATACCTCTGGATGTCATTGGAAGGCGGTCACAGGATAGTTATAAGCTTGCACTGTCGAGATATAGACCTGATAATGATTAATAACAGAAGTTAGAATTGATAACACTGGATAAATTGCCATTAAAATATCAAGCATTCAGGCATATATCCTGAGTCTGTGTTTATATATAAAATAAATTCAACAAAGGAATATTTACTTTTGTACCTTATTATATTCATCCACGCTTGTTGTCAAGATCTTAAAAAACTTAGCTAGCTCCTGGTTTGCTTGCATTCTTTCAGGTGAAATGCCATACTGTTGTAATGGTACAACACATAAAATTTCAGATCAACCAAATTATTTACTCAATCATCCATAATAATTTAATAAATCTAAACATTTTTAGAGTCCATTGTCTCCCAAAATTGAAGTGCACTGATCTAAGGAATCAATTGTACAAGAAGTCCATATAAATGGAATTCTTCCATGAATCAAAGAGGCTCACGACAAAGCAGGATTTCCAAAAAAGCTCGCTTATTAGACCCAACACTTTCATTGAGCTAGATATTCATGAGTGACTAGCATTATTACAGAAGATGAAGGAAATTAAAACAGAGAATTGAATCTAACAATAAAAAGATGGTTGTTTTAGAACATAAAGCTTAACACATTTTTAAGAAATTGAATCTAGGTACACAAATGCAAAGCAAGTTAACCGTACGTGAAGCACAATTTTCTTACATGGTGGTTTTGCATAACCAGGCAATCCGTACTCAACTTCTTAAGGAGCTCCGGGGAAATCTGTAAAATGTGCACAAGTATCACGTTGCGAAATCGTGTCATTCTGGAAGCTTAATAGCAAGAAGAAAATAAAACAATCTGGATTAAGCTGCAAAAAATGTTAAAGACGGCATGGAATCTTTTTCTTACTCATGACAAGACTATCCAGAAACTTTTGGATCTTGTGTACAGCTTCATTATCAATATTGAGTCAAAGTGTTTGAAAATCAAAAAATGGTAAGCATGCTGAGAAAGTTAGATGTGAAGAGGCTCCTAGCATCATTAATTGTAACAACATAAAAATCAATTAAAGAGCAATGAAAACTATGTACCTTTGGAACAATGTTCCTTCAATATTAATGTTTTTGACGAATTGGAGGGTAGATGCCTGATTTGCTCCATTAAATGTTTCCAGAATGTTTCTGTCCTATTGTTGAGGAAGAGAAAAAAGTAAAAATAAAAATAATGAACAGCAAAAGCAATCAGCAATGCCGGAAAGAGTACCATCATTTTATAATCGTTGTAAGCAGTAAAAGACATTTTTCTTACACAAGAGACAAACTAAAAGCATACAGTAAAGCCATAAGAAGCACACACGTAATATGCATACAAAATCCAAATTGAAATTGAACAGTAGGATATTAATCAAGAGATGAACAAAACATGTTTCAAGCCTAAAATAAGCACAAGTTAATCAGACACAAAATTGGATGCTACTGAAGTACTATTAATACTGAAAGAATATCGTCACCTATGCAATGAAGGTTTTAGAGTCCATGTCACTGCCATCCTCCAAGTAAACTCCTTCATCTAACTTTGATGAGAGGAAGTCAGAAGTGGTCTGCCCAGATTCATTAGGAGAGTCTTTATTCTGAAAATCCCTCTGTGAATTGAACTGGTCATCTACCTGTTCACTGTCAAATTCAGAATTCAATAAACTATTACCGCAACTAGAACCATTAGAATATGACGATTCCTGTTCTGGATAAACTGGTGACTGCAGTGCCAAGACAGAGGCTTCATTCAGCCCATTATAGCCATCACCCTGTGGATTGAATTTTGCAAGTTGTCGAGTTTCTGCCTCAACAGAATTGTCGACAATATTTTCTGCAACATGATCTCCAGAATCAGAAATCGAATGGTCTGTTGCTTGAACTTCAGAGGCCAAAACAATATTTTCTGCAACCCGAGTCCTATTAGAAACCAAATCTTCTTTTTCTGCAACATGATTTCTAGTAGTATCTTCTGCAATATGACTTCTTTTAGAAGTCAAATTTTGACAAGATTGATCACCATCATTAGTGGAAACACCAAGCTTCTCATCCCGTTTTCTTTTAGTGGAAACAACACCAAGCATCTTCTTCTCCCGTTTTCTTTCAAGGCAACACACAACAAAATTGGAAAGCTACGCTAACCAACCAGAAAATCAAAACGGGTGAAGGGTGAAAAATTACCTCGCTAACGATCATTGATAAAAGTTTAAAGCCTAAGCAAATGGCATATACGAATGAGCAAAATGTGGAGATGTAAAGCGGGTCTTGTGAGCTTGTGGCATAGCGGCATGGTGGATGTTTTGCATAATGTAGATCGTTAGGGTTTCGTATGGTATGGGTCTTAGAATTTGAGCAGTGGTGTTAGGATTTCTTATGGCATGGACCCTTGAATTTTAGGGCTCGAAGAAGAGAATTTTTAGAGGTATGAAGAAGAAGAAGGATATCGCCAGAGAGATGAGGCGGCTGGCCATGGATTTAGGAGTTAGGGAATTTTATGTTTATGTTGATTTAGGGTTTTTTGCTTTTCCTTTTATATTGTTGTTTTCTATATTAATTTAATTTGATAATTTCAACATGTTCAACACAAACTAATTTATGAATTTGGCCTGGTGGTTTGTTGGTTGAACATAAAGCACTTTAGTTTTGGGTCTTAGGTTCGAGTCGCAACTAAAACAAAAATAGATTTTTTTGTTGTTGTTTCTGATACCTTAGTGTCGACGATCTCTGATGTTTAATCTACAAACACCATAGAATTAATAATTAGTGACACTTGTTTGTTAAACACGGAAAATAATCCAAATATGTATAATTACTGATACTTTTTAGAAAAGTGTCACAAGACAAGTATCAGTAAAAGCTATTTTTCTAGTAGTGATTAGATCCAATCGATGTCGTCGAGCTTTCTTGATATTTTTTCTCACTTCCTTCTTTGCCCAAGCTTTTTCTTTCTTGCTGAACCCTTGAAACCATGGCTTCTCTGTAACATCAACTAGTGGACAATACCTTGCTGGAACAAGCCTAACCAACTTTCAAATACTAGCGCATCGTCACGAATAATAGATTTTTAAAGAACTGGCTTCCTTAACAACTTTTAGTTTTTTTGTTGTTCATTATGTATTCAACAACTTGATTCAGAAATGATGAACATAAAAAGTTTATCATTTTTTTGAATTGTTTTATATCTGAAATGTCTTTGGCTTGGTTCATAAAAAATTTAACTGTTGTCTATCTTCAGCTTGGTTCTTTTTTTTTTTTTTTTTGTAAAATGATTGTAGATGCTTGTTTGTTGAAACTTGAAAATAGCATAAATTTCTTGAATAAAGTTGACGATGGTAGTTTCATGTAAACCTTTGTTTTCCTTCTTGTGTCTGATATCTTCATGTACATGTTCTTGTGTTAAAGTTGAAACGATGAGGATAATGAGAATGATTTCAAGGAGAATGATAATGTGAATGAGGAAAATCTTATTTTAAGAAAAAAAAAATCATCCTTTCATTGAGTATTTGTAAGTCTTCTTACATTAAATATTTATATGTTTGATTGTTGCTACATTTATAAATGTTAAGTAAAGCCAATCATAATAATGTAATAGGGCATTGATTTTATTTTCTTCAAAATATTTAATTGATTGTAGCGAGCAAGAAGCAAAAATATTACGAGAACAAGGAAAGAAAAGTGGTAAGTGTAGTTACAATATCCATTAATTTCCCCTAAATTAGGCATATGTTTCAAGGAATAGCTTATTGTGATATTTTTTAATTGTTTTTCTAAGGATCACATTAGGGACATGTTCCAAGCAATAGCTTATCATTTTACTACAAAAGTTTTACTGACATATCATGTCAGTATCAAGATTTGTCGAAAAGTGCATTTTACTACCAAAGTTTTGCGCCGTTATCAATTCACTACCATTCCGTTAATAACGTTAAAAATTTGCCGATGTCATAAGGGCATCAAAGACATTTCCAGCTGTAAGAGTAAAATTGTCTGTTAATTTGATAGATAAATTATCATTTTACTACCAATTTTTTAAAGGAATTATCATTTTACTACCAAATTTTTAGGAGAATTATCATTTTACTACCAAACACTTGGGGGTAAAATCGACTTTTAACTCAATTTCCGTTAAACATTAACTTTTTCTTAACGGAATGGTAGTGAATTGATAACGGCACAAAACTTTGGTAGTAAAATGCACTTTTCCGCAATCCTTAGTACTCACATGATATGTCAATAAAACTTTGGTAATAAAATGATAATTTCCCTTTAAAAATTTTGAGTGAAGAAGAGAAGGCTAAATATAGAATAGTTGGTAATAATATAGCACATGATAATGACAAAGACTAATAACTTTTAAAGGGCACTAAGAAAGTCATGGAAACTGGATGCACTCCATTTTTCTAGTAGCAAATTTGTTAGAGAATCAAAAGAAAGCTATTGTGGAGTTGGAATTTAAGTCTTCTACACGTAAAATGTGGTCGACCTAAATGAGATTTATGCGCATGGTTGGTTCAAAAGTTTGATCCAGTTACTTCATGTATTTATTTGCATGGGAGGAGTGTTAGTCTTTCACCTCGAGATTTTTAGTATGTTATGGGAATAAAAGATGGTGGAGTAAACACTTATATGGATCTTGATATTGATGATATAGATATGCTAAAGGATAAATATTGTGGTGACAATGGATGCGTTAAGTTGAAAAATTGAAGAAAAAATTGATTTATCAAAAGGAGGCAGATGATGAGTTTAAAAGAAGCTTTGTTTTGTTTGTTGTAGTTACAATTATTTTTTCTAGATTGGGGTTGAATATAACCCCTTATTACTTGATTTTTTTTTTTAAAGAGCACCAATATTATAAAAAAAAAATTGGGCAATGTGGGCTTTTAAAGAGCTCGTTGAGGACATAAAAAAGTTTAAGGTAGGACAATAAAAAGTTGTTAATGGCTATGTACTATTTTTTGAGGTAATATTTTTTTTAAAACGATTTCTTTTTTCTTGATCATTTAAAAAAAATTATTTCTCTTTTCCTTTGTCTTGATCATTTTGTTAATTATATTGTAGCCTTTTTACATGGACATTATTAGATTTAGGCACCCATAATGGGCTGACTTTATCCAACGTGAGAGATAAGTTTAACATTGTATAACTTATCTGGGATTCTCATAAATAAATTTAGAGTTTTATTTGGATTCTAATGACATAAGGTGTGGCTTATTCAAATAACTCTAGGAATTTTATTTGAATTAAACTACACTAATTGTACTATATAACCACTGTATAGGTGGGTGCAAAGACGTATAATAAGAATCAGAGTAACATCATAAGAAAAGTGAAAGAGAAAGGGAAAAACAAGGTAGTGGGTTCTTGCTTCGTGAATTGATGGAATTTTCCAACCCCGTGATTATCCTTCGACCATCAGTGACATAAGCTCATTACGATCCATTCGTGAAAGTTATTGACAATCCGTTTTTGGAGATAAGAGGGAGTGTATTCTTTGTTATGGTAGATTCGTGACGGTTCATTTCTGCATCAACCAGCAGGGTATGACTTTGATTGATAAAATAAATTGCATGATTGATTTAGAAAAATCAACATCGGTATCAAAGCGTGTGTAGTTTATGTCATAATCTTAAGTGTATAATAGATGCTAATATGCCATATTCTTCAATGAAAATTGATTTCTTGCTCTGAGAACATACATTAATGGCATGTAATGAAACACTCATTGTTAAAGCATGAAATTTGGGTTATAAGCATATGAACACATAATGGAGTATATCTAGAATTTTATATGATCTAATATGCTCTTGTATAATGAGATAATTGGAACCCTCAGTTATGATCCCAAATGCCTATTTTGCTCTTAATTTTTTCTATACTAACTCGTTCTCTACAAATATATTATCATAAGAAAGCTCTTTTAATTAGCTTTAGATGGTATATCATATGCTTGATTTAGACTTGTAAACTGAGAGAACGAGGCATTTGAAGTTCTAGTTTCCAATCTAGAAAAATTATTGGATATGGAGAAAATGAAAAGTGTTCTATATGTAATCTCACTCTTCGGATGGCGCTGTGCTTCATTCGTTTGTCAAAAAAAAAATCTAAATCAACGGTTGAGTTCAAAAAGTCTACTTCGGTCAGACAAAATAGTTTCGTGAGGACAGAAAGTGGCCAGAAGATAGAGTGTGCACAACACGCATCGTGAGAGCGCGTCAAACCGTTTGAAAACTCAGGAGCAACAGACAATATAGCCAGAGATCATAGGGCATTTGTGGAGTATCGTCGAATTAGTCAAGGAACTAAATGCATATACGTGGGAAACAACTTTAGGGTTGAAGCTAAAGGAATTGGTACTTGCAAGTTAGAGTTACGTGGTGGTCGAATACTTTATCTTCACGATGTTCTTTATGCTCTAGAAATCCAACGATACTTAGTCTCTATTATTTTTCTTCTTAGGATGAGATATCAATTACAATTTTATAGCGTTAGGTTAAAAATTGTTCTTAATTCAACTCTAGTTGCTACTGGTTATTTATTAGATGGTTTTATGGTTTTGTATACTAATTATTATGATTTAAATAATAGTTTTTTTCGTTAAATGCACCTTCCAATGTGGATGCTAATACTTGGCATGCTAGACTAGGACATATAGGACAAGAAAGATGAATAGATTAGCTAGAGAAGGCTTATTGGGCTCACTTGCTAACATTGACTTGTCTATTTGTGAAAGTTGTCTAGTTATAAAAGCAACCAGAAAACCATTTGATAAATCTGCTAAAAATTCGTTGTAAATAATTCATTCTGACATCTATAGACCAATGAGTGTGGGGACTAAATATGAAGCCACGTATTTTATCACATTCATTGATGACTACTCACGTTTGGGTCATGTTTATCTGGTTTCTCATAAGTTTAAAGCATTGGATTGCTTTATATCATACTTAAATTTGGTAGAGAATTAATTAGACAAAAGGATCAAAGTCGTAAAAATAGACAATGGACGTGAATACCTTTTAGAATAGTTTAAGAAACTATGCAATGATAAAGGTATTAAGACACAACTAACTATTCTTAAGACCTCATAGCGAAATGGTGTTATGGAAAGAGGAATAGAACATTACTCGAGATGGTTAGGTGTACAATAGCACAAGCAGATCTTTCAATTTCTTACTAGGGAGGTATATTGTTGACTGCCACTTATGTATTTAATCGAGTTCTAAGTAAGTCAGTAAGTTCCACTCTATATGAGATATGAAGAGATAAAAAACATGACCTTACTCATTTGTCTTTGGGGTCTGTAGCATATGTTCACAACCCATCTCATAAACATGGGAAATTGGGTTCAAGAGGAAAGAAATGTATCTTTATAAGATATCCTGAGCACTCCAAAGAGTATGTATTCATAGGTGAACATGATGATGGAACTGTAACTAAGATAGAGTTATGAGATGTCACATTCTTAGAAAATGAATGCCTTAGCATTTCAGAAGTCAAGAAAGACATTCATCTATATGAATTGGATGATCTAAGGGTTAATGACACTTTTAATTTATAAATTGAGAGAAACCTAGATATATTTGAGATTTTAATCTTCGTGGGAGTCAACCACTAGATGGGCTTGCTCCACATGATAACTCAATTCGTAGAAGTAATCATACACCAATCCCACGTCGTTGTTTTAAGATTGAAGCAAAAGCATTTATAATTGCTTCACATGATGGTGATGAGCCAATAACTTATAGTGAGGTTATCACATCATCAGCTAAAGAAATATAGATTAAAGCAATGGATGAAGAAATAGAGTCTATGAGATCGAATCATGTCTGAGATTTGGTTAATCTACCGCCCAACTATAAGGCCATTAGAAATAAATGAGTTTTACGTTTTTTTAAAAAAAGGCAGACAACACAATTGAAAGATACAAGGTATGTTTGGTGGCAAAATGATATATCCAACAAGAAAGTATAGACTATGAGGAAATCTTTTTTCTAGTAGTAAGGTTTGCCTTTGTAAATTAATTCTAGCCATCATTGTAAATATGGACTTTGAATTATAGCGAATGAATGTTAAAACAACATTTCTCAATGGTGAACTGGAGGAAAAAATTTACATGTGCTCTTGTACAAGGGGAATTCACTGTAACGTGTGATTCACGTCATGTGTGCTTTTGTGACCAAAAAGAAAATGAGTGAATGAATCCATATTTCCTCATTGTTTAAGTTCCTTTGAGGTGTAAGAAAGACCTCGACAATTATCCTTAGTCACCATCGACTATATTTTGAAGGGAAAGATTGATGTCAGCTACTTTAGCATATTTTTCTATGACTATAAGGTTATGCGGTCTATGAAACATGTCTAACAAAGTAGCTAGGCTAGAATTAAAAGAAATAAGTAGAAAATGAAGATTTTTTCTTCTTACATTTGACTTATGCATTCATCAGTCAACTAGTTGTATAATTCACTTAGGGATGAATATAATTGCGAATAAATAAAGTGCACAGTGTCACACATAATTTTGATTGAGGGATTAAATATGTTTATACTGATGTAATGGATAATGAAATCTAGGTTACAACATAAACAAGTTATTTGAATCTCTTGCAAAGAGTGCAATTGCGATTTTTAGTTTTACAAGGTCCAAGTTATGTTGTTCATGGGTCACACATTGCATTTACCCATATGATACTGCTGTAGCGGCTTTGTGGCCAAATATCTTATGCTCGTTGCTCTAGTTACTTGGTCATCCCATAATGTGCGAGCGAAAGATGTTAGATTTAGGCGCCCATAATAGGTTGACTTTATCCAACGTGAGAGATAAGTTTAACATTATATAATTTATTTGGGATTCTTATAAGATAAACTTAGAGTTTTATTTGGATCTTGATGACATAAGGTGTAGCTTATTCAAATAGCTCTAAAAAGTTCATTTAAATTAAACTACACTTTGTACTATATAAGCACTACATGGGTGGGTGCAAAGACTTATAATAAGAATCAGAGTAATATTGTAAGAAGAATGAGAGAGAAAAGGAAAAAATGACAAGACAGTGGGTTTTTACTTCGTGAATTAAGGGGATCTCTGTGATTGTCCTCCGATTGTGAAAATTCCTGACAATCCATTCTTGGAGATTGGAAGGATTATTCTCGCAGATTTGTGACAATTCGTTTCTATATCAATCAACAAGGTATGACTTTGGTTGATAAAATAAATTGCATGATTGATTTAAAAAAATCAATAGTTACCGTTTTCCTTTGTCTTGATCATTTTGTCAAGTATATCATAGCTTTTTTCCATGCATATTATAACATCCGCTCAAAAATCTATTGAAAAATCTTTGAATCCAATAACAACATGGACTAATTAAGATGTAACTAACTTCTTGAATTTTTTAAAGAAAAACGGTGGTTATGTGAGCTTAAAGGTATGGCATCTACTTTTTTTTAAAATAAATGTTAACATATATTATTGAAATGATTTATTTATAATGTGTGGTATTTGTCAGGTTATTGTATGAGAAATCCATCCTAAAAAAAAACATGGCCTAAGAAACATTTGATGGGAGGAGTCAGAAGAACGAAGATTGCGTGCATAATTGTCAACTTCAAAAAGAATTATCACCTGTCCAAAAAGATATTGACCGCATGGCATTGGAGGTTGATGGTTTAACCATTAAGTGGGTGACTTGATGCAGTAAATCCAACAAGTAATTGAAGGAATTAAAGCAAACTTTGTCCAAAAGCGATCATAGCAACAAAAGGAGAATAATGGCAATCTTGTTCAAATTACTTCTCCTTCTCGAAAGTGACAAAAGTATAACAAATCGAGCCATGAAAATTTTAAATTTGATGAACTAATCGGGAAAGCCAAAGAAAGAGCAAAGGTAAATGCAATTCTTGAGAAAAATTAGAGGATGAGAAGAATGTTGAAGAGAAACATAATGAGAAAATTTTCTTGAGTTAAGTCATACCTAAATAAGGGGAAGTATAAGCAACTTTCCCATAATGTAGCTATTCAGGTATTTAGCCACAAAAATATAATCTTCTTGCTTCTCAAAAGTGAAACATAATAGTGCATAGATGAATTTATTTTTCCCCTTTGTAAGATAATGTTCGAAATGTGGTCTCTTCTGTTGAAGAGTAATCATCAAACCGACCTAGTGTATTTGAGGTTAAAGTTGTGTACTCTAGAAAGTGAAAGCCTAGTCCATACCAAAAATCTTCTTATGATCAGTTTCCTAAAAGAAGAGACAAACATAAAACTTTTTATGATTCTATCACTCTACTAAATTCATTTTCAGAGGTGGATAAGAACACTACTACAAAAATGACATTTACTGACACTTTGTTTCTGACACTTAGTAAAAAGTGTCAGAAATGGTGTACATTTGGACTATTTTCCGCCTTTAACAAGTATGTATCATAAATCATTGATACTAAGGTGTCAGTAGCTTAAAAATCAATGATTATTGATACTAAAGCATCAGTGATAAAAAAATAATATTATTAATTTTGTTTTAATTTGAACTCGAACTCAAGATCTCTAAACTTAAAATTTGTAAGTTTAGAGTGCAGACCATTGATGCATGTGTTTTTAAATTTTCAATTTGATTAATTTTTTTATTTAATTAAATTTTACACAATTACTTTGTGGACAATAATAATAATAATAATAATAATAGGTTTGAGAATAATATTTTATATTTTGCCACATGTCAACTTGTAATTCGTTGTTAATAATAATAATTTTACTTGACCACGTGTCGACTTATAGTTTGTTGTTTTATTAAATTACAATGTGAACAACTACACTATATAATTTTTGAAAGTATAAAATGAAAATAAGAAACCCTAAATCTAACCTAATCAAACACACCACTTCTTAAGTTGCTGCCGCCGCTCCCCTGCTCCTTGACTTTCACTGCTGTCGGCCGCTGCTCCTCGACTTTCACTGCTGTCGGCCGCTGCTCCTCGACTTTCACTGCTGTCGGCCGCTGCTCCTCGACTTTCACTGCTGTCGGCTATCGTTCCTTGACGTCACTGCCGCCTTTGCTCTGCTGTTGTCAAGCTTCAGCCGCCGACGACTAGCTAGCCACCTTTCAGTACGTCGCTGCTACTGCTTTTATGCCGTCACATCAACTTCAGCCCAGCCAGCCACCGTTCCTTTACCGCCGAGATCAAGAACCATTTCTTTCTCTTCTCTCTTTTGGCACATGTATGAAAATACTGCAGAGGAGTTAATCTGTTAATTACGTTTCTGTACGTCGCTGCTGTCATTTGTGTACGTCCCTGCTGCTGCTCGTCTTGGTCACTGCTGCCGCTCCTCTGCCGCCATGACAAGTTTCAGCCTTTTTGACAAAACATTTTACTTGGAATTATAAGAAACCCTTTTGAAACCATAAAAAACTAAGCCAATTTCTTTGGTTTCAAGGCCTTGTTTTTTCACTTTGAAATCGGATTATATAATGACAAGCCAATTGAAAACTTCTGTTCAAGATTTCATTGTTAAATTCAGCTTTATTTTTATTATTTGTGTTCCTTTCATTTTCTTTCCCTTTTTTTGATTTTTAATTCAATTTGGGATTTGACAGATATATTTTTTAATTTTTATAAAAATTTATCTTATTTGCAGGATGCTAAGGGACAGGATGTTGATCTTAGCATCTACAAGGGAAAGGTTCTTTTGATTGTCAATCTTGCACCACAATGGTGTGCCTCAGCTCCTTTCATTTTTATTTTTTTTTCCATAATGATTTATTGATTATTGTTGATGCTTCCATTTAATTAATGCTAATACGTGTTATCTATCTATCGGGAGTCTAAATTTTATAGAATTATATCATACTCGGAAGTATGCATGCTCCCAATACAAATAAGTGTTTATAAGAGAGGATTTCACCCAAAATCTTTAATTCTTGCAAAATGCTAGTGGCTCCGTTTGCACAAGTTTATTTTTCATCCATATTTGTTCCTTTACCATAGCGGTTCCTTTACCACTAAGGTCAGACACCATTTCTTTCTCTTCTCTGTTTTGGCACAGGTATGAAAATACTACAGAGAAGTTTCTCTATTAATTACCTTTTATGAAAATAATATATATATATATATATATATATTATTCACATGTTTAATTGAGAACATCTAATAATATAGTAATAATATAGTGGGCAAACTATAGGAAGGTTGTTAGTAGACAATTCTAATTTTAGCTTTACTTTGCAAATGAAAGATTAGAAATAGTCCGTCGAACCCATTTTACTATATTGGAGGTTTGGGCTAATCTTGTATAGATTTTTGCTCAGAAGAAGGATGGTTCTCCAAGGGCGGTGGGTTGGTTTTTCTATAGACTATTCCCCTATTTTCCCATTTTGCTTTTCTTTGAGGAAACCTGGTCCATTTTTTTTTTTTGTGTTTTCTTTCTTCAATCAAATATGTATTTCTCAATCTCCTCTAAAAAAATACCTATCTCATTTTACTATATGTTTATGAATTACTAATTGTATTTTGTTAGTATTCCATGTTCGAAGAAGAATATTAGATTGAAGAAAGAAGAAGTTGTTCCTTTGCTAATCGTTTGAAACCCAGGTTTGCACTGAATCTGATTTTTATCTTTTACTTTTTTACTTGACCCATACTTGAATCTAATTTTTGCTCCACTTTCCTTTCTTTCGTCAATTTAATTATCAATCCACTTCAAACCTAAAAATATTTAGTAATTGGGAAACCCTTTTTTTTTTTAAAGAGTTGCAAAGTACTGTAATTGGAAACTGGGTTCATGTCTTAAAAAGCAACCTGATTTGTAATGTTTGGCTTATAGTGGCCTTCTATTTCTGTTTTTCATCTCGACTTGGTTAATTTCTTCACTAGTCGTTTAAATTTTGTTAATTTTTATTTTTCCTCTTTAAGCTCATTAAATATATTTTTTTTTCAATTTATGGCTTTCGGTCCAACCGATCATCGTTGAATGTGGGCACTATAAATGTTATAGTGCTTGTTAACTTAATGTATTTGATCATATATTATAGTATTGTTTACTTTAAATTTAGACAATGAAATAGATTACAAAAAAAATAACTTATGCTCGTCAAGTTGTAGACACCATCGTTCATGTCATCATTACTGAATATTGATGTACTTATTAAGTGTTCTCTTTATACTTTTGGTGAAGCAATTTTGGTATCATTATTGCAGGCTGTAATTAACTTGGGAACGTGTAGATTCTACAATTTCTTTTTCTGATTCCTTAACTTGCTTCTTTTAATCCTACTCTTCCATATTGAAGTAATTTATGAGTATTTTTGCTTCAAAATAACTAAGATTTATTTTTCACAGTATACTAATTGATTTTATGCATTTGTAGGTGGGAAAAAAATGAAGTCGTGGATGGATATTGAGTGACCTTGTGCTTTT
>NW_006262339.1:34508519-34549869 GCF_000493195.1 Citrus x clementina | reverse complement strand
AGCAGCATAACATTACTAAATACTGACACTACTTATTTAAAATAATAATAATAATTTTTTATATTATCGAGTCAGTTTCTGATACTATAGTCACATAAATTACTGACGTGTAAATAATATCACTAAATACCAACATCATCGAGTCATTATTTTAGTGATACTATAGTGAAACAAATTATTGACACAAAAATTAATGACACCAAAAATTAGTGTCAGTGTGTTTTGGCTTGAGCAACACTGACACAATTAACAAGTGTCAATAAAAGTAATTACTAACGCTAAATTAGTGTCAGTAAAACTCATTTTTTTAGTAGTGGAAGATGCTATAATATATATTTCAAGATGAGCTACGTAAACAATAATTGCATTTTCTCATAACCCATTTCCATATGTTATTGTTTTTTTCATTAACAATGTTATAATTTTAATTTTAATTTTTGGATTCTTAAAACAGTGAGCATATTATTGATGGAATTAGTTTTTTTGTATCTTGTCAAAAGATGTTTTCTTTATCTCCTGATACTTGGATCATTGATAAAGTAAGCACATTTCCATTTTATGAATGTCTGTCATCCAATATATTTATTCTCTTTTTAAGGATTTCGATATTTCTGCTCAGTGGCTCTATTCCTAAGTCATAGATTGTTTTGTCAGCTACTTGATAAACAAGGAGCTCGCAAAAACAAGTCTAGAAGTGTGTAATTTGGTATTTGCCTACTATGTTTTTTGTAAGTTGTAAATGTTATACTATGAACTTTTTGAGGAATAGTTGACTATATATGTTGATAATAGACTGCTTTTTTAATTATTTTATGAGTTTTGCAGCAAAAGTAATAGTGGCTAGCATGACCTACAAAAGAAATCGAACATCAAAGACTTTGTTAAAAATCATAATATTTGAGATAAATATATGTCATAACTTTCTATATGTAAAAATGTGAGAAAATAAATATTAAAATTCTATTGCCATCGATTGAGACATTTAATGATAGTTATTGAAATTTATGCATTTATCATGTAAATGATCGCTTGCACATTGGTATCTAGTAGCATTGATTGTTAAAACCCAAATTATTGAAATTTGGGATTTTTTGCCTAGTTATAGTTTGAAATCACATCAAGAGGAAATTGTTAAGGCAATTGTAAGTGAAGCTTGCATTTAAACTGTATTATACCAACAATTACATATGTACAATGACTATTATCATCATTGTCATAGTTAGAGGGACTAGATGAAGTTTTCCTTGATGATTATTTGAGAAAATTTCATCTAGTTTTGGATTTTTTTAGTTTTAAATTTTTGTATCCAAATAATGTCCCAATACAATCAAATAATGAAGTTCATGGAGATACAATGTGATCTATTATCTAAAAAATGTGTGTGTGACATTATTGTTATATCATAATGATTGAAATTATTACAATGAATGTTGACTATGTTTCTTTTTCCTTTTTCTTGGTATTGTATTTAGTATAACTCAACAATACAAAGATATCACGTTGCACTCCACCTTATCAATAGACATGCAAATAAAGTAAGAGATAGTATCAGAGATAAGGCTGAATTATTTCATTAGTCTCACAAGAATAATCTTCCATTGATAAAAGTAACAAACAAAATTGATAGTTAAAATAATTTGAAGAAAAAAAAAAGTAAAGCCCGAGAGCTTGTAGCACGATAAGAGTATATGTAGATGAATTTCTTCATATAAGTAAAAAAAAAAAAATGGAAAGTGTATATTTGGAAATTAGGCACTTTTATGGCTTACATAAATGATAAAGCAAGAAACAACTATTGAATAACTCCTTAATGGGTACTTGAAATCAAATGCCCCTATTACATTGTCAAATTAAAACTTTGTTAAAGTGTAAAGATAGATTATATAGCAGTCAAACTCGAGAATAGAGTCGGGTTTATCATTTATGTGGGGTTTTAAAATGATCATGTTCAGAAGCTAATACATAGCAGATTCTAAAGACAAACCACATGAGTTTATAAGACACTGTGAATGAGTGTTGATCTGCATTATGAGATAAGCATTGTTTTATAGATCGTTTATCAGAAGTAAAAGTCTAGATTGAGCATTGCCATTTACATTAGTTAGAGGATAAAAAAAAAATAATAATAGGTTTTCATGTTCTCATTCATAATGAGAAATGTGATATAGATGGTACATCCATAATAAAACACTAGATTTGTGGTGGAGAAAGAGAAAGGGATAAGAAGTATATTGAACATACAAATAGAATATGTGAACTTAGAGCTATTACAAGAGTCAATTGTCGAGCAACATTCAGGGTAAATTTAGATAAGAAGTCCAAAACTTGGGTTGCTATGAGCTTTGTTCCGAAGCATTTTCATGAGTTGGCAGCAGATTATGAGACTCAATTTTTTGTTATCTCATCTAATGGTTAAAGATTCTAACAATGCTCTAGCTAATTCAATGAAAACCACTAGTATAAGACAAGTCAAATTATAAACTTCTTTGTCAATTAGGCTGGGGGTTATAAAATTTGGGCTTTAATAATGAACATTAATCTATGCTACTTGAAACAGACTCAGAAGTAACACTTGTATACTTAAATGCAAAAGCTGACACGGATCTAGATTTCTTTTGTAAAGACTTTGGGGGCAAATTCTATTGCTCCTTTGGATTATAGTTATACATTTTGGCTTTCTATAGCACTTACAAAACAAATAAATATGGGAGGCCTTTAGTTATTCTACTTGGTGTTAATAATCATTATACAATAAGTTTTTTTGGATATGCAATTCTCATGGATGAGACAATCGAGACCTACACATGAGTGCTTGAAACATTTTTATTTGTTATGAATAATAAAAAGGCCTATATTTATTGTGACTGATGGAGATAGAGCGATGCGTAAAGTAATTTAAACGGCAGTTCTTAAAGTTCAATATCAACTATGTATTTGGCAGCTATAAAGAAATGCAAAGCCTAATGTACATAAAAAACTTGTTACAAATTTTAAGGATTTTATGTTGCAAAATTATAGACCCGAAGTATTTGGGCAATTGTAGTAAAAGATGCTGGAAGAGATTGGTCTTTAAAATAACGAGTAGGTTAATAAGATATACTCAATAATGAAGAGATAGAAAAAAACATTCTTACAGGGTCATTTCTTTGGTGGCATGTGGACAATGCAATGTGAGGATATGAATGCATATATGAATAAATTTCTTCAAAGAAAACTAAAGTTACATGAATTCATCCGTCAAATTGATCGAGCCTTGAGACATACAAGGAATAATGATTTAGGACATAATTTTAAAACCAAGCATTCTACTCCAATGATTGCTACTCATCTTCCAAGCTTTGATACTGCAGAGATTTACAATCAAAAGTTATTTTACAAGGTTTATAAACAAATTTGCGAAGGAGGCTAGTTTATATTATCAAGCAATATATATATTGACTAGGCATCTACAAGCAAATAATAAGTGGACTGTGATTTATTATCCAAAACAACAACGTTTTAATGATCAACTGGAATATCATGCCCTCATTTATTTTGTGTAATGAAACATATGCATGTTAGTAAGAAACCTACTTCATTGATTAACAAAAGATGGACTATAGATGTGAAAATTTACAAACAAACTACAATGCCATTGGAAGGTCAATATAAGGATGTTCTTAACAAGGTTCGGTATGGGTCATTAAATATCAAATTCATTGAAATTAGTTTTTATGCCTCCAAGTCTAATGTTGTATATTGGAAATTGAAAGGTCATCTTGCTGAATGGAAGTGTGAGATAAAGGCGTTGAGAATAGTTGAGAATAAATGAAGAAGGAGATAGAGATAAACCATTCAGTATAGAAAAACAAGCGGGAATTGTAAAAGATCCTTTGGTTATAAAGACAAAATGTGCAACCTGTGCAATTGTTAATAAAGGTATTAACTCAAGATATTACAAATGAGATGGACATACAGCATGGAAATACCAAAGTAAGAATGGCTATGATACAAGTGTTGCAAACTTTGTACCTGAAAATCATGTGGCATCTCAATTCTGCTACACTAGCCTATACATCCCACTCGTAGTACAAAACGAACAATCAAACTTGGCTGGACCATCGAACAACTCCACAGAATTTATTTGGCATGTGCAAATAGTTCATTATTTCATTACAATTTTTTTTTCAAGTGAAAGTTTTGAAATGACATTAAACAGACATTTGAATCTTCAGATTTTGTGGTTTTGTCTTGTTTGATTGACGTTGTCTCAATAGATAAGAAATATTTTGACGACTTGCTTTTAATTAATTATTTACTCATTAGTTCTGTGGTTGGTATAACGTTGTTGGGTAATAATATTTTTTTTTTGGGTATAAATCATTGTTTTCTATTAAAAGTTTACTTTGTCGAAATTTTGTGCAAAATTTACCCAAAGAGGGCTACTTCACTTGCATTAGTGCATTTAGAGTTCTTAGTGAATTCTTTTTTCATGTTTGTGTGTGAAATAATGTTGAAGCTTGTGATATTAGATTTTAAAAGTTCTATAAAATAATAATAAGATAATCTATATATGTCTAAGGGTGTGGATTTGGACAAACTATTTCCGTTTTATTGGAAATAATTTTAATCCAGTATTTTTTGGACTATGCTTATGGCCATATGATGTAGTCTTATTTTTTATTACACTATTAGAATGTTATTTTATTAGAAACAAGTTTGACAAGTGAGGGAAAAATGAGGACATCTAAAGGGAAAAATGAGGACATCTAAAGGCAAAAGAAATTCGATGACAATGTAATATTGCATGAAAGGAACCTTTAGCAATTCATGAAAGTTTAAGCTTACATAAAGGGCCTAACAATGATATTGAAAATTTTAACACATCAATTGATCTTTTTTCTTACCAAATTGCTTTGTGTATTAATTGAGTATCCTAGTTCTCCATACATCACTAATAGACTCGTAAACCATACTTTGGTTGAAATGTAATATTCTTTTCTTACCTTTCTGATTAAGAAACTTCAGTGGACAAAGGTCAACTATATCAGGTTTTGCTTCCTCCATAGCTAAGTGAAGTTCTTGTAGTTCCTAATCCAAAATTTAAGTAAGAGAAATCTCAAGCATATTATCAAATAAGTAATGTACTCTACTCTAAAACTTAAAAGTAACATCATTTTTCAACACTATTATCCTCCACATCATCCATAACATTAATAGTATACACATAGCAAGAGACCTTTAAAAGCTTAGTATAACTCAAACCAAGGGAGGATCTTATTCCCATTAGTCCCAAATACCTAGAAATTGTTGGAGAAAAATCAGGTTTTTCAATTTTTATAAAACCTTTTAAGGACCGCTCTCATATAATATATAGGAATTTGTAATCTAGAAATCGTACTTTGAAAATCTGAGTTGGCTTTTTCCACTTAAATGATTTAGGCTCCCAGATCACGATCCGTCACCACCACTCTGTTAGATCACGATCGGTCACCACCACGCTTGTTCGAACACGAACTGGCACCAATGATCTTTCAGGTTATGACTCAGGTTTGATCTGTACTTGACGTGTGGGCGCCTTTATCACTACCAAAGCAACTAGCACGAGAAAATTTTTCTCTCAACAGTAGAGAGAAAAATATTTTTCTCTGATCAGTATAAAGTGGCTATACTTCTTTTTCTTTAAGGAAAATAACCATTTTATATCTCCCTTTAATGAAAATCCTAGGCTCCAAATAATCAAAAAATAAAACTCACGTTACTTGTTTTTTCTATAGGGGACCCACTTTGTAAAATAACATAAGGCCCCTTAAACACAAGCTAATTAAATGGACCCTCCCACTAAATGATATATTTAGGCTTTTGACCCAAATAGCTAGTTATCTTACTTATTAGTCCAGTAGTGGTGCAGTCAATTAAATGAGCTAACCCGGGGATCATTTGGGAACATACAATAGTGGCTATAACAATTAGGCTTGTAATTAAACTAGCCTAATTATTTAATTCCAAATCTACTCCACTAAAAGATTGGAAGTGACCTCCATAACTGTATGCTCGAATAATAATTCCTCCCAAGCCACATTGATTTCTTTACTGCACAATCCTTTGTACCACATCATTAATTAAATCGATATCTCAACTGTCCAATCAATTTAATTACATCTTGTTTCTTGATACTTATTGATTTTCTCTAATGATCATTTTCAACATACTAAATATGTTGACACACTCTGGCCAGAGAATTCTATGATCAAGTGCCGAAAACCCATCAAGAGATGTGTTGTACAAATTCTATATTGTTAATCTATAACTTCAATACTCATAATTGCTCCCACCAAGATACCGAGTAATCTTGACCACAAGTATGTGTCGTGCCCATTGGTAATTCAAATTGAATAACAATTACAATCATGAAATCATAATTAAGTCAAGATTAAGATTACAGTAAAATCAATGCCTATGAGATTTAGTAAGTCTAACAGTTATTATAAAGTTAATTAAATCTCATATGTGATCATGTTCAATGTAGTCGTACTACATCAATAAATTCATACATGATTAAGACAAATCATTCAATGAATTTATTACAGTCTATACCTAAATAAAGTGCCCAACTTTATTTATCAACTGCGAACTAAATTTATTTAATCATAAGATAACTTGTATTTATGTCTTCTGTGAATCCACATGGTGATCACATAAATACATATAATATGATTAAATGGACTTTAATACAAATATTAATGCAATTAAGATATTTGAATAAAATACCTCATTTATTTTATTAATCAGAAAATTTATTTATTACAATTAAATAAACACATATACTTTTAAAGAGCATGTTTTCCCAACAATCTCCCACTAGCTCTCAAAGCATATTTGGCATATTGCACATGCTCTAGGGCTCTAAGTGCTGGTTATAAAGGTTTCCCACTATTGGCCATTGTAATAAGATCTATCATTTAGTATCTAATGCCATTTGGGGTATTGTCATATAACCTTTCTACACTATTCCCTTATAAGATGATACTTCCTCTCAGTATGTTTTGTTTCTTGTGGTTCCTTAGTTCCTTAGATTGAGCTACCGCACCACCATAATCACAAAATAGTTTAAGGGGTGTAGTTACAACAAGTACCACCTTAAGATTTTGTAAGAACTTGTGGAGCCATATAACTTCTTTTACAGCTTCAGATTGGCCACATATTCAGCTTCAATTGTGGAGTCTGTGATACAAGATTGTTTCACACTCATCCAACTAATAACTCCACTTCGTAATGTAAACACATAGCCGGAAGTTGATTTTCTAAAATTCTTATCTGACAAAAAATCAGAATTAGTATAACCCACTGGAATGAGTTCATCACCAGAATACACAGGCATATAATTTTTAGTTCTTTTTCATATACTTTATAATATGCTTGACTGCAGTGCAGTATTGAGGTCCAGGATTAGATTGATATCTACTAACCATCCCTACCGCAAAACAGATGTCTGGCCTAGTGCAAAGCATGGCATACATAAAACTTCCCACAACTTCTGGATAGGAAACTCGTCTCATTCTCTCTATCTCTTCAGATGTTTTAGATGATTGATCGTTTGAGAATGTAATTCCATGTCTGAATGGTAATAAACCAGTCTTGAAATTTTCCATACTAAATCTAGCCAATATCTAATCGATATAGACCGCTTGAGACAAGGCTTAAGTTTTATTCTTCTGGTCTCGTGGTAACTTGATACCAAGAATATAACTTGCCTCTCCCAGGTCTTTCATATCAAATTGTTTTGCTAACCAACTCTTTATTGTAGTCAATACTCTTATATCGTTTCCAATTAGGAGAATATCGTCTACATAAAGAATTAGAAAGGCTACATATTTTTCTTGAATTTTCTTGTATACACATGGTTCATTAACGTTCTGAATGAATCCAAATGATTTAATTGCTTGATCAAATCTGATGTTCCATGAACAGGATGCTTGCTTCAATCCATAAATAGATCTCTAGAGCTTACATACCATGTATTTTTAGCCTTTTTGTATAAATCCATCTGGTTATTGCATGTAGATGTTTTCTTCAAGATGCCCATTAAGAAAGGCAGTCTTGACATCCATTTGCCAAATTTCATAATCTAGCACTATAGCAATAGAGAGCAGAATCCTTCTTTCTGAGTAAACCCTTTGGCACTAATCTTGCTTTAAATGTTTCCATCCTTCCGTCTACTCCTCTTTCTCTCTTGTAGATTCACTTGCACCTTATAAGTTTTACCCCATTTGGTGCCTCTACAAGTTTCCAGACTTTATTGGAATACATAGATTCCATTTCTTGATTCATGACCTTTTTAAAAAATTCAACATCTCTGTCTATTAGAGCTTCGTTGTAACTAGTGGGATCTTATACATGTTCAACTGAGATCGTCGTATAGGTTTCTCTCAATAACATATATCTCGCAGGTAACCTAGTTACCCTCCAACTACGACGAGGTTCTAAAAGTGATGTTTGTTTAAGGATAATCCTGTGCTGATCAGCTGGTTGTTGCTGTTCTTCATGTTCTATAACAGGTGTTGAAAGCTGAGCATCAACCTGATATCTTTTATTTCTCTAGTTTTACCTTACTCTTAGGTTATAAGTCATTATATAGTCTTCCTCAAAGAAAGTAAAGAATATGTCTATAAATACATTCTTATCTTAAGGACTATAATTCATACTTTCCCTTATTCCTTTAAGATACCTAAAACATGCAAGCTTCTGAACACGAATCTATCTTCTCTACCTCTGATTCTAGTAGAAATATTAGTAAACTCCAAATATGAATGTGTCTCAAACCATGTTTGTGACTTTTTCATAATTTCTTGGAGTAGTAGACACCGAGATAAACGAAACTAAATTCAATAAACTTTGCAGTTTTAAATACTAGTATCTGGAATAAAAAAGGTAAATGATAAACCACTTAGTATATATCTTGTCTTATCCAAAAGAATCTTGTTTCTCCATTTAATTACACTATTGTATCATAGTGTTCATTATATGAGGGAGTTTATCCCATTTGACAACCAAATTGAGCTTGAATTCTCCATAGAGATATTCTTTGTTTCGATCATATCGAAGTTCTTTTATGTTTCTGTCTAATTGCTTATGTCTTATCCACGTACTCTTTTGAATTTCAAAAGCAATGGAATCATGACGCATTTAGACAAACATAAATAAAATGAATATTCATCAACCAGATTGATAGAATGCTCACAACCTCTTATGACATGTAAACTGATTAGTCCGTATACATTTGTATGCGTTAAATCATCCAATACAATGTTATGCTTTTAGCTCTAAACGAGCATCCTTGTCATATTACTTTTCTAAATAAGATTTATAGAGTTACAATGATCAATCTTAATAGGCCAACAAGTCTATCATTAATCATTTTCTTAAAATCTTATTATAGTTTATATGACTTAAGCATAAATATCATAGATGATTTTGGTTTGAAGAAACATTTCTTTTCTTAGACAAATGCATGTACTCTTTATCATTATATCTTGCTTTGAATAGATCAATGGACTTATATGATATAAATTGTCTTTATAAATAACCAAAATAAGTAATAAATAGAGGATCAAAAAATAACAGTGTACTCCTGTTTATTAAAACAAGTCACCGAAATTAAATTCCTCTAATATTTGGAAAAATAAAGACAAATATCAAAACTTTAAGTCTTGTAAAATTGATCTAGCCTTTCGATTGATATAAACTAGCATGTCCTTAACTGTTGTTTGAAGTTTTCTTTACTTAATCTCTTAGTTTCCTGAAAACCAAATAAATGAATTACAAATAAGATTAATTATCTCAGAATTCATTATTGTATAGAAATCTGAACTAATTAGGAAGCTTAAAGATTTCCTATACCTGATTTTAATAATCTTAGGACAATCTTTCTTCCAGTGACCCTTCTGTCCACATTTGTAACACTTGCCTTTTGACTTACCACTTCTTTTAGTGGACAGTTTGTCGATCCCAACTCTTGCTTACTCATTCTTGTCTTTCGACTTAAGCCTTGAAGAGAATCTTTTTTCAGGAAGTTTTCTACTATGATAAAATTCTTCTATAGCATGTAGTTCGTGCATTAATTCAATTAAGGTCATATCTTGATTGTTTAAGATATAACTGATATTAAACTCTTTGAATGTATCAGGTAAAGATTCAATCACCATGTTAATCTTTGATTTATCATTGATTTGAACACTATGAATCTCTACCTCATTCAAATAGTCCATCATTTTGAGGACATGATCACGAACTTTTGTGCCCTCTTCCATCTTAATATCCGTAATACATTTTAATGCCGCTTCTCTAGCAAAATGAGTATTTTGCCCAAATATTTGATGAAGACTAGCCATTATTTCAGTGAATGTTTCCATGCTTCGATGTTTCTTATGCAGTTCCATAGAAATCGAAGCCAATATATAGCGCTTAGCCATTTTGTTAGCTTCGTACCATTTTTTATAAGGCACCATCTGATTTCTATAATCGTATAACGATAGTTCAGGAGGGCAAGGCTAGGTCAACACATATTTGAAGCCCTTAGTAGTGAGAATATTAAATAGATTGCGTTTCCAATCTAAATAATTTTCGCCAGTGAGTTCATTTTTAACAAGGATAATTAATAATGGGTTGATGGAAGACATTTTCTTAAAAAAAATAAAATAAACATGCATAAATACTTTGAAACAATATTCACAATAAATGACAAAAATGCAAAAAATCATAAATGCATTTTAATTTATTATAACGATAATCTAGTACCGCTTTGACAAGCTATCCGTGGGGAAGTCATGTCTACACTTACTAGACCCAATTATCCATTAGATTATTTACTTTCATGTAGAGACATGATAAATAATTATCGTTATTCCTTTGAGCCTAAATTTGTTAACAGAGCTTCGTTGGGAAGGTTAATAACAAATTTTAGTTGAGTGTATAACCATTGTTTCAATCTACGTATTTTTCATATCAATAGTCACCGTTGGGGCGAACAATCGATTGAAAGATATTTTAATTTTATCTTTGAAGAAGTTCATCAAATAAAATATCTAATATATATACCCTCCGTAGGGAGGATCACTGTATCATGAAGTCGAGGTATATATATAATTTTATTATTGAACTAACAATGGAGCCCGTGGAAAAAATTATCTTGAATTTTTCCTCTCCCACTCAATATTTTAAAATTGATTTTTCCTTTTTAAAACATACATATTATTAATTGCATGCTTCCTATAATATTATCTAGATGATATCTAATATTATTAAGCATAGGCAAATTACAAACAATATAATGAGATTCAATATTCATGAATGACATGTATCATTATGCATAGAGTGGCACTACCTATTCTATATGACATGTTATTATGGCATGTGATCATCCAAAACATAACATATAGAAAAATAATTAAATAATCTTAACTCATGGCTTTCCTAATAATGAAAAATACATTAACCCTAAGCCTAATCTTCATTGGGCTTTTTGTCAATGTCCATCTTCCATAAGCTTGTCTTTGTTAATGGACTAGGGGAAATTGAGCTTTTAAATTTATAATTGGTCCAATTTTAATTTTGAAAGGAAATAAATAATTAAAAAATTTATTAAAATAAAACTTTTGGAACAAAAATAAATTTAATGTGTTCAATTTTATCTATGCATTTTAATCCATTAAGCCTAAATTTCAATTGGGCCTAAAACTAGGATTCTTTAAGCCCAAAACTGTTTTGGACTTAAATACAAAAAATTGAAACTTATCAATCCAAAGAGAAAAACTATGGAACTATAGGGATCTGAATGATAAAAACCATTAAAACCCTGAATCCAACTTTTTCTCTCCCTAGCCACCATCACCACAAAGGATAGCCACTGTTCACGCATCTCCGACACCGATTTGACCATCACCGCCACTCCGAGAAGCCACCAAATGACGCCCTCTGCCAACCGCAAACGTCCGCAAGCTTCCAACCCGCGCGCGCTTGCTGGTGGCACTGCTGGTCGCGCGCTTGCTGGTGGCACTGCTGGTCGCGCGCTACTGCTGCGCGTGGCTGTTGGCTGGCAGCGTGCGCTTGCTGGCAGCATGTGCTGCTGGCCTCGCGCTGCTTGCTGCTGGTTGCCGCTGTCAAAATTTCCGGCCTCCGTCACTTTGATCTGCCATCCGTGATTAATTTACAAATTTCCTAGGCCAATTTTGGCTTACAAAAATTCTATAACAGTAAAATAAATCAAGATGGAAATATGGTGATAAAAAACAACCCCTCTTGTTACAGATCCAAAGAAAAAATATAACGGAAAATCTAACCATGAATTAAGACTAACCAAAACATGTTTTATTCATATATTACACAAATAATATATATATGAGTAAATTGTGCCACTCTAATACATAAATTTCAAGAATGATTTCATATGAAATTCTTATATAATAATATGAGATGGCTCTGATACCAATTGTTGGAGAAAAATCAGGTTTTTAAATTTTTATAAAACCTTTTAAGGATCGCTCTCATATAATATATAGGAATTTGTAATCTAGAAATCATACCTTGAAAAATTCGAGTTGACTTTTTTTCGCTGAAATGATTTAGGCTCCCAGATCACCATCCGTCACCACCACTCTTGTTAGATCACGATTCGTTACCACCATGTTTATTAGAACACGAACTGGCACCAATGATCTTCTAGGTTATGACTCAGGTTTGATCTGCACTTGACGTGTGGGCACCTTTATCACTACCATGGCAACTAGCTCGAGAAAATTTTTCTCTCAACAGTAGAGAGAAAAATATTTTTCTCTAATCTGTATAAAGTGGCTGCACCTCTTTTTCTTTAGGGAAAATAAGCCTTTTATATCTCCCTTTAGTGAAAACCCTAGGCTCCAAAAAATCAAAAAACAAAACTCACGTTACTTGCTTTTTCTATAGGGGACCCACCTTGTAAAATAATATAAGGCCCCTTACAGACAAGCTAATTAAATGGAGCCTCCCACTAAATGATATATTTAGGCTTTTGACCCCAAATAGCTAGTTATCTTACTTATTAGTCCAGTAGTAATGCAGTCAATTAAATGAGCTAACCTGGGAATCATTTGGGAGCATACAATAGTGGCTATAACAATTAGGCCTGTAATTAAACTAGCCTAATTATTTAATTCCAAATCTACTCCACTAAAAGATTAGAATTGACTTCCATAATTGTATGCTCGAATAATAATTCGTCCCAAGTCACATTAATTTCTTTACTGCACAATCCTTTGTACAACATCATTAATTAAATCGATATATCAACTGTCCAATCAATTTAATTACATCTTGTTCCTTGATACTTACTGATTTTCTCTAATAATCATTTTCAACATACTAAATATGTTGACACACTCTGACCAGAGAATTCTATGATCAAGTGCCGAAAACCCATCAAGAGATGTGTTGTACAAATTCTATATTGTTAATCTATAACTCCAATACTCATAATTGCTCCCACCAAGATACCGGGTAATCTTGACCACAAGTATGTGTCGTGCCCATTGGTAACTCAAATGGAATAACAATTACAATCATGAAATCATAATTAACTCAAGATTAAGATTACAGTAAAATCAATGCCTATGAGATTTAATAAGTCTGACAGTTATTATAAAGTTAATTAAATCTCATTTGTGATCATGTTCAATGTAGTCGTACTACATCAATAAATTTATACATGATAAAGACAAATCATTCAATGATTTTATTACAGTCTATATCTAAATAAAGTGCCCAACTTTATTTATTAATTGCGAACTAAATTTATTTAATCATAAAATAACTTGTATTTATGTTTTCTGTGAATCCACATGGTGATCACATAAATACATATAATATGATTAAATGGACTTTAATACAAATATTAATGCAATTAAGATATTTGAATAAAATACCTCATTTATTTTATTAATCAGAAAAGTTGTTTATTACAATTAAATAAACACATATGCTTTTAAAAAGCATGTTTTCCCAACAGAAATAATGTAAGAGTGTGGATTTGGTCATTAATTATTATATTCATTAATTGTTTTTCAGTTGATAGAATTTGATAATAGACTTATTTTGGCAAGCAAGAAATGGTGTGGCATTCACTCTGTTCACATGCAAGTTGCATGATGCACCGAATAATCTTGAAAACAAGAAAAGCTTCCATATATTTTCATATTTGCTTTGGAGCTATTATTATTTGATGAAAGATTGATACAACAGTTAATTTGTGTATATAACTACAATAGAGTCAACCAAATCAAATTCTAAATTAAAATACTTTAAAACAACAGCCATTAACTTTTTTTTTTTAGCTTCAGCTCATTCTTTTCAATTTTCTTGGAAAACAAATTAAAGCCCTAACAGCCCAATAAATTAGTACTATCACTACTACATATCTCGTAACTATTACAAAAAAAAATTCATATTGTAAAAATTATAAAAATGATCTAGTGCGGATGTTCACATTTTTTAAAGTTTATATTCAAAATGACCAACTAAGAGCCCTGACACATTCTAAATCTCTCTGAGTCAATTCCAAATAGAACTGTAGATACATCTTTTTGTAACAATGCTATAACTTGTAGAATGGTTTATAGCGTTATAAAGAAGGGTAAAAGCTCCTTTATAGCTTTGTAAAGGTGCATGTATGCAATTCATAAATTTTCAACTTATCCAAATTTATTCAAACTATCTAATTTAGTTGGGTTTGGGTTGTCGGTGTTTGACCCAACCTTAGGCATAATATTTAAGGCAATAAAAATAGAATGGTTTTTTACCCTTAATTAAGGTATAAATTTTCTCACTTAAAAATTGTTCACACCCCACTTTAAATTAAACTTTTTCTGTAATTGTGAAACTTGCATATGAAAAAAAAATTAACAAATTCTTAATTTTGCATACTTTCTTTTGGCCATAATTATTTCAAAATTCTTATTTAAGAGAGTGTAGCGCAATATATTTGTACACGTTAGGTATGTTTTCAAATTTTTCTCACTAAAAAATTGTTCACACCCCATTTTAAATTAAACTTTTTCTGTAGTTGTTAAACTTGCATATGAAAAAAAATCAACAAAAAGTTAACAAATTCTTAATTTTGCATACTTTCTTATAGCCATAATTATTTCAAAATTCTCATTTAAGAGAGTGTAGCGCAATATCTTGTACATGTTACGTGTGTTTTCAAATTTTAAGAAACTAAATAAAGAAATTATATTGGGCTTTTTTTTTTGGAAGAAAACAAATAACAAAAATATGAAAATTTGTAAACTGCGTACAGAGTTTGAGATTACAAGATAAAAATCCCCGGGGGACACATCCCCCGTCCCCCTGACACGAATAAATTCAAGTTTTCTGCAGGCCATCATCAATTAAAAAAAATCCAAAAATAAATTTCGAACAACCTTTACAGGCCATTAAAGCCATTAAAAATTTGTTTTTACGTAAATCTTTTAAAAAAGAAAATCATGATTCAAATGACATCAGCGTCCTTTGACCTTGTTGGAGAACATGAATTATGCTGACATGAATTGCAAGCCTTGCCTAAAAAGACATTGACGATCCCAACAGAGATATGCATATAGTTGAGGTCCATGAGAGTTTTACTTTAATAGTTCAAGAAATTCAGTAATGATTTATTGAAATTGCAATTACTATTTAGTAAGAAAGATTAAGAATTAATGTCCACGAAAGTGTGCAAGAGAATTTTGTTTGCAGGTTGTTATGATAGAGAGAATATGTCAAGGGATTGCAATAAGTTGGGTGGGGGCAAGCCCGAGCCGGACCAATTACATAAATAAAAGGCCCAAACCGATAATCTGATCGTTTAAATTTTGGGTTGGGTCATGCTTTTGCCCAAGTTTGAGCTTTATAATTTTTTAAAGATTTTTTTACATTTAAGTAATTTAAATTTAAAAAAATGGACATAACTTTTCATAAATTTAAAAAAATCCCCGTTTAAAAAATAATAATAATCTCACCCATCATTTTTATCGCGAAATTAGCATGCATTTTCAAAATACCCTTTCAAGGGGGGTTTTTAAGGATGTAAAGGGTACTAATAACACTAGTCTAGAAACATCATTCGATTCGGTCTTTCGAACCAAATTTTTTTTTTTGAAAGGAAACTAAAACTTTCATTACTTCAACTAGGTGAATACATGTCTAATCTCTGGTGGGAAATTTTCCACCCAGACAAAAGATTACAACTTTGCCAAAGCAACTTTAGCTAAAAGATGAGCACTAATATTACAGGCTCTGGGCACATATTTTGTTTCAAAAGAACTGAAGGTTTTCTTTAAACTCTGAATTTCCGAGATAGTCCAGCAAATCTCTGTTAAGTTTCTCTCTCTATCGTTTATCAGGTCTGCTACTTCTTGAGAATCTGTTTCTAGAATTATTGATTGCATACCCATCTGTTGAGCTATTTGCACTCCCCATTCAGCTGATTCTGCCTCCACTATTGATACCCCTCCGCTGAATTTAACAGCTTTTATGCCTGCAGCCATGCATTTTCCAGAGGAGTCTCTGATTATTGCACCTAATCCAGCGCAACTCTTTTTTGAATCAGTAGCTGCATCAACATTGAGCTTTAGCCATCCCTGGGGGGGGGGGGGGTGGGGGAGTCCAACCTATTTGCTTTAGCTTCTGCAATTTTCCTCCATTCGTAATCTCTAGGAACTGAGTTCTTCTGAAGGCCTCATTAATTGCTTCAGCTTTGGCCATTGATAGTCTTGGATCTAACTTCAAATCTTCAAAGACCAGTTTGTTTCTGTCATACCAGATCACCCAGAGAATAGTCATCAGCATTTCCATATCGACTCTACTTAGCTTCTGCTGCACCCTCATTAAGTCTCCCAAGATATCAGTATTTCCCATTTCCTGAAAAGAACTAGCCAGAGGTGAGAGTTGCCAAACTTTCTTTGCAGCTTTACAAGTAATCAGGGCATGTAAGGTGTTTTCCACTCGATTGCCACAACGTTTACAGTAGGCTTCATGAATAATCTTTCGCTTCCACAAATTTTCAGCTGTGGGCAGTAGATTTTTTACTGCCCTCCAAATGAAAATCTTGATTTTAGCAGGGAGAGTGAGCTTCCAGATGATATTCCAGTTACTACTACTACTGTTAGAGCAAGTAGGAGAGTTTGGAAATTTTAACTTTAGAGCCACTTGGTATCCACTCTTCACTATATATTTCCCTCTTTTATCGTAATGCCATATAACTTCATCTTCACTTTGTCTCCTAGGCAAGGGAATGCTTAGAATGGCTTCGGCATCATCCTTCACAATGTTCTGCTGAATCAGGCCTGTCTTCCAATTATTTTTGTTATCTACCAGCATTGAAACAGTGGCATCTATAGGCATTTTAATTCTGGAGAGTGGCTTGAATGTTGATGGTCTTGGGATCCAGTTGCCTCTGAACACTGATATTTTCTCCCTATTTCCAATTCTCCATCATATGTCCATTGTGAATGACCTGCCTTCCCCACATTTTACTCCTCCAGATATAGGATGGATTTGACCCTATAGAGGCTCTAAGAAACTCAGTCCTAGGGAAATACCTTGCCTTCAATACTCTAGCTGCTAAGGATTCAGGATTTTGAATTAGTCTCCAGCTTTGTTTCGCAACTAATGCTTGGTTAAAGCTTGATATGTCTCTGAACCCCATCCCTCTTCTGATCTTGGCTCTACTCATTTCCTCCCATCTTGTCCAGGAAATGCCTTTCTTGTCTTTCTTCTTGCTCCACCAAAAACCAGCAATATTTCTTTGAATGTCATCACAGAGCCCCACTGGAATCTTAAGACACTCATAGCATAAGCTAGAACAGCTTGTGCCACAGCTTTGATCAAGACTTCTTTACCCCCACTCGAGAAGAGCTTTTGCTGCCAGCTAGATATCTTGCTCTGAATTTTCAATTTGATTCGTTGAAAAAAGTCTTTTTCTTTCTCTCGATCATAGATGGCAGTCCCAAATATTTCTCGTGTCTTGGCACAACATTGAGCTGGAAAATTCTTTTAATATCTTCGGCTTGCTTTGTTGGAACATTTCCACTAAAAAACATGTAAGATTTGTCATAATTGAAGATTTGTCCAGAGGCTGTGGCATAGCACTAAAAAATGTTCTTTAAATGCTGGCAGTCTTTGATTGAAGCTTGTGAGAAAATCAAGCTGTCATCTGCAAATAAAAGATGAGAAATGGATATTTGTTGTCCAAATCTCAGCCCCTGAATTTGTTTTTTCCTCTCAGCTTGTATCAACAAATTTGAAAACGCTTCAGCACAAATTATAAACAAGTATGAGGATAGCGGGCAGCCTTGTCTCAAGCCCTTTTGAGGGGTGATCATCCCCTGAGGGACTCCATTGATGATTACAGAAAAAGTTGCAGAGGTAATGCACTTCATTATCATATTAACAACATTCTCCTCAAATCCTAATCTACCCATAGTCATCCTTAAAAACTCATATTCCACCCTCTCATAAGCTCTACTTATGTCTAACTTCAAAGCTACCAATCCCTTTCTTTTTTCCCTTTGCTATGTCTAATCTTATGAAGGCATTCATACCCAACTATGATATTGTCAGTTATCAATCTGTTGGGAATGAAAGCACTTTGAGAAGCATCAATGACATTATGCAAAATAGTTTTCAATCTTGTAGCCACTGTTTTGGCAATGATTCTATAGATTACATTGCAAAGGCTTATTGGTCTGAATTCGGACACTTTCCTAGGCTTGGTACACTTAGGGATTAGAGCTATATAGGTGTGGTTTAAAGGAGCAATTGTACTTGTGTTATTGAGGATGTGAAGGCATGTAGATATGACTCCTTCCTTTACAGATTTCCAATGCTTCTGATAAAAAGCGGCAGGTAACCCATCAGGTCCAGGAGCCTTAGTTGGACACATTTGGGCCAACGCTTCTGTAATCTCCTCCTCTGTGTATGGCTGACTAATGTATGCGTTCATTTCTAGTGACACTTTGGGCTTTAATCCTCTCAGGGCTTCTTCCATCTGATCTTTGGTGGGGCTGGAAGTTGAGAATAAGGCTGCAAAATACTCACAAAATTGATTAGCAATTTCTCCAGACTCTTTGATCCAATTGCCGTGAGCATCTTCTATTCCCCATATTTTATTTTTCCTCTTTATAGATGAGGCTTTGTGATGGAAAAATTTCGTGTTTTTATCTCCCTCTGTAAGCCAATCTGCCTTGGACCTCTGCTTCCAATAAGTCTCTTCATCCAGTAAGAGATGATGGATCTGTCTTTCAATGCTTCTCAAATCTTCAATACTTTCACCCATCCGTTTGTGTTGCTGAATATCCTTGATTCTGTTGACCAGCTCTTCAAGCTTCTTTTTATTATCTCCAAAAGTCCTCTTGCTCCAGTGAATGAGACCAGCAAGAGAAACTTTGCTAACAAGCTTAAAGAGCTGAACTACATCAGCCCCCTCCCACTTCCTATGCTTAGCCCAATTCTCCTCAATAATTTCTCGGCACTCATCATAAGAGCTCCAAAAATCCTCGTAGTGAGTTCGAGAGAAGCATTTCCTCTTATAATGCCCTTCCTCATCTTTGCTTTTAACGGCCATCAATACTGGGTTGTGATCAGAACACCATGTAACTAGATTAGTTGCAGCTTGGTCTTGGAAGAGATTTGACCAGTCTTTGCTGAAAAAAAATCTGTCCAACCGTTCCTCAATGAAGTGGATTCCAGACCTCCTATTGGACCAAGTGAATGGGTAACCATTATATCCCACATCTCTAAGATGGCAATCCTCAACAGCTTCTCTAAAGTCAATGATCATACTAGGCTCCCTATCATTCCCTCCATTTTTCTCATTCAAGTGCATTATTTTGTTAAAATCACCGAAACAAAGCCAAGGGGATGATGACAAACCTGCTAGCCTTCTTAGAAGAGTCCACGTGTGTTTCTTTTGGTTTGTTTCTGGATGACCGTATATCCCAGTACATCTCATCTGGTCTCCATTTTCAGTTACTATCTCTGCATCAATGTGGTGGCTGCTAAATGCGGAAATATTCACATTTGTTTCCGAATTCCATAGCATAGCTAAACCCCTGCACTTTCCTTTACTGCTCACTGCAAAACAATTTTCCATCTTTAGCTTTTTGCCAACATTTTCCATACATACAGTCGACAGTTTTGTTTCACACAAGAAAATCAACTGAGGCCTGTACAAATTGAGGAATTTTTTTAGGGCTATGAACGTCCGGTCATTCCCCAGTCCCCGGACGTTCCAGCTCAAGATTTTCATGGCTGTTGGCGGGGCTGCTCCACAGCCTCCGCCGATTGAATTGCTGCATGGTGGGTTTGTTCCTTTTCCACTTCTTCCAGACCCTCCTAGTGAAGCTTGTGTTTGTGTGGAAGCCGATTGTAAATGTTGGCTTTGGCTAAAGGAAGTTTGTGGGGGCTTTGAATTCTGGTCTTTTTATATTTTGGGCTTGGCTTTGGTGATTCCCCCCCCCCCCCCCCCGCCTTTTTCCTCTAATTGGCCCATATTCTGTTTGCCCTTTTTTAATTACATTCCTAGCCTGAAGTTTCCATTTTCTTCGTTTGGGCCCAGCATTTTTTGTTCCCCGCCTCTCATCTACCACCTCCTTTTGCCTGGGGCTTTGACTAGAAATTGTGTTTGATTCTAAAGTTGCCGCCACTCTCAAATTGGCTCCCTCCCAATTTTCGTTTCCCGCTTCTTCTCTCTGTTTCCCATAGCCACTTAGGCTGTCAGCTATGTTTGCAGCAGTAGCTATATTGGGTTGCTTCTGCATAGTGTCATACTGCTTCCTTGGTTCCAGCAGCATTTGCATTAATTGCTCACCTGTCTTTTCTGTTTGGCTTTCCTTCTCACCCGGATTTGGTTTATTTGACCCGAATTCGTTTTCATCTGGATCCGGGCCATTCTGATGTGGCTGACTTCTTCTTTGGCTCTCTTGCTCCGTGAAGCCATGATTTTGCTGCTCCCCCCCTCCTATTCCATTTGTCTCTTCCGCGATTTATTCTGGTTTTTTCTGCTTTTGATAGTGCCCTCATATAATTCAACAATTCGACTACGTTTAATAGGTAAAAACTCTAAGGATAACAAAATTTGAATTTGAATCCAATTGTAAGTGCATTTGGATATGAATTTGCATTTGGATTCATAAAAAAATATGCGGATTTAAATGCGTATAATATCTACATGGATTGTGGGCGGATTTTCCAGATATCTGGATCCGCATAGTAATAAATTTAAATATAAATATAAATCCAATAATTTACCGAATAATATCAATTAAAATTCAATTATAATTCAACAATTCAACATCAATTCAACATAAATAACATACAACACCACCATAAATCTGCAAACAAAAATTTCACAACATAAATCAAACATTAAAAAAAAATCTAAGTTAAACAGATTCATTACAATATTCTCTAATTATTATTTATTTATTTTTAGTTTTTTAACATATTTTTCAAAGTTAATGAACATTATAGAGTTAATTATGTTTATACATATTAAATAAATAGTTTAACTTATATATTTTTAAATTAAATTTTAATTTAATTAATTAATTAATTATAAAATAATACATATTCAAATATCTGATTTTCCAAATATACTTACACATTCAACTTCGAATTTGGATTCAACAGATTTTAAACCTTAGGATTTAAATCTGCATTTTTTAATAAATCTGGATCGGGAGTTTTTGGATTTTGCGGATGCCGGCCAGATCGGGAGTTTATTGCTATCGCTAAAAAACTCAAGACGTATTTTTATGAATCGAATGGTTTTTGTTCCGTTCAATTTTAAAACCGAACCGGACACACAAACTGATCGGTTCATAAATTTTAATTTTAAAAAAAGAAAAAAGAAAAACCAGCTGAAACTAAGGTGGCGTTTGTTTTTTAACTTAATGACTTAAAGTGACTTAACTTAATTAATTAAGTTAATTAGAGGTGTTTGTTTTTATAACTTAATGAGACTTTTTAGATAATTTTGACTTAATAAAATAAGCTAATTTTTTTAGCTTTTTACTTAATGGAGAAACCTGAATTAAGTCAATTACTTGCTAATGTCAAAAATATCCCTGTTTTATAATTTATTTTTCATGTCTATCTCAAAACTCACTTATAGATATTTATCCCACATAAAAATATCCATATTTTTTCTTTCTTATATTATATATGATAAAATTTGAAATTTATGGTATTTTATATATTAAAATTCTAAAATAATTATGTATTCACTTGAGTATAGTTTTACTTATAAATGTTAAAATATTGTGGTATTTAATATATTATTTATTTGACATTCAAATTTAATAAGAATACAAATGTAAAAGTACATATTTTCAGCTTTTTAAGTTGAAAAAAGCAAACAACTTAATACTTATTTTTTGAGATTCAGACGAAAAAATAAACATATTATTCAGATTCAGACATTCAGACCTATTCAGAATTCAGACTAATTCAGATTTCAGACAAAAAAACAAACGACACCTAAATCAGTAGATCCCTAATTCCCCTAAAACGGTAAAACTAAACACAGCACAGAAGTAGGCCCCTCTGTCTCACGCTTACTGTGACTCTCTCCGTCTCCGGTCACCATCTCACTCTCACGGTCTCTCATTGTCTCACCCTCTCGTCTCAGCGTCTCACTCTCTTAATCTCACTGTCATCACGCACCATCCACCGTAGGCAATCGTGATTCGATATTTTTTATTAGCTCGCGGCAGACAACAGACGGCAGATCGTGATTGTGATTCAGCTACCTCGTCGCCAGGCGCCAGCTGTTGCTGTTGCAGCCTCGTTCAGCCGTTGCCATCGCGTCGAAGAGTCGGAGACAGTGAGTTGTTGTCTTGTTGACTTCGTTCTTTTTTCAATTTATTTGATTGTGCTTTGAGAATGAATATTACATAAAATAACGCTTTTTCGTCTTCACCCTCTGTAGACAATTTTTGAAGTTTTCCAATTTTAAGTTGGTGGCTTTCAAAAATTTTGTTTATTTTGTAAAACATATAATAAAGTTTAAATTTATGATTCATTGAGCATTAGAGATTTTCAACACTATTTTGTTGTACTCTAGTTGGTGGTTTTCGAAGATTTCTTTCTTATTATATCGGAAATAATTGATTCTTAAGTTTGAAGATTAATTCCAACAACTAATTAAACAAGATTATTGGGTAACATCAACATATCTAAAATTTAGAAATGAATTCCAAATAAATTCCAAACCAAGAATGCTGAATCACACCGAAACCGAAACCGAAACCGAAACTGAAACGAATTTTAGAAATGAATGAACTGAACTGAAATATTTCGGTTCAGTTCGGCTTCGGTTCAAGTTTTTGGAACCCATTGGTTTTGGTTCGGAACTGAACGAACCATAAACTGCCCATCCCACTAAAAGAATCTAACTACTAAACGTTTTTCAGTCTTTACAGAGCCGCACCTTATTCCCCAGACCATAAAATAAAATCCAAACCATTTCGCCGGCGCTACTGCTGTAGCACAGCGGGAGACCACACGAAGCTTGGCGGCTTTTCCCCTTCCCATTGAACACACTGCAAGACACTGAATCTACTTTCCATCACAGCTCGAGCTGAAGCTACCCATGACCGAAAGACGCTTGGCTTTCTGACTTATTGTGAGTTTCAAACTTTATATTTTTGAATTTTTTGTTTTTCAATTCCTCTGTATAATGGTATTGAAATTGAAAGTTGGCACTTTTGAGGCTATTTTAAGTTGATTGGTTGCTTTGGTATTGGAAATTCATTTTGTGAATTGAGAATTGCGGAGCAAGCATATTAGTTTATTCACATGGAAAATGGGAGAAAATCAGAGCTACTTCTTTTCCAAGTTTAAAACCTGGGTTTCCTGGTCCTCATTTGGGTTTATCCCATCATCCTCCTTTTTTAGCTTGCAGGAAAGCAAATATTCACCGGTTGCAGGGAGACTGGAACTGGACCCGGTTTTTGTCATCCCTGCCTGAGGCTACATGTATCATATTACCCAGGCTTAGAGTTATATTTCTTCAATTGCATGTAAAAATTTTCCATTATTATTATTATTACTACTACTAATACTATTATTATTATTATTATTGCTGCTGTTGTTGCTGTTGTTGTTATCACTTGGCTAAAATCTCTCTTCCTTTCTCTTGGCAGCCAAAGCATACTATTTTCTGAAACATGAGTACGAGGGAAAACTCGTATACTGAAGCAGAAGCTTTGAATCTCCTGGCGCAATTGGAACGTATTCTGGACCTTGATCCCCTTATGTAAGTAATATAATCACTTAATATAACGATTGCTGAATAAGCTAATTTAATGATCTATTTCTGTTTGGTTGCTGGGACAGTGGAGGAAATTGAAACCAAAAAAAAAAAAAAATTATTCTTCTTCTTTCATTTGCCTTGTAATGCAATATCCATTGTTAATAGTATTGGTAGGATATTAAATGTTTTGGTTTACCAATGCTTTGCATACAAATAATCTTTTTTACACACTTGTCTGTACAAATTGACATGGCATGATATTTTTGAAAAACTAAAATGGATAAGTGAAAGGAATAAATGATAACAAAAAGTGCATTTTTCGCTTTCCCACTTTTCCACTCATTTTATACGATGCTAGTTTGTACGGATTAGTTTATAAAAATAATTTTTATGGATGGGATGGTATGGATAGTTCATGTTGTGTAGAATAATTCTGGCTTCTGTGGCTGCTAGGAACGGATTAGAACTGTATTTTAAATCAGATTAAACATTTGCACCCCATTGGTAGTATAGAAAATTATAACTTTTAATTGGATATGTTTTTACTGATTATGACACTATGGCAGAACGAGAACATATAAGGAGCTGATAGAGTGCCGCTTGCTTGTTCATCTATTCAAGTAGTTTGTAGTTTACTAGTCCTTTATTATTATGTCTGTGCTACACTAATGTGGTCATTTCTTTCATATTTCTTACTTTTCGCTCTTGCATGCTTATCATGAATTTTGTTTGAATAGTTTCTCGTGCATTTTGGTTCTAGTGTTTTCATTTTTGTCAGCATGATTTTAATATGTTGGCTTTATATCAAATGTAGTGATGAAGTAGGATTCATTCACCCATCCCAGTTTGCCACATTGAAAGAAGAGATAGGTGATTCTCTCAGTTCAGAGGATAGGGACCATGAAAGTACTAGTTTTTGGATCAGAGATCATAAGTTGGGCATTTCAACGCAAATTCTTATTCCAGTGTATAAGGCGGCTAAACATGCATTTATCTCTGCGCTTAGGCAATATAAAACACCTGGCAACTTTTCTGGTAAATCTCAGGATGACACTCTGGCAATTGAAGTTATGATTCATAGCAAGGCACTTTTGTTGCTAAGCTGTGACTTTGCCACCGCATGGAATTCCAGGTTCTTCCCTGTGCATATTTGGCTATTTTCTTTACCTTTCTGTGCCTTTTATTTTTATTTTATGGGTGATTCCAGGTTCTTCCGTGTATAGTTGGCTATTTCCTTTACCTTTCTGTACCTTTTATTTTTATTTTATGATTTTCTTTTTGGGGTGTTGTGGGTGGGTGGGGAATGCTTGAGAAACGGTGGTTTATTCTTACATTTCATCACTTATGCTCTAATTGACATATTCTATCTCATAATTGCAAATAGTCACTTCAAGAGAAAAACATAAATATTTTCTGATAGTAGTATTGTTTACACTTAGGTTAATGATATAGTCATTAAAGCTCCATATTTTTCAAGATTCATAGTTGTTGCATGTACTTCCTTTTCCTTTTGTTGCTCCATTATGTATAATCTAAATCATTTCCAACATAAAATGAGATGTGATTCACCCAATTGCTGACATTATATAGTTCATTTTTGTTAACGAGAAGTGGACCTCATAATATGCAACCAAAGACTGGTGGGGTGACAGTCAGAGAATTTCTTATGACATGATTTTTATATTTTGTGTTCAGTTTGTCAGCTTTGATCATGACACCTAGTTCTGTCTACTGTTGCACAGGAAGCTAATTGTGTCAAACAAGCGGCTCCTGCCAATATTAATGGATGAACTTCACTTGTCAGCTCTTGTTCTATCGTATTCTCCTAAAAGTGAACAAGCTTGGAGCCACAGGTGACGTTTTTGAAATTGTTCTTATTTATTTCTTTGCATTCAGACTTTGATATAAGTGTCATGTTGTGCCGTAAGGCCTGGTGATTTGGAGAGGAATGCACAGTGCAGAACTTTCTAGTTCTAAGTTGTGTGTTTTTTCCTTCATCTCTTTGACATCTAGAATTTTCCAGGCGAATATTGAATTATATGATGGAAAAGTCATTCTTACACATGAATCTATTATTTTCAGGCGATGGGTGATCAATATGATCTCTAGAAATTGTTCAACTCTGCAATGGATAATAGAGAGAGAATCTGAGCTTGTGGAAAAAATTGCTGAGGTTTAAATTCAGTTCAGGAACTGGATAGTATTATGTTATGAAGGTTTATTAACTTTTCAAGAAGAAAATATTCCATTTTCACATTTGTTGCATTTTAATAAGTTTTTCATTATTATTGAATGCTGATTTAGAGAGTTGACATCAATTTTAATATCAATGGCTTAGTAGATTGCAGTTTTCCCGTTAAATTTGTTTCTAAGTACTTTGCCAAATTAAATAGAATTAGTGTATGTTGTTTGTCACAACCCTATTTCCTCTTTAGGGATGTTTGGTACAGCCCTATTGCCAATTTATTCACTATACTAAGATAATGAGGGAGAAAGTGTCTGGTAATAAACTAGCCTGTACTCTAATTCAAAATTTACCTTTTTCAGAGATCAAAAATGAACTACCGTGCATGGAATCATCGTTGTTGGTTGGTTTCCTTCATGACCAGAGAACAGGTTAAATTTTGTTGTGGTACTATTTCTGGGCTATTTGCAATTCCTCAAATTCATTTCAGATTCATGTAATAGATAGTTGTATACGAGTTGTTATGTTCTCAAAATTTCACTCTCTCTTAGTTATTAAATCTGTGTTACATTTTTTGCATTTTTACTAAATTTGTTGTTCCTTCAGGTGCTAGATGAGTTGAAGAAATCAAGAAATTGGTCTGGGTTGCACGTTGCTGATAATTCTTGCTTTCATTATCGTAGAGTGAGTTTTTCTCTTATGAATCTGATATTAAATTATGAGATGCATGCTAAGAGAATAAACAGTTTACAGCATACGTGATTAAAGACCAATTTATAATAACATTCATGTAGCATTGGCATGAACTTTTAGTTACCATGGCTTTGGTTTAAAATTATTTTTACTCAGACAAAATATCAACCTCTGAATTTATATTCCCCCAATTGCATGCCAAGTCATCCTCCTCAACTGCAGTATACAGCACATTTATTTACGACAAAACTCAGTTCCTATGTGAGAAATCGGACATAAACCATTATAGTTCCTGTTACATTTTCTAGTGAGGATTAAAGCCTGATCTGAGACATATGTTCCATCTATAAGACAAAATTCCTTAAATGTGGGATATACATGAGTAACATTGATGTCGCTTAAAAGCATATTGCTTAAATCATTGTCTTAAATTATTATTGAGTATTGTAGCAAGCAAGGCTCATTCCTGTAAAGGATTGTTCCTCATTAATAAGTTATTAAGACCAAGAACACACGAAACGCACAAGCCGACCAGGAACGATAAATTAAAACATATTTAAATTTACTGAAATTGACTAACTTTCCAGATCCACTAAGAACACATTAACAAACACCACACAAAGTTTGGGGGGTTTGATTTGATATGTAAAATAAAATTAGAGAATTTGGGGAATAAGTTCTGAGAATGATTCCTTTTAACTATATTTTGCATCATATTTAAACCTTTTTTAAAACTATTTTCTGCAATTTTAGATTTTCTGCTATAGCAGCCAAGTCTTCTCTGCAATTCGCCTGCTCCTCTCTTCCTTGCAATCTTCTCACATTTGGAATTGATGCTCCAAGTTTTTTCTCTTTTTGGAGCATCTAACTTATTGCGAGCTGCTGTCATAGTCCTCGTAGGGCTGGTGAAACTCATTTTTTACCTCCTTTTCCTTAATAAGAATAGGTTTGTGACACAAAGAACTAGGTGCATGTGTTAAAATACCTCCAATATCCGTTTTTATTGCAGACCCAAATAAGAGACCTAACCAGCCCTTCAAGAATCAATCTTTTTGGCCCAAATTTGGTCCTCATCCTTAGTACATGTCTAATATAGCCCAATAAAGTGAATATAGCCCAAAGATTTGTCCAAAAAGCAATTAAATCCATGAAGCCGCAATCTAGCTATTTTTCACACCAATTTGTTGCTTTTCAGCTCTTGTTTGTTTTTTTTGTGTCATAAACTCCTACAAAAAATAAAAGAATGACGAAGATTCAAGAAGTTTATGAAAATATTAAATAACCGCTACGAAAGTAATAAAAATTGATGTTAAATTAAGCACTTATCAAACATAAATGCGCAAAAGTGAGGCATAAGAATCCAATGTGGATTTGTTTGGGCACGAGTCACGTGATAGAAGCTTCCATATCTTTACAATCTGACTTTCATTGATTTGCAGAGGTTGATGCTTAGGAACTTAGAGGGCTTTTGCTACACTCAAGACAATAATTCTTCTGGTTACTTTGTGGAAACCTATCAAATCTGGAAGGTAAAGTGACTTGTTATAACTGTTCAATAAGCATTACTGATCTGTTTTCCATTTCAGCAAGCAAGTCAAATAATGTGTGTGCATCTGTTATGTATGGTGGCGTAGTTGTTATATATTGTTTATAGCTGATACCTTTACAAGATCTATATCCTCAATTTCGTTACCATTGTACTGAGTGTTCTAACCTGAGCTTCTAAAAGTAATAATATCAATTTTCTTTACAATTTCATATGGTAAAATCATTCTCTAGTGACCACAGATGATAATGGAAAATATTAATGCACCAAGCTTCTGTAAATCCTAATGTTCTCTGTACAATCATCATATCGGTTTACTGTAAACTCCTTGAATAGGAAGTGAGTCTGGTATTTATATTCTTCTCTATGGTTGTTCTAGTGAAGCCAAGAAAAAGATCATTCTCTTTATCAATTTCTCAACCAATTTTTTTGTTAAAGTTTATGTTAATAATGCTAGTGCCCTGCATGTTCAAACTCAGTTTGTTTAATCTCTTGACTATTGGGTTCTGACAGGAAGAGCTTGATTGGAATGAGTCTCTGATAAAGCGATATATAGGGAGAGAGGTACGACACATTGGCTTTCTATCTATTCTTCCCCTCTTCTCATAAAGGAGGAAGTAGGGTTGCAGGATTTTTCCAACTGCCAACTTCATAATTGATTTGAAGATTTCGCATTTTTTATAAATTGCTGTAGCTATAAGCTCTTATCAATGTTTTAGTGTCTGGTATTGGTACATAAACTGAGAATAAGATTCAGAACTTATATACGACTGTAGTCTTTGCATGTTGCAGCTTTATAACTGTGATTTGTTCTTCAGATGGGATATATAAACATATAAAAACTAGTTTTCTGAGGAAACAATTGGCTCCAAAGTAGTGCTTCGCAGATATTTATGTAAAATTTAGAACTATTGGAATAATGCATTATTATTGTTTTCTTGTTACTGTGGACGGTTACATTATTGAATCCCATAACCTATTCTGGAAGAAGATCCTCCTGTTGTTTTATAAACCTCAGCTTTAGACTTGTAGCATCTCACTATCCTCCTGATGCCTAAAATCTTCATTTGATATATTATTTTCACAGGCTCTGTGGCTTCACCGCCGTTTTCTTTCCATGTATTTGATAAAACATATGGCAACTCATCTCCTTGCCGTTTCTTGCCAATCAAAGCCAAAAGCCAGTGTAGATATTGACATTGATAGCTTGATGGATCATGAGTTGTGCCTTGTACATTCCTGTTCCACTACTATTGCCGATGCCAACTTTGAGGAAGCACAAGCAATACATTCTGCTGCTTACATGTTATGGTTAACAAAGGTAATATATTTAATGCCTCAAAATGTTCTTAAGTGAATCATTCGAATGGGTTCCAGTTCACCCTTAAAGTCGGATGTTTACACATTGTTTTATGTCCATCAGCAAATTCCTGAGTATCAAGGTATTGATATTCAAGAGAAGCTACGAGCGGGAGTGGGAGACATGACGAGAATGCTGAAAAGGTCATGCCCAGACAGGTCTTCCCTGTGGGATTATCTAGTAGGCTACCATAGCGAGCCTTGATAGATATGACTTGGCCGTATAACATTGCTGTTTCATGAGTCGTAATCTATTTTGGGCTTTACGATGATGAATTCCCTGTGGAGTGTGTAAACTCCGTACCTCTTGGCTTAATTCCAATTTTTGAAACTATAAAATTGACAAAGTTTCTCTTTTGTTTCCGCTCCTGTTGAAATCTATAATTTTCTACACTTACGCCTAATTAACTTTTCATGTTATTATTAAATGAGTCCCACTGAAATCAAAGTTGTTTAATGTAAAAGACTAGGTTGTCAATAATAAAATTTTCCTAGTTTGATTCCATCTAAAACTATTGAAAACAATTTTCATTTTGGACCTCAAGAATTTTGTCCAACAGTTTTCTATTATGACCTGACTGATCTCAAACGTTTAAAATAATTTTTCCTTTAACCATAAAATTCAGAAATATACTAGAGGTTTATAGCATAGGAAGCAATTCTTCAAATTTCGTAACTTTTGAAGAAGTCTAGTATGGTGTTGTGCTGAAACTAGAAATTTTCAATGGAACAGACTTGAGTTAAAAAAATCATCGTAAATTGAATTCTTATCGGATTTTGTTGAATCAACTTTCACAAGATTCCTTTGGATGTGAGATTCCTTTGGATGTCTAGTATAATATTGGAAAAATTTTGGATCCAAATGCAATTTGAATTAATAATTATGAATTTCGAAATAATCCTCCGTCAGCATAAATCTCTGCAAAATCTTATGTTGCGAATATTTCTTACTTAACCATGCTTAGTCACTAATGAAATACTACTGAGATTTATGATCTATTACCATACATATTTTACTAAATCACAAATCTTAGAAGTATTATTGTCGGTAATCAAAGATCATAGGTAACCAGTTTGCGTACTTTATTTGAAGTAATAATCAAAACTCATATAATTGGTCTTTATATTGTTGGAAAGATGAGTTAATATTGCTTAATAGAATTCTAAAATCAGCTGGAAATAGTGACTTCAATTAGTATTACAACAATTATAAACAACAGCTTGAGAATTGCAACATAGTTACATAACTTATATAATTGTACCCAGCAATGCAGAACTTATACCCACAAACTAGAAAGTTTTTTCCAGTAACCTAGAAGTTGTTACTGGACCAGCAAACATAATTTTGTCAGGTTGTGTGAAGCACTATCCTGAACACTAATTTATACTCCTCCAAGGAAGATTTTCCAATGCAAAAAGGAAAAAAAATAAAGTGAATTCACTCCAGGATTTAATGACATTATTGTGATGTTGCACTGCATGCATAATAGTTTAAAACAATAAGGAAAAAATTGATGAAGAAAATATGCCAGAGAAGTAGAGATAGTAGTTGTGCCTTCAAGGCTTTGTATATTTCTTTTATATAGAGACACCCTGTATAATCATTTTCCTAATTCAATTTGAATTAGTCAACCTAATTTACTTATCTAATTTGAATTAGTCACCCATGTATCTCACAATTTAAATCAATTTAAATAATCCAAATCACATTTCGACTTATCAAACTCTAATCCATAATTAAATCAGCCGGATGACTAATTTTAAATTATATAATTTGAATTAGTCATCCATATGTCTGACAATTTAATTCAATTTAAATAATCTAAATCATATTTAAATTTGACTTATTCAACTCTAATTTATAATTGGGAGAAAAAAAAAACCTTTTCATCCTAGGGTTCTATGCAATAGCACAATTCATCCTTATTTTTTAAACAAGAGTGGGAGTATTGGCACCCATTTAAATATCTCTTAACACCCCTTTTCTTTATTAACCCCATTAAAATATTTTAAAAAACTATAAAATTCTTTTAACACCTCCATCAATGGAAAAAATACCCTTAATCAAATTTTATTAGTGTAAACCCTATTCTCTAATTTTTATTATTAAATCCTATTTCAACAATGGATTTCTTCCATTAAAACAATTGGGGTTTCTTCTCTTCATTGCAGCCACCGATAGTAAATTTCTCACCTAAAAATTAGAAAAAAAAAACAACATTTTTAATTTCTAAAATGTTATATTTTTTTTAAGGGGAAAGAAATTTTTTATTTTTGAGTGGGAGTTTAATTAAAAATTGTCGTATTATTTAATTTTAATAAAGGTTAAAAGTGTAAAATAATTAAAGGGGTTTTAAGAGATATTTGGAGGGGTATCAATAGTCTCACTCTTTAAACAATAGTCCAAAACATCGGTTTGTTATCCACCATTAGTTTAATGTCGTTTATTAGTAATTCATAAAAGGTAAAATATGATTTTTCACTAAAGAAAAAATTAAAAATAAATAAATAAAAGCTGACATAACTGAAAATGATTTTTATCTAATTCTACCAAACAAACACTCCTGAAAAAGGTGAAAAACTTCTATCTCAAGCAATCTTTTTACAATTATCTCTATTTTGGTGCCCTTGACTCATATTTTAGCACCATGAAAGTCTTATAACCCTAGATTTTAGTTTAAAAAATAATTGTAATTTCATATTTGTATAAGTATACTCTTTAATTGCACTATGAGCTAACTTGAGAGACAATAATGATCAAAGAAGAGTGTTGGTAAAGCTCAAAATAAATTTCGGAAGCAAGTTGAGTTAATATTGTTCTGGTATGTTTCTCAACTTATCATTATTTTATTTCAAATAATGAAGTTTCAAAGAAATTTTGATGGTGTTTTCATGAGTTATTGTAATATGGGTTAAATTAATTCTTTTTATTTTTATAGAGTAATAGAATTTTTTTTTTCCATATTCAGTAATGATGTGGATGTGTGGAAAAGGACATATTTGTATTATTATCGTGGGATGGTAATTGTGTCTGTTGATATTGAAATTTGCCTATAAAATTAAATTGTAGTTATATGATTATTTTTTGCTTTTATTTTTTTCGACAACATCGATGTCTGTTTTATTTGCTGATAACATGGACGGCTTCAGAATGTTGGTAATGTGTTTGATTGGGTTTGCATGTTCAATATGCATCAACTACATGTTTCGGTTAACTTTTGCAGGAGGGATACAAGTGGGTGCTTGTGATCCAGAATGCCTCAGTTTGGTGAGCCTTATAAATGATGTGCTGGAAGAGGTTTACAAGGCATAAATACGACAATGAAAATTTTCAGCTTATAGTTATCATCCTATGGTCCAGTGAAAGGAAGCATCTGAAAAAAGATTTGGAGTACATTAATCTTGTGAGCCTTATACTAGAGAAGGGATTTGACTTTTTGAAGCTTGACATGGATGTTGTAGCCATGGACACATTGTCGCCAGTAAAAAGAGGGTTGTTTAATAACCAGACCAGGTCTTCACAATCCCAACCACCCAATCAAACTATCATTGAACATCAACTATCACCTTGTACTCCTCAATTAAGCATCCCTGTTTATGATGAGCCTTTTTCCTAAGCCTCCCAAGAACATATATAATACCCTCCAACCATTGGAAAATCAACCAAAGAGTCCCGAAACTCACCACATACTCTACCATCAGCTGGACCATGGGCATGGACTTTTGAATACGGTGATGATGATGTTCTTATTGATGTTAATAGGATCCTTAAGGCATATGGCTATGAGAGTGGGTACAAGTACACTGAAGTTCAATCACAGCAAACTGAGCAAGTATATAGCGGTGATGCAAATTTAAGGAAGGGTGATAAAGTGTATGAAGATGCTAATGAGGATGCTTACAGTGTTGATTCTATTGGTTAGACTAATGAAGATGTGTGTGATGTTGTAAAATCAGATAGTGAGTCTGAAGTGGTTTATTTTACAGATCTTGGCGAATCTGATGGTTTATTTTACAGATAGTGAAAGCAATGAGAGGATAATGCACTCAACAGTGAGAATGATCAGGAAAATTCTGTATCGAGGACGGCAAAAGATTTGAGAGCGAGGATTTTTCAGATGTCTACATATGACAAAATTAAGCTGCAAGTTGGACAAGTGTTTGATTGTATAACTAGTTTCAAGATTGCTGAAAGATCATGCGATTCAAAACTCATGTGCATTGGATAGATAAAAAAATGGTTGATCCATATTGCAACTGTATGTACAGACAAAGGCTGGGAAGTGGAGGATCCATGCATCTCCATGCATCTGTTTTGGTGGATAAAGTATCAGTTGAGATTACAACTCTTAAAAGGGGGTGATCACAAGTACAAGCCAGTGTTTAAAAATCCAGAAGTAACTAGCAATTGGGTTTCTCAGAAGGTTTATAGTTCAATTATTAACAATCTTAGAATTGGGTCAGGAGCCAAGTCAGAAGAATTAAGGAAGAGATTCAATACTAGCACCACAAAGAAAAGGCTCTGTAGGGCTGAAAAGCAGGTTCTGCAAATAACTGACAGTGATCTTGCTAAGCATAAGCAAGATTACATGATTATAGCAATATTATCCTTACAAAAAATAACGATGCAACAGAGAAGATTCAACAAGAATTACAAGGTGCACAAGCATTTTTAAAAGGATTTTTATTCTATCTGTTGTTCCTTTAGACACCAACAATGACATATTCCCTTTAGTATTTTGCAGATGTGATCAGTGCAAGGATAACTGGATACAGTTTTTGGGATTGTTGGAAAAGCATATGAACGTTCAAAATGAGAAGGCTTTAACTATAATATCAAATAGACAAAAAGGTCTAATTCAAGCAATTCAATTTGTTTTTCTGAGATCTACCATGAGATATTGTGCAAGGAATATATATATGCCAAACTTTGATGGTGTATTCTGCGGAGGAGTTTAGAGGTTCATTCTGGAAAGCTGCTAGAGCAACTAATCGAGATGACTTTGAAAAAGAAATGGCTGCCATCCATGATTTGTAGCTGATTTTGGACATAATCATGAAGAAGGGCAACTATCAGCCTATCACTGGCTCCTCCAATCAGAACATCTATTTGCCCTATTATTGTTAAATCTTCACTCTTCTTTCAGTTGTTAAGCTTAGGCAGTATTCAACTTCTGTTCTACATAGAAAAGAAATTTACTGTGCATATTATATATTTAGATGAGGTTCAAGAACTTCTTGTTCTTGCTGATGGGCCTCAAGAATCTGAAATGTCAAGTAACCATTACTTGTGGTTTATTACTTTGCAAATTCGAGCTGTATTCAGGATGATGCTGCGCCTGCTAAAGATTCTATTATGTTTTTCATCATTTCGTTCACATGAAATGGAAAATGGGGTCTATTCTTTCCTATATGGCTCTTTATGCAAAAGTGATTTTGAGGATATTTTTCGATTCAAATGGAGAACTTTTTTTTTTTTTTGGCTTTTATCTACTGTTCCTAAACCATATACAATCGGATGTCCCAAGTCATTCTAACTACCTATTATCTTATGCATATTTTTATTGTTGGCTATTTGTTCCATTTTTTGCTAGATATTTTTCATATTTATTTAAGAATATGTCACTTATTTTTAGTTATGTGAGACCTCAAACACTAATGGGGCAGGTCTTTATTTTATGGAAGACATTTTATTATCGGCAGTTAAAAGAAAATGGGAACAGCTGCAAAGAAAGGATTGCAACAGTAATTGACGCAGCTTCAGCAACCCCCTTCTGGAACAAAGGTCCCTTCTTTCTTATTTGTTTTGTTGTTTTATTTAATCTCTATTATGGATTTTCTTTTTTGTGTATAATTTTTTTGCTTGGTGGCTGAGAAAGTTCAGGAAAGCTTGAATATTTATTACCCAACGCAGGCAATAACTGCTGGAGTGCTGTCAGCAGTCAGTGACATGGTCAGAAACTCAACTGGCATTAAGAAAACTTCAGCTAACGAGTCTTCTTCTTAAAGTGGTTAGTATTTTTATTTCTCATTTCATCTCTTTTGTATTTGATTTTCTGCTCTAATTATCTTCAGATTTTTTGTGTTTCACAGGAGTAATAGCTTTTAACATCTTCCAATTTGTGATGGGTGCTTGCAATTCACTTTCTTATTAGTACTCTGAGTTTGTTTAGCGTTCGCTTTCTATTGGATTGTTAGTGTTCTCTTTGATCGGAAATTGGGGAATTATGTTAGTTTGGTGAATGCTTTATATTAAGAATTCAGTCCATCGTTGCCAAAATTTATGTACTCTAAAGCTTGAACTTTCTCTCCGTTCGTTTTCAAACTTATTTATTTATTGGCTCTGTACCAAATGCATGATTTCTCTTTATCTGTGTATTTGGCGCCAGTAATTTTTGTTGACATTTATCACTTCCTCTATGTGCTTGGTTAGAGGTTTGCTTCCTACAAAATATTTTGTAAAGGGGGACTTACGTGGTGGGATCAGTAATCAGACAAGTCTATTTTCAACTTCATGCTTTTGCGATTAAAAAGCTAATTCATCTGAAGAGGAGGTTTCTTTGTACAGTCTGGTGGATACAACCACCAGTTTCATGCCTTCAGGAGGCTGTGATGAAAGACATGGTTTTTTAGATGCTAATCATACTCCAAATAATCTAGCTTCATTAAAGGGAAGGGTAGATGATGATTTGTTTCAAACTCTTAACAACCCTCTGACTCAACTTGATCAGCATATGTTGAGTGGGCAAATGCCTGGTTTTGTTAACGACTACCAAACATCTAACTATGGAAATGTATGACTTCAAAATCTTGTTGTCGCTAGATTTTGATCAGGAAGCATGGAACCACCTTCAGTGGATTACTTGTTTGATTTTTTGGGTTTGGATTTAAGAATAAGCTCCTCAACGCAAATTGGAATAATTTACTTGCTGATGGATAACATATGGGTGAAAGTAGTTCAATGTCTATGAATGCTCCTGGTGTGAGTGCAGGTTTCCATGCACTTCCTTCTCTGGGATATACCATGCATTTTTAATTAGAAGCTATGATCTCTAAGGCTAGCTGATGCAGAGCAAGAAATTGAAGAAATCCTAATTATATTTAAATGTATAATATTTAGGAATATTTTAATTAATTTGTATTCTAGTTTAATTTGGTTTCTTATTTAGAGTCTTATTGTTTAGGTATTGCTTATTTGGGTAATATTCCTAATTTAGGCATAAGTCTTATTAAAATAGGTTTTCTAATCATATTAGGATAAGTCTTACTTAGTATAAATAAGTGTCTTTTGTAGCTTTTACAAGGGGAGAATTTTGAGTTTAATAATATTTCAATTTTCAAATCTCTTTGTGAGTATTTGAACAGTTAATTCTTGGTATTCTACGGAATCAACGAGTCTTAACCCCTAAATTCACGATATTCTTTTGAATCAACGTGAATTTAGTTGTTCTTTTGTTCCGGTATTCTCTAGAATCAACGGAATATTTTGAACATTAAACTTCCGCTGCATCACTAGCACTGTCCTGAAGCAGAACTCAGATGATAATGTCTCTTGCAGGACAATGTTGACACAGATCAGTTGCTCCTCTATTCCCACTATTTCTCCCTCGTCTGGCAAGGTTAATATATCTAACTTAGTGCATGTGGAGCTATTTTTCCTTACTAAGTCCTTGGAAAAGGCAGAGGCTGCGGTATCCAATCCTTTTCAGTTTGGCTATAGCAAGAATGATGGAGAAAATTGTTCCCAAAATAGTTCCACATATGGGTCCCCCATCAGTTCTTGGGCAGAACAGGGTCAAAGTGTGAAGCACAAATGCACAATGCTACTGTCTCGACTGCATATAACAAAAAAATGATGACACAACTAAATCAAATTGTAAAAGACTACAACCTGGTGAGAACCCTCGACCAAGGCCCAAAGATCGTTAGATGATTCAAGAGGGCGTAAAAGAGTTGTGAGAAATTTTACCAAACAGGGCAAAAATAATTGCATTTTTTTCACTAATAATTTTAATTTTATCTGTATTTTGTCAATAGTAATTTATGTTTTAATGCTGATACTATTCTTTATTCCCTTGAAATGGTTCAACAATGTAGCATAGATGCACTTCTAGAACGTACCATCAAGCACATGCTGTTCTTGCAAAGTGTGACAAAGCACGTTCACAAGCTAAATCAAACAGAGGAGTCTAAGATAACTTTAAGGCAGTCATCTTGCTTAAACTTGCAGCTAATCAAAAAGGAGGGCGGTTTGCTTTTAAAAGATAACTCTGAGGGAGGGGCGACATGGGCATTTGAAGTTGGTTCACAATCTATGGTCTGTCCTGTTGCAGTTGAGGATCTGAATTCACCTCGGCCGCTGCTCGTAAAGGTAGTAACTAGCCTTTTCTTTGAGTAGAAATTGTTTGGTTTGAGTAAACGTTCGTATATATGGCCTTGTTGACATATGCTTTCCAAGGAACGGGGTTTCTTTTTGGAAATAGCTTACTTAATCAGGGGAAGGGAGTGATGGAAGCAAGGAATGAGAAGATCTGGGCATTCTTTGTGCAGTAGCAGTACAAAAGCAATATCGCTGTAACAAATGAACTATAATTTCCTACTAAATTAAATTTGCTTGCTGTAAAAAATGAATGATTTATGCACAGCTTATTGAAGATGTTTAGATATGTGACGTTTGCCAATTTCTTTAGTGATTTATCTCAAAGAAACTGAGAACATACTGCAAGTCAACATTTCAAAAACTTTCATTTTTTTCAATTGGGTGATTTTTGTTCATATGCCACGTAGTGAATTTTGCACAATAAAGCAAGAGAACTTAAAGTGATTGGGTTCAAGTCAATTCGTCTTCTGGAGAACTCACGGATGTAACATTGGTAAATGCCTTGGATAACAACAATCTGATGGTTCATCAATAATTCTTTTCCCCAAGCCACCTTTGTAGCAGCAACTGGTAGGCCCAGTTGTCCACCTGCTATTATTATACTTTTCAGGGCTGGATACGTTAAAAGCAAGCTCGTGCTGCATTGCTTGCCATAATTGACCAGGTTCCAGTCAACACCCAGGTGGTTCTAACTAACAAGTTCATCTCCCCCAACCCAAATTATGACTGACTGGCCTCACTTCGTTTTTTGAGGGAAAATTCCATTTAGGTAATTGTGTGAGCTCCTTAAGAACTTGCAAATATATGTTTCTTATAGAGATGTACATCTGAATGGTGTCTAATGCTTTCTCAAATTATTTAGCTGTGGAAGATGATTATCGAAGAGGTTATTGCTGATGGGAAAAATTAGGTTTTTAAATTTTTTATCAAACCTTTTGAAGATCGCTCTCATATAATATATAAGAATTTGTATTCTAGAAATCGTACCTTGAAAATCCGAGTTGGCTTTTTCCGCTGAAGTGATTTAGGCTCCTAGATCACGATCCGCCACCACCACTCCTGTTAGATCACGATCCGTCACCACCACGCTTTATTTGCTAGGGACTAGCAATAAGCTGGTTGGGGGGTGTGTTGAGTGTTAGAAAATGCATATTTATAAAGGAGAAAACCGTCATTTTACATTTCAAGTCTTACTAACAACCCTTACTTTTATGTATTTAACATTCTTATGATTTAATTACGTGTGTTTTATTTTAATTAAGTAATTTATGTATTTTAGGGGCATTATAGTCATTTCACAATAAAGGAGAGATCAGACGGCAAAACGGACATCACTTTTGAACTCAGGACGGTCGAAAACCTTAGGAGGAGTATAAAAGGAAAAATGGCACTATTCACATGTACGGTACTATTCACGTGTACGGTACTGTATACGTTACTGTTCACGACACTGTTCACATAGACGGATGATGACGTGGCATTGACCGATGATGTGGCATTGACTGATGAGGTGTCACGATCCTGTTGGACTAAAATTCTTATGTACTGTTGATGGTGACGTGGCAGCATATCAGTGGACGAAAAATCTCGCGTACGGTGCATGCATCACACGGGATTATTTTCAACCAAACCGCGTTACTGTTCATCCGGGTCAAACCGTGTTACTGTTCATCCGCGTGGTCAAACCGTGGACTGTTGACTGATGACGTGGCGCAATCCTGAGCGTCCAAACTGTTTTTAATCCGATGGCCATGATTTACTCCATGTATCTATAAAAAGGGGGCCTCCCCCCCTAATTTGATATCGCTGAATCCATTTTTGGGATCCATTTTCTGTAATTCCCTCTCCATCTTGTATTTTCTTCGTATTTTAATAAATTTCCATTTTGCCCCTAGTTCAACTATGAGTGGCTAATTTTCTTTCAAGCTTGGGTTGAAGGTGAAGTCTCAACATGTGTCATGGGCTTAATTTGGTAAATTTATTTTCTCTTCCCCTCTAATTTTTGTGGATGTTTTGACTTCTCGTCGACAAATAATAATAGTCTTGTCTAGATACCGCCTTGGTTACACCGGCCCTCTAGTACAAGGTTATTATTATTTGGCACGATAAGCCCTTAGCACCATATTGATTAGAGCGTGGTTCATGAGGTGTGGATTCCCCCCTCATGATTTAATTGGCATTAATACGGATTATTTAGCCCATGATGCATGTTGATACGGATCCAGATACCCAAGTACGTCAATTCAATAGAATTCTCTTCAATTTCTTCTCGCCATTGCAATTCCAATTTTAGAATTTATTCTCTCCATTTTAATTTAAGTTTTAGCATATTCCAATCATTTCCACCATAAATCCAATCACCCATTCACAAAAATTAATTCTACACAATTAAAATCCACCTCCTCGTGGGATCGACACTCGTCACCATAGATCTATACTACAATAGATTCGTGCGCTTGCGAGTACATTAAAATTTGCACAACAAGTTTTTGGCGCCGTTGCCGGGGAGGTAAGTAATTTTAATTCATAGAATTAATTTTTGTGAATAATTTCTTTTATTTGTTTTCTTGTATTTTTTTTATTATTAAAAAAAAAAAGAAAAAAAAGTGAATTTACATTTAAAGGTTAGTATTTCTTTCCTTTTTCTCTTCTTTAAAATTTTGTAATTTAATTTTCCATTTATTTTTCTTTGTAATTTTTTTTTGTTTATCTTATTAATTTAATTTTTAGTTAATTTCTTTCACGTATTTATTTTTGTGTATTTTTATAGAAAGGTTGTAATAGCGCAATAAGGTTAGTATCGTAATTTCTCCCTCTTCTTTATTTTTATTTGTTTTGTTCCCATCTTTATTATTTGTTTGTTTACATCTTTATTTCTATTTT
>NW_006262339.1:34486252-34508419 GCF_000493195.1 Citrus x clementina | reverse complement strand
TGCATGGTCGTAGGTCATTATTACCTAATCTTGAACCTATAGACCTTGAATTAGAAAAAACACTTCGCACACAAAAGCACATTAAAAATAAATTTGAAATGGATTTGCAACCACAAGAGAGGCCATTTAAGGACTACTTCAGTCCCTTAGCTAATTTGAGTACATCATGCATAAGATACCCAAATGTAGCTGCTAGGAGTTTCGAATTAAAACCTAGTGTGCTAAATTGTCTCCCCACATTTTATGGCCTAGAAAATGAGGATCCATATAATCATCTGAATGATTTTCATGCCATTTGTCAAACTTTTAAATATGAAAATTTTTCAGACGATGATGTTAAACTTAGACTATTCCCATTTTCTTTAAAGGATAGAGCTCGTTCATGGCTTAATACATTGCCTGCCAATAGCATTTCATCATGGGAACAAATGGTAACGAAATTTTTGAATAAATATTTCCCAGTGCATAAAACCAATGCTATTCGCAGGGAAATCTCAGAGTTTACCCAGAGAGAAGACGAGCAATTTTTCGAAACTTGGGAGCGATTCAATGGGCTACTCTTGAAGTGTCCACATCATGGGTACGAGAAATGGCACCAATGCCAATACTTTTTGGAGGGATTATTGCCGAATGTGCAAGAATGGCTAATGGCAACAAGTGGAGGAGAGCTAATGTCAAAAAGTGCATCAGAAATTTGGGAATTCTTCCAGCGACAAGCGGATAATTCCCAACAACGGAGTCGATCACTCAGGAATACTAGAAGAATTAAAGGAGTAAATGAGGTTCAAATTGGCGAGTCAACTTCGGGAATCAAAGAAGTCAAGGAGATGGTTGAAGGTCTTGCTCGACAAATAGCATCATCATCGACTGCTAAATCAACAGAGCCACATGACCATGACTCATACTCAGATCAAGCCAATGCCATAGGTGTAATGAGAAAACCATCGAATTACAACCCATACTCCAACACATATAACCCTGGATGGAGAGACCACCCCAATTTTTCATGGTCTCAAGGATTCCAACAGAGCGGACCAGCAGCTCCAGCTCCACCAATTCCACAAAATCCTCAAGCCTCTCAGCCACCATTTAGACCATACAATCAGAACCAGAACTACTCTCAACCCAGACCATGGGAGGATGCATTCCAGAATTTCAGGAATGTTACTCACTCCACGATTGAGCAACAGAACCGCACCATTGATGGACTACGAAATGAGTTGAGAGCAGGCTTCAACTCACAAGCTCAATCGGTTTCAAGCCTCGAGAAGATGGTGGGACAACTTACTTCTTCAGTTCAGACCTTGGCAATGACCGTTGAGAAAGGCAAATTTCCAAGTCAACCAGTGCCTAATCCTAAAGGAGTGCATGAAGCAAGTACCAGTTCACCGCAACAGCATGGAGAGGTCAAAGCAGTAATGACCTTGCGAAAAGGAAAAGAAGTCGACAACAAGGTGGAGATGCCAGTGACAAAAGAAAATCAAATTGTACCTGTGAATGTTGAGGACTCACCACCGGAGGAGAGAGAAGAAGCCAACCCACGAGAATACGTTCCCAAAGCTCCATTTCCTCAGAGGTTAGCGAAAGGAAAAAAGGGAAAATCTACAGGTGAGATTCTCGAAATCTTCAAACAGGTAAGTGTTAACATCCCTTTACTTGATGCTATAAAGCAAGTTCCATCTTATGCCAAGTTTCTTAAAGATTTGTGTACTAAAAAGAGAAACATGCATGTTCAAAAGAAGGCATTTTTAACAGAAAACGTTAGTTCTATACTCCAACATAAAATTCCTTTAAAATGCAAAGACCCAGGCTCCCCCACTATCTCATGTAGTATAGGGAACCACACAATTGAGAATGCTTTGTTGGATTTAGGAGCTAGTGTAAATTTATTGCCTTACTCTGTGTTTGTGAAACTTGGACTGGGAGAATTACACCCAACTCCAGTGGTGTTACAACTTGCAGATCGGTCCACAAAAATACCTCGTGGTATTGTGGAGGACGTGCTTATCCAGGTAGACAAATTTTATTTTCCTGTTGATTTCATTGTAATTGACACTCAACCAATACAGGATTCAAGGAAGCACATCCCCATTATTCTAGGCCGACCTTTCTTGGCAACTGCGGATGCTCACATTCAATGCAGGACTGGAAATATGCAGTTGTCTTTCGGCAACATGACTATGGAGCTGAACATCTTCAACATTGCCAAACAACCTCACAATGCAGATGATGGAATTGTTGATGTGGATTTAATAGAAGCATTAGTTGATGACACTTTTGTTTCAAACCTTAGTGATCCTTTACAAACATGTTTAACTCACTTTGGTTTGGATTTTGATATTGACAGATCGGTCGATGAGGTCAATGCCCTGCTTGACTCAACACCATCTATGGACACTAATAAATGGAAGTCAAGAGTTGAACAACTAGCACCATCAGAGAAGCAACTCATTCCATCATCAGAAACACCACCGAAACTCGAGCTCAAACCATTGCCCAACACTTTGGAATATGCGTTTTTGGGAGAAGAAAGTACTCTACCGGTAATCATCTCAGCATCCCTCAATGACGAACAAAAAGGTAAGTTGTTGGATGTTTTAAAAGAGCACAAAGGAGCATTAGGATGGACCATAGCAGACATTAAAGGTATAAACCCAGTAGATTGCATGCATTACATTCACCTTGATGAAAATGCTAAAACTACTAGGGAGATGCAACGTCGGTTAAATCCTAACATGAAAGAAGTTGTTAGAACTGAGGTCCTTAAGCTATTAGATGCAGGTATCATTTACCCAATTTCTGATAGTTCATGGGTCAGTCCTGTACAAGTTGTCCCTAAAAAGTTAGGAGTCACAGTAGTTACCAATGCTGATAATGAATTGATACCCACTAGAGTGACTACAGGATGGCGTGTATGCATTGATTATAGAAAATTGAATTCTGTCACACGTAAAGACCATTTTCCTTTACCATTTATTGATCAAATGCTTGATAGATTAGCAGGCCATGAATTTTATTGCTTTCTAGATGGTTACTCAGGATATAATCAGATTCCCATAGCACCAAAAGATCAAGAGAAAACTACTTTCACTTGCCCTTTTGGCACATTTGCATATAGGAGAATGCCATTTGGATTATGTAATGCACCTGCTACATTTCAACGATGCATGTTGAGCATTTTTTCTGATATGGTTGAACGATTCCTTGAAGTCTTTATGGATGACTTTTCTGTCTTTGGTGACTCGTTTGATCAATGTTTACATCATCTAACACTAGTTCTGCAGAGATGTATCGAGAAGAACTTGGTCTTAAATTGGGAGAAATGCCATTTTATGGTAAAACAAGGTATTGTTCTCGGTCACATCATTTCGAGCAAAGGTATTGAGGTTGACAAAGCCAAGGTGGATCTCATTTCTAATCTCCCTCCACCTAAAACAGTCAGAGAAGTAAGATCTTTCCTTGGGCATGCTGGTTTCTATAGACGTTTCATTAAAGATTTTAGCAAAGTTTCTAGACCCTTATGCAATTTACTTGCTAAGGATGTACCTTTTATCTTTAATGATTCATGTCTTATGGCTTTTGAAAAATTAAAGCAATTGTTGACATCATCACCCATCATTCAGGCCCCAAACTGGAACTTACCATTTGAGCTCATGTGTGATGCATCTGATTATGCAGTAGGAGCAGTATTAGGACAAAGAGTTGATCGAATTCCCCACGTTATTTACTATGCTAGTATGACATTGAATGATGCACAGTTGAACTATTCAACTACTGAAAAATAAATGCTAGCAGTAGTGTTTGCATTGGAAAAATTTCGATCTTATCTCATTGGTTGTAAAATAATTGTGTTCACAGATCATGCTGCTCTTAAATATCTTCTCACAAAGAAAGATGCAAAAGCTAGACTAATTCGTTGGGTGTTACTTTTGCAGGAATTTGACTTGGAATTCAAAGATAAGAAAGGGTCAGAAAATGTTGTGGCGGACCATCTCTCTCGTCTTCACTTTGACACAATTACAGAGCCATTAATATTAAATGAGTCATTTCCAGATGAACAATTAATGAGTGTGGAAGTATTACCTTGGTATGCTGATATAGTTAATTATCTTGTTACAGGTAAACTTCCAGAGCATTGGACCAAGCAAGACAAGATCAAATTCTTTGCGGAAATAAAGAATTTCTTTTGGGATGACCCGTATTTGTTCAAGTATTGTGCAGACCAAATTGTTAGACGATGTGTCCCAGAAAATGAAATTCAGAATATCCTTTCATTCTGCCATGAACAAGCTTGTGGAGGCCATTTCAGTGCTAAGAAAACAGCGACTAAAGTTTTACAATGTGGTTTCTATTGGCCAACACTATTTCGAGACGCTTACACTTTTTGTTCTTCATGTGATAGGTGTCAACGAATGGGGAGCATTACACGAAGGAACATGATGCCACTAAATCCAATTTTAGTGGTTGAGATTTTTGACGTATGGGGTATCGACTTCATGGGACCCTTTCCCCCTTCTTTTGGCCATCAATACATATTGGTTGGTGTTGACTACGTCTCAAAATGGGTAGAAGCAATTCCTTGTAGGACCAATGATCACAAGGTGGTGATAGCATTTTTGAAAAGCAACATTGTTTCACGCTTTGGATTCCCTCGAGCAATAATCAGTGATGGTGGTGCCCACTTTTGTAACAAAGCATTCAAAGCACTTTTGACAAAGTATTCAATCACACACAAAGTGGCGACCCCGTATCATCCGCAAACCAGTGGCCAAGTTGAGATCTCTAATCGAGAAATAAAGCACATATTAGAAAAGACGGTGAGGCCAGACAGGAAAGATTGGTCATTAAGACTTGATGATGCATTATGGGCATATAGAACGGCTTTCAAGACCCCGATTGGGATGTCACCCTACAGGCTAGTGTATGGAAAAGCTTGCCACCTACCTGTGGAACTCGAGCATCGTGCATATTGGGCCATCAAGAAATTCAATTTTGACATGCAGCAAGCCAGCTCAGAAAGAAGATTACAGCTGGCAGAACTTGAAGAAATTCGCAATGACGCGTACGAAAATGCCAAGATTTACAAGCAACGAATGAAAGTCTTCCATGACAAGCAAATTATGAGAAAATCGTTCACTCCAGGTCAGAAAGTGCTTTTATTCAATTCTCGCTTGCACCTATTCCCAGGTAAGTTACGCTCTCGTTGGTCTGGCCCATTTATTGTTCATACTGTTTTTCCACATGGGGCAATTGAAATTAAAGACCCAAAGAATGGTGTAACGTTTAAAGTTAATGGTCAAAGATTAAAGCCATATCTAGAGTACCAACCACATGAAGAAGACACCGAAATAAATTTGAGTGACCCACCAAATTTGAATTGATTTTTTTTTTTCTTCTCGTTGATTTGATTTTTCTTTCTTTCTTTTTATTATTATTCTTTTGCTAATTGAAATTGTTTTTGCATAAGTGTGTTTATTTTACCATTAAGTTTTCTCTTATCATTTTTAATCATGAGTCTCATACTTAGACCGTTCCTCCTGAACATTCTTAAACCACTTCAACGTGTCAAAACTCATCTCAAAAGACAGATTCAATTTTGTAAAACACAACGCATTTGGGCTCTACAACCACCAGAGTTAGTAGCCTATGTTGAGGGTTTAGAAAGCCAACTCAGAGACATTGAGAGAAGTGTTTACGACATCCAGTTGGAGCTTGAGGTAAATTCAATAAGAGGACGATTTTAATTTTCTTTGTGTGTTTTAATTTGTTTTTCTATTTGTGTGCTTTAGTTTGTTACCCCAGTGAAGTGGCGGATAACGGTACTCCGTGACAATCAAGTCGGTTACTTCAGTTTCCCATAATAACTGATATTCTGAGGCGAAGGTATGGACAGAAACGAGATTCTAGCGAAGCTTCACAAGCGATTCCCTTCACTTCCTCAGAATGCCCTCCTTACGATCTATAAAGCTCGGTCCGAACGCATGCGATTATTCATGAGGAATAACATACCTGCTGACATCCGTTGGTTAATCGAGGCTAAAGTACGATCGGCAGGTGAGTTACCTCCAAAATTTATTGCATACATGCCTGGTTGTGGTAAAGGAAATTATGCAAGAAAACGACGAGCTCGAAGAATTTCTGTTGCTTGTCATAAGTGTGCCAGAATGAGTTGCAATAAAAACCCATGTTCTTTAGGAATGGTGTCTGATAACAGGGAAGATAAGATTCAATTCATTAGGGATGGCTTGAATAAGGAGTCATTGGATGATATCCTTTTGTCTCTTGAAACGCATCCCAGTGGATATGTGCAAGGAGCGATTCTCCAGTTATGGCCATTATTCCAGAAAGAGCATGCACGATATAGTCTCGGGAATCTGACTATAAACGACCCTGTTTGCCAGTTTATAAGAAAACTGGATAGGAAGCCTATCCTCGACCCATAGAGGGCGTTCAAGCCGTTTCTGGACGTAGAACCAGAGGAAGATGTGAGCCACAGTCGCAACTACCTGTAAATATCCTTTCACTTTACTGTTATTTTATTTCACTATTGTTTTATTGTGTGCATTATTGTCTTTAAAAATTTTATTACTGTTTGCTTTTTCCTTTTTACTGTTTTCTTTTTGACTCGCGAGCCATGTGCTTCATGCGTTATTTGACACTAACATGTTACCTCATTCACAGCTGTGACCCACTATCACCAAGACTCTTAAATGTGATTTCTTTTGTCAAACACTCACAAATTGTTTTTGAGAAATATTCCAATGGCAGCTACTCCCAATAGACAATTCAAGAACATTTGTGTGCTTTCTGGATTTACCTATGGCAAACATAAAGAGTTCGTTGAGGCAGCCATAGATCTTGGTCGAAGCATAGCAGCGAGAAATTTACATTTGGTGTATGGAGGAGGTAACCGAGGGTTATCAAAAATGGTCTCCGAAGCAGCTTTTATCAGAGGAAGTCAAGTGTTAGGCATCATCCCAAGAGTCCTAAAACCATTGGGCAGTTCGCCTGACTCATCAACTGGAGAAGAGTTAGTCGTCTCAGGTATGCAAGAAAGAATAACTGAAATGCTTAATCATGCTGATGCTTTTGTTTTCCTTCCAGGAGATCTTGCAACACTAGAGGCACTTATGACACTAGCATCTTGGGCCCATCTGCACATCCACCAGAAACCCATCGGTTTGTTAAATGTCAATAACTTTTATGATGGCTTTATCGCATTTCTTAACCATGCAATAAAAAACTATTTCATTCCCTCTAATGCGAAAAAACTCTTTATTTGTGCTCACACTGCTAATGAGCTACTTGATATGTTACAAGCTTATCGACCGGAGCCAGACCCCTGGACCTTTGTGTTGGAGCGTCCAAATAATGATGGTAACAGTAGCCGCAGTAAGAAGTACAAATTAGATTTAACTCTCCGCCTGTAAATATTTTCTTCTGTGTTGCACCACCCAGGTGATGTCTTCTAAACTCTACTTCTTTCATTTCAAACATTGAGGACAATGTTTCGTTCTGGTTGGGGGGAGGGAATAGTCGACAATTGTGGAATTTTGGTTAAGTTTTTACTAATTTTTTGTTGTAGAAACTAACTGTTGCTAACTTTTTGTGTTGAAGATGGCTGAATATGGAGTGTAGTTACTCTAGAAACGCATCTTCATTGTTTAAAAACAAATTCAAAAAAAAAAATTCAAAAAAAAAAAAAAATTTAATTTCAGACATTTTCTTTTTCTTTATTATGTGTTTATGTTTATTTTTCTTCTTTAATTTCTCCTCTATAAATATACATTTTCCAACTTTTGAGTCAAAGATGGCTGAATATGGAGTGTAGTGCCTCTAGAAACGCATCTTCTTAGTTAAAAAAAAAAAAAAAATTTCTAATAAATTTTTCTACATCATTTTCACATTCCTGCATACATATTTTTCTTTCATGTTTAGAATAGGTTGGGGGGTAGAATGTTGTTAAAAAAAAAAAAAAAAAAATATTTGTGTTATTTGTTTTAACATTGGATGACATGATTAATTTCAAATTTTATTATTTGTATTATCTTTGGTCTTAAGTGATGTTACGCTATGTTTGCTACTTTACATGTTGATGTCGGAGACAAATATGAGTTGCTTGAAGGAATGAACATGTCATAAATAAGTGCCAAGTGAGTTGTTGAGCCTATCATTTTCTTGGAGAGTAACCCTTTTGCCCATTCTCTATACAGCTTAGCAGTTTATTATTTTATACACGATCTCTACATTTCTTTTAAGTTAACCCTTTAAAAAAAATGGTAAAAAAAAAAAGAAAAAAAAAAGAAAAAAAAAGAATGTGTTGCTACATTTGGAGGCCCATCTAACTAGTAGATATGGAAAATTATTTAGAGCCCTAAAAGACGATGGAGAGGCCATCTTTGATCCGTTTGAGCCTTTCAAGCCATCCCTTTTATTTAATATCCATAGTTAACCCTTTTGAGCCTTTAAAAAAAAAAAAAACATTTTCTTTGTCAACTTATCATCTTGACCCACTCCGATTTGGAGTATTACCTGATATCTTATAAGTTCCATCACCTATGTATGTTTGAGAAAATGTAAATAATTATTTTGTTCAGTGAAGTTATGCCAAATAAAAGCAAAAAAAAAAAAAAAACAAAAACAAAAACAAAAGTTGTTGTTTCAAAAGAATAAAAATAGGTGAAATCCACCTTGCAACTTCCAAAAAAAAAAAAAAAAAAAAAAATTCTCTGCATTTTTCTCAAACATACACTTTGTTTTCCTTATTTTCCTTCTTTGTTAGCCATGTCCCTAGCCTACGTTTCGTCCTAATAAAAGTCCTTCTTGATTTTAGGAAACTATAGTTTGAAGTAGAAGCTAGTTATATGGGCTAAAAAGATGTAGTGATGCATAATTAAAAAAAAAAAAAAGATAAATAAAGTGGGTTGACTAACATTTTATTTGACTTGAGATCGTATTATTTCTAAGCTGAGGGCATATTTATTTCATCTTGGTGAGAGCATGTGATATCACTTCTTTATTATTTTCTCTCTCAATTACCATTCATTGGAGTGACTATTTTTATTGGGATTAATTTATTTGTGAGAGTGTCACTACTTCCAGTGAGATTTTGGGGTTTGACATGTCATTCTTGAGAGTAGCTAAAACAAAGTCTACTGGGCTAATTCATGTGGATGGTTGATGTGGGTGTGATGTTGCTTTAGACTGGAGATAATGCTTATACTTTTATTTGATTGCTATCATTAATCTGATGGAATAAATACGAGTGTTTCTATTAAAACAAAAAAAAAAAAATTATTTTGAATTTGAATTTTGTTTTCGCTTTATTTGCTAGGGACTAGCAATAAGCTGGTTGGGGGGTGTGTTGAGTGTTAGAAAATGCATATTTATAAAGGAGAAAACCGTCATTTTACATTTCAAGTCTTACTAACAACCCTTACTTTTATGTATTTAACATTCTTATGATTTAATTACGTGTGTTTTATTTTAATTAAGTAATTTATGTATTTTAGGGGCATTATAGTCATTTCACAATAAAGGAGAGATCAGACGGCAAAACGGACATCACTTTTGAACTCAGGACGGTCGAAAACCTTAGGAGGAGCATAAAAGGAAAAATGGCACTATTCACATGTACGGTACTATTCACGTGTACGATACTGTATACGTTACTGTTCACGACACTGTTCACATAGACGGATGATGACGTGGCATTGACCGATGATGTGGCATTGACTGATGAGGTGTCACGATCCTGTTGGACTAAAATTCTTATGTACTGTTGATGGTGACGTGGCAGCATATCAGTGGACGAAAAATCTCGCGTACGGTGCATGCATCACACAGGATTATTTTCAACCAAACCGCGTTACTGTTCATCCGGGTCAAACCGTGTTACTGTTCATCCGCGTGGTCAAACCGTGGACTGTTGACTGATGACGTGGCGCAATCCTGAGCGTCCAAACTATTTTTAATCCGATGGCCATGATTTACTCCATGTATCTATAAAAAGGGGGCCTCCCCCCCCTAATTTGATATCTCTGAATCCATTTTTGGGATCCATTTTCTGTAATTCCCTCTCCATCTTGTATTTTCTTCGTATTTTAATAAATTCCCATTTTGCCCCTAGTTCAACTATGAGTGGCTAATTTTCTTTCAAGCTTGGGTTGAAGGTGAAGTCTCAACATGTGTCATGGGCTTAATTTGGTAAATTTATTTTCTCTTCCCCTCTAATTTTTGTGGATGTTTTGACTTCTCGTCGACAAATAATAATAGTCTTGTCTAGATACCGCCTTGGTTACACCGGCCCTCTAGTACAAGGTTATTATTATTTGGCACGATAAGCCCTTAGCACCATATTGATTAGAGCGTGGTTCATGAGGTGTGGATTCCCCCCTCATGATTTAATTGGCATTAATACGGATTATTTAGCCCATGATGCATGTTGATACGGATCCAGATACCCAAGTACGTCAATTCAATAGAATTCTCTTCAATTTCTTCTCGCCATTGCAATTCCAATTTTAGAATTTATTCTCGCCATTTTAATTTAAGTTTTAGCATATACCAAATCATTTCCACCATAAATCCAACAACCCATTTACAAAATTAATTCTACACAATTAAAATCCACCTCCTCGTGGGATCGACACTCGTCACCATAGATCTATACTACAATAGATTCGTGCGCTTGCGAGTACATTAAAATTTGCACAACAATGACTCAGGTTCAATCTGCACTTGACGTGTGGGCGCCTTTATCACTACCAAAGCAACTAGCACGAGAAAATTTTTCTCTCAACAATGGAGAGAAAATTCTTTTTCTCTGATCTATATAAAGTGGCTTCACACTTCTCTTTTGAGAAAATAAGCCTTATATATCTCCCTTTAGTGAAAACCCTAGGCTCCAAATAATGCCCTAAATAAAACTCACGTTATTTTCTTTTTCAATAGGGGACCCACCTTGTAAAATAACATAAGGCCTCTTATACAAAAGCTAATTAAATGGAGCCTCCCACTAAATGATATATTTAGACTTTTGACCCAAATAGCTAGTTATCTTACTTATTAGTCCAGTAGTGGTGCAGTCAATTAAATGAGTTAACCCGGGGATCATTTGGGAACATACAATAGTGGCTACAATAATTAGGCCTATAATTAAACTAGCCCAATTATTTAATTCCAAATCTACTCCACTAAAAGATTGGAACTGACTTCCATAATTGTATGCTCGAATAATAATTCGTCCCAAGCCACATTGATTTCTTTACTGCACAATCCTTTGTACCACATTGTTAATTAAATTGATATCTCAACTGTCCAATCAATTTAATAACATCTTATTCCTTGATACTTACTGGTTTTCTCTAATGATCATTTTCAACATACTAAATATGTTGACACACTCTGGCCAGAAAATTCTATGATCAAGTGCCGAAAACCCATCAAGAGATGTGTTGTACAAATTCTATATTGTTAATCCATAACTCCAATACTCATAATTGCTCCCACCAAGATACCGGGTAATCTTGACCACAAGTATGTGTCGTGCCCATTGGTAACTCAAATGGAATAACAATTACAATCATGAAATCATAATTAACTCAAGATTAAGATTACAGTAAAATCAATGCCTATGAGATTTAATAAGTCTGACAGTTATTACAAAGTTAATTAAATCTCATATGTGATCCTATTCAATGTAGTCGCACTACATCAATAAATTCATACATGATTAAGACAAATCATTCAATGAATTTATTACAGTCTATACCTAAATAAAGTGCCCAACTTTATTTATCAACTGCGAACTAAATTTATTTAATCATAAGATAACTTGTATTTATGTCTTCTGTGAGTCCACATGGTGATCACATAAATACATATAATATGATTAAATGGACTTTAATACAAATATTAATGCAATTAAGTTATTTGAATAAAATACCTCATTTATTTTATTAATCAGAAAAATTATTTATTACAATTAAATAAACACATATGCTATTAAAAAGCATATTTTCCCAACAATTGCAAGTGCTAAGTTAACAGGCAAGGGGGGCATAATAGTGGGTTTTGTGGTTTAATAATGTATAGAGCATCTAGGATACGAAATTAAGACATTTAAGGTGTTTTGTTTTCTTAATTGTTATTTTCTTGTATTTCAGTTCTATTGCATGACTACAACAATCATGTTTTTCTTCATTTAGTATTTCTTTTATTTATTTTTTTTGTTATGCTTCCTAAGACTTTTTGTTAAGTTTCCCAATGTGTACCATCTAATGGCTAAGATAAGAACATTATCAGGCTATGTAGGACGTACAATAAAAATTGTGAAGACATGGTAACATATTTGCTAATATCATGTACTTGAAATTGTTTTGAAGAGAAGCTTTGCTTCTTGTAATGGAGCACCTCGTCATCCAGTTAACAGTATGTTGATGGGCTTTAGCTGAACTGAGAAGAGAAATTGAGGGTGCAAGTTTGAAAACAGGCAACGATTTTGGAGAGACATATCACAAACACTATTGGTTTATTAAACCTTAAGCCGTGTGAGGTGAGGAAAGATTTTATTCATAAAATGAAAAAGATACATCTAGTCAACAGGACTTACAAGCATTACCCCTTATGATATGGTAAAATCTAGAAAACAATTTCAAAGGACCAGACCAATTACTTGGAAAAATAAGCTATTTACAAGTCTGACTAAATTTTCAATTGACTAGATCTTCAACAATTGAGACACCTTCTGCATAGTTGGTCTAGATTCAGGACTCTCATCTAAGCATGAAATGGCAACTTCCACGATTGTTATCAATTTTTCTTGAACATTGCGCGATGGAGTTGGAAGCCGAGGGTCCAACATTTCATCTAGTGCTATGTTCAAGTTCAAAGATGAAGAGGAAATTGAGGAAATAAAATCTTCTGGATGCTTCCCCTTTGTCACTTCCAATGCCAACACTCCAAAGCTATACACGTCGCACTTTTCAGTAACTTTCATTGTGTATGCAAGTTCTAAAAGAGAAAAACAAAAAGAATAATTGTTATATTATTATTATTTTTACATGAAATCTAGTAAGCTAATATTAATTAGTATATTGTACACGCTTCAATAATAATTTACATACCTGGTGCAACATATCCATGTGTGCCCGCAAGTTCTGCCCAATTGGATGAGTCTGGCTTGAGAAACTTGGCAATTCCAAAATCTGAAACATGGGCTTCATTCTCGAAATCTAACAGCACATGTTTGCTTGATAGATCTCTATGAACAATTGGTGGGAAACAATCATTGTGCATGTAAGACAATGCATGAGCTATACCTTTTATCACATTCATTCTCTGTGTCCATTCCAAATCCTTTGCTGCTGCGTCATTGCTTAGGATCATGGCCAAGCTACCCATTTGAAGATATTCATAAACTATAAACGAGTGCCGGGCATGTGAACAAAAGCCATAAAACTTCACAATATTACGATGTCGTATCTCAGTCAAAGCCTTGACTTCATTCAAGAATTCTTGCTGAAATGTCATCTCACTTGGGAGTGGCGAATGAAATTTCTTGACCGCAACGATTTCTTCAGAACCTAGTTCAGCTTTGTAAACACTTCCTTGTCTACCCTTTCCAATGCAGTGCTTGTCATCAAAGTCATTTGTTGCTCTAATAATTTCTTCATACACGATTTTTCCTTCAAAAGTTAACATTGAAAGCAAACCCGAAGTATTTCTAGGGCTAGTCTGTTGTGATTGTGAGTTATTCTTCCTTTGTTGAAACTTAAAGAACAGTCCAATCAAAGAAATTAAAAGAGCAACAATCCCTAAGAGAGGGAACAACACAACAATCCAGATCTTTCTCAAAGCTTGTTTATTTGACTTTAATGCTTTGCAAGATGGAAGTCCTTTGAAGTCTCCGCATAATCCTTTGTTCCCTTGTAATGCTTCTATTGGAGCATCTCTGAATGCTGTGCTGTTAGGAATTGGACCTCGTAACTCATTGTAGGATATGTCAATGCGTTGCAGGCCATGCATTTCATCAAAGCATCTTGGAATGAAACCAGAGAGGCTATTGTAGGAGAGATTCAGCTTCTCCAAGCTTTGCATAATGCAGATTTGAGACGGTATTGCTCTTTCAAGAATGTTATGACTCAGATCTAATTCTGAAAGATGAATTAAATCCCCCAATTTAATTGGAATTTCCCAACTGAACTGATTATTGCTTAAATTTAAGTAATGCAATTTGACCAAGTTGCCAAGACTTTCTGGGATTGAATTGCTTAATCTATTTGAAGACAAGTCAAGGTACTCGAGTTGAACGAGTAACCCGAGTTTTGGAGATAGTTGTCCAGAGAGCTGATTTTGAGCCAAAATGAGCTTGATAAAAAAACTAAGCTTACTAAGTTCTGTTGGAATCTCGCCAACAATATGATTAGATGACAGATCAAGAACTTTTAACTGAGATGAGTACCCAATTTCAGGAGGTATATTGCCAGTAATGTTATTTATAGAAAAATCTAAAGTGCCTAACTTTGGACATCTTCCCCAGTGAGATGAGATTTCACCATAAAAGTAATTGTGGCTGAGATCTATGAAAGTTAAGTTTGGATAAATACCAAAAGATTCAGATATATTTCCAGTGAGATGGTTTTCATTGAGACGTACTCTTACAAGGCTTGTCAAATTTCGCAAATTGGGAATTGGACCTTGAAATTGGTTATTACCTAAAAATAGCATAGTCAACTTCACAAGTTTTTGATATTCTTCAGGGATGGCACCAGAAAGTGAATTCTTATACAAATTCAAGTAAGCCAAGTTGGTCAAGTTACTCAAAGAAATATGGAGTGAGCCACTGAGTTTATTGAACCCTAAATCTAGAACGGAAAGAGACTTCAGGTTTCCTAATTCACTTGGAATTGAACCAGAAAGTGAATTGTTATTAATATACAAGGTAACCAAGTTGGTTAAGTTACCCAAAGAATGAGGAATCGAGCCAATGAGTTTATTGTAGGCCAATTCTAGATCGGAAAGAGACTTCAGGTTTCCTAATTCATTTGGAATTGAACCAAAAAGTGAATTGCTATAAAGATACAACATAGCTAAGTTGCTCAAATTGCCTAAAGATTGAGGGATTGAGCCACTGAGTTTATTACTGCTCAATGCTAGATTAGAAAGAAACTTCAAGTTTCCTATTTCACTTGGAATTAAGCCAGAAAGTGAATTGTTATGAATATACAAGGTAACCAAGTTGGTTAAGTTACCCAAAGAATGAGGAATCGATCCACTGAGTTTATTGTTGCCCAATTCTAGATCGGAAAGAGACTTCAAATTTCCTATTTCACTTGGAATTAAGCTAGAAAGTGAATTGTTATAAAGATACAGCATAGCTAAGTTGCTCAAATTGCCCAAAGATTGAGGGATTGAGCCACTGAGTTTATTACTACTCAATGCTAGATTAGAAAGAAACTTCAAGTTTCCTATTTCACTTGGAATTAAGCCAGAAAGTGAATTGTTATGAATATACAAGGTAACCAAGTTGGTTAAGTTACCCAAAGAATGAGGAATCGATCCACTGAGTTTATTATTGCCCAATTCTAGATCGGAAAGAGACTTCAAGTTTCCTATTTCACTTGGAATTAAGCCAGAAAGTGAATTGTTATAAATATACAAGGTAACCAAGTTGGTTAAGTTACCCAAAGACTGCGGGATTAAATCTTCTAAATAATTTGAGTGCAAAGAAAGGTTGTTTAGAGAACTTAATCTACTTACTTCATGAGGAATTGAGCCACTTAGCTGATTCTCGAACAAGTGAAGGGTCTTGAGATAACTTAGGTGGCCAATTTGTGGCGGTATGTCACCAGAAAACGAATTGGATGATAAACTAAGATACTTGAGTTTTGAAATGTTACTAATTTGAGGCGGGATGTTTCCAAAGAGTTGATTGCATTGAAGATCAAGATATGTGAGATGAAGAAACGATGAGAATGAGAAATCATGAAGCGTACCTTTTAAACCTATACTTGTGAGGTTAATACTATTGACTCTTCCACCATGGTTGCAATGAATTCCAACCCAAGCACACGAGCCTGTTTTGGTGACATTGTTAAGAGTCCATGAAGATAGGGGAGATCCATTATTATGATTTCGAAGGCTAGTTTTCCATCTGAGAAGTGCACGGGCTTCTTCCATATAATAAGAAGAAACAATCAGTGGAAAATTTAAAACACAAAATAGGATAAAAAAAGCCAGTGAGAAAATTACTAAATCATTTCTCAAGTTTGGTAACACCATTGCGTAGTGGGAGATCAACTAAGACTCGATAATTATAGAAAGAGTAAAGAACAACTGCAGATGAGAACAACAAGAATTAAAAATTAGCTAGACAAGGCAAATAGAAATACACATCTAGGAATGATGGATGTACATAGAAACACACTGAAATGCAAATTTATAGCAGCTATATATATATATATATTCAAAGAGAAAATGAGGTAATAGAATCAATGAGGTGAGGAAACAAGTCAATGTGTCAACCTCTCTAAACTAGACTAGCTGTTGTTAGGGAAAAAATTGGTTTTCATTAATTTTGTTAGTTATCTATCAATTGAGGCCTTATTAACGCTTTGTGTGTGTGTGTGTGTGTGTGTGTATGTCAGTTTCCTAATATGAGATTTTAAAGTACGGAAAAGTTCAGAAAAGCTTTAAGACCTCACCGTTTTAAAACTTTTCCGAACTTTCCCATACTTTAAACACTTAAATTAAACAATTTTTGTGTAATTTATGGAGACGAACATTTCTATCCAATCTACCAAGATGTCATCTAAAAAACCAATGCACAAGGTTTGATGAAGAAATTAAATACCGGTTATGTAGCTTAAATTAATTCTATGGTAACAAGTGAGTGACATGTTAAAGAAAAAAAATTGAGTACTGCTACGCATTCTTAAGTTTTTATTCTGAAAAATTATCTCAAATAATGTAGCATTTATCAATTGGCTAATGAGATTATACAATTAATTTACTCAGTTTTTATAAAGAATTATCATCTACTTAAAGAATCTATATATTTATATAAAGTTGGGACTACAAGAGGTGATGTGGCATCATCATTTCTCATCTTTGTATATTCTCTATTATCTAATAAATAGAGAAATTTTCTTTCAAATTTGGCTTTTTATCTTCGCATAATTAATTTGACTGTTATTACACAATTAATATGTAACAGCTCATCAAAAGACTCACTATCTTCTCTAATTGAAACCTTCTTAATCATAAATTAAGCAGTAATTTATAAACATTTTTAATCACTCTTCTCCTCTGCGTCACCTTAATTTATAAATAGCAACAAAAAATATGATATCCCACGTGAACATAAACACAACATAAAATAACAAAAAATAGCAATGGCTCCAAAACATGTGTTTTTCATTTTGGCCCTCACTTGCCTGATCATGGCAAATATTGCAAATGCAACTAGCAGGAATGATTGCCTTAACAACAATATGAAACTAGGCTACGATCTTGCAACAAGACTCGAAGCTAGCGGAGGCCTAACGGAATGCTGGAACGTGTTAATGGAGCCGCCGAAATCATGTTCAAATGAGATTGTTATATTCTTCCTTTCCTTAATAGCCAGGCTGATATTGGCCTTGACTGTTGCCGCGCTATTGATATATCATCCATAATTGTTGCCCTGCAATGCTCATCTCTCTTGGATTCACTGCCGAATAAGGGAACATACTGAGAGGCTACTGTGATGCATTTTCTGCTCCTTCTTCAGGTGGCCTCGCGGTGATATTATCAGCCTCAGGTTTCCAAGGTTTTGGCTTAGACAAGGTGCATCTATGGCACTTCTATTTCCATGGTGTTAATTTAGCTAATGTAATTTTAAATAATTAAAAAAGTCTTTTTTATTTTAGCTTTGCTTTATTTTTTTTCATTTTTTTTGGAAGTCTTTCCTCTTAATCGAATAGAATAAATCGTTAAAAGTAGAATAAGAAAAAAATGATAATACTGAATTCTTTTTTCAAAGCCACGGGAAGTGCGATTCTATTTCCTAATGATATATTATTTAAGATGAAATTTAGAATACCTATTATTATTGAAAGAATTTCTATTTCATCCAAAATTGAATTAAAAAGTGAATTTTTACAAAAATACCAGATAGTTAAGTTGGTCAAATTAGTTAAAGAATGTCGGATTAAGGCATTGAGTTTATCCATCCAGGCCACTACGTGAAGTGTTTGAATAAGGCATTGAGTTTATCCATCCAGGCCACTACGTGAAGTGTTTGAATCCTAAAATTGGGATATCTCATCGAGTTCAGATGAATGGTTGAATCGCCGAGCTTCTCTATATGATTCAAAATACTTGATTTAGGGGGGGAACTCAGTTGATATTAAAATCTGACGACGTATCGGTCAATGACATCGCCGATAATAATTACACTGACAATTTGCCTCTGCTCCTTTCTCATACAAATGAAAGAAGGTAAAAAAGAAGGTAAAACATCAAATCTTTTAATCTTTCTTTTTGGTTTTATTATTGCTTAATTTCTTGAATTTTTTTTCTTAATGCAAGTTTAAAAATTTTGCTTTGCGGATTCGGAAAGCTTAATGTTCAATTTGTACGATCAGAGCACAGGATCCTCTGATATTTATTGATCTAAAATTTTTGGCTTAATGTTCATAAGAATATATTTTAATTTGTTAGTTTCTATTTGAAGCCGGTTCAGCTGTTCAGGCAGACCAGTTAGTTTAAGTAGCTGATTTTGAACTTACTCATGGACACGTAGCTGATTTTATTGTTAAATCTTTACTCTTCTTTCAATTCAATTTATGTTCTAAATAAAGGGAAAATTTCTCTGCATGTTAACTTCTTGCTCTTGCAGATGGGGCTCAAGACTATGGAAAGTCAAGAATATGAAAAGAATATTCTTTTGAAAAAATCAATGATGTAGGATGGTTGGGGATGTAACAAGGATGTAAATACTTATCTCACTTGCAACGGACATGTTTTGTTCCGCTTAAGCTTAATTTTCTAAAATCAAATCCACAATGAGAGATTGCGTCTTCAATCAGATATCCAGAAAATGAAATGGTTGGATTTTGTAATTCTCCCCATCGGTTAAGGAGGTCAATGAAGTCAACACCCAAAAAGTTTTTCCAGAAAAATTAATGGATAAAATTGACCTTTGACTTTTTCGATCCTGAGCGACTAACCAACTTGTTTACTGGGCATTATGTCGCCAAAGATTATGTCTGTGTCAGTAAATAGAAAAGTCGATAAATTCCATATCAAAGCAACACACCGTGCCTTTCAATTAGGGATGGCAAAACCCCGGGCCGGGTCCGGGTATTGCAATGACCGGACTCTGTCCGGATGCAACCGGTCCGGGTTCGGGCCGGGTTTTAATTCGAGTACCCGAATTTTATATTTTTTAATATTTTATGTGTATATATTTTTTATTTTTGGTAATTTTATAAGTTTTAAATTTATTTCAATAAAATTTGACATGAAAATATAAACTTTAAGTGTTTAAAACTTTATATATGTATAATAAATGAGTCAAATAAATATAAATATTTAAAATAATAGATATTTTATAATATTTTTTTAATAAAATTCGGGTTTCAGGTTTATCAAGTGATGCCCAAGACTGACCCAGCTTCATACCCGGATCGAGTAATACTCGGCCCACAACGCCCGGGTGTGGTCCGGGTCCGAACCGGGCCGGTATTTTTATCACCTCTACTTTCAATACCTATTTTTCATAATAAGATGCACTTTGATAAACATGCAACTGCTTCGATATAATAAATATATAAATTTGGATCTAAATTGAGATAGTTCCAGGCAAACCCATGATCTTATATTGTAGTACAACAGACTAAATTAAAAATTTGGCTTTTAAAATGAGTATGAAATTTCATAAATTAAAAAAAATGAAATCAATTAATTAGTGAATGCGTGAAGCAAAGCCAAATTAATGGAAGCCACACATGCAAACTGTTTATCCACCATGAGGTTGAAAAAATCAATGTGCATGGCAGCATTTGCATATAATACAACAATACAATAGATAAGAAGATAATTGGTCCATATCTGTTGCCCAATTAGATTTTATATATATAGCTTAACTAAGAGGTTAGCGATTGAATGTTCGGTCAAATCGGCCCTTGAATTTTATGTGTTTAGCACCAACGAAAACCTACAAAGAATATGAACCATCACGGTATTACAAAATGCCAACATATCAATTCTGAAAATTTAACGGACAACGATTGACGAAGGGGAAAAAAAGAAAGCAAAGAAAGGATTGCGTCTTCGATCAGTTAAGGAGGTCAATACTCAATAGTCGACTCTGAAAAGTTTTTCCACAAAGATTAATGGGTAAAATTGACCTCTGCTTTTTTGAATGGATCCTGACTAGCGAAATTGTTTGCTGGGCATTTATTTGACTCTCAAAAGATATGTCTGTTAGTAAATAGAAAAATTAAAAGCCACTCGCTGCCCTCCAACTTGGAGGGCAGCAGTTCGAACCTCCACAAGCGCAATGTGGAAGTATTTTTTTCCTTAATTATATTGTATAATTGAGTGAATGTAGTCTTCTTTCTTACCCAAGAGTGAGTGAAGTAAACATCTCTCGAATATTAGTGAGGATTAAAATCTAGACAAAGTTCCATAAGTATTGATGTAACTGTAAGTTGGTCCCAGTAATAGTATGATTTGTAAATATCAGTTATAGTCTCATATAATATGAGTTGTAGTTTGATCAATAATCTCATGTAATAAAAAAAAATAGAAAAATTAAAACAACACACTGTGCCTTCCTATAACCTTTCGGTATAATAATTAATATGCACTTTGATGAAGATGATAAATATATAAACAATAAATATTTAGCAAACTTTGCATCTAATTAAATTGAGATATATAGTCAAAGGCAAACTCAGTATCTTAAAGTACACCAAACTAAATTAAAAGTTAAACTTTTAAAATGGGTATGAAATTTCATAAGTAGCAAAATGAAAAAATAAGCACCAGATATAGTGAGTAAAATATTCTTATGGACTAACTGAATAAATATCTCAATCCTTAAGAACAAATTTATCCTTGATGGAAAGAGCAAAATAAAAAAAAAATATCCATCACAAAGAGTAGGTTATTGAGGTAAAATACGAGGAAAACACACACTCGCATGACAAAATATACTGCATTAGAGTGTGTATTTTACTTATCTTTTAGTTTATCTCTTAACTTAATAACTTAAAAGATCTCTCATTAGATAACAACTCTAATTTTGATTATGTAAAAGATTAAGTGATTGACAAGTTAAAACAACAAACAAACTTATGACATAAAATACATAAACCATAACAGGTTTATGAAGTGACAAAATACACTTCATTAGAATGTGTGTTTTACTTATCTTTTATTTTATCTCTTAACTTAATAATTTAAAGTAGGGATGGTAAAATCCAGATCCAGATCCACATTGAAGTTTTGATATCCAGATACGCAAAAAAATATGCAGATTCGGATGCAGGTAATATCCGCACGGATTACGGGCAGATTTATCGGATATTCAGATATGCATAATAGTAAATTCAAATATAAATTCAATAATTTACCTAATAATATCAAACAAAATCCAATTATAATTCAATAATCAACAATTTAACATCAATTCAACATAAATAACATACAACAATACCATAAATCCACAAATAAAAATTTCACAATATAAATCAAAACATAGAAAATAAAAAAAAAAATCTAAGGCAAACCAATTCATTATTATCATTAATATTATTATTATTAGTTTCTTAACATATTTCTCAAAGTCAAGGAAGATTATAGAGTTAATTATGCTTATACTATTAAATAAATAATTTAACTTATATTTTTTAAAATTGAAATCTAATTAAAAATAATGCGGATTTGGATATCCGATCTTCTAGATTCACTTGCATCCAGATCCAAATGGATCTTAAATTTGAGGCTTCAGATCTGTATTTTTTAATATACAGATACATATTTTTTAGATCTGGATCTGGATCTTCCAGATCTTTGCGGATACGGACTAGACCCGGATGTTTTTGTCATCCCTAACCAAAAAGATCTACTATAGATAATGACTCCAATGTAAACTAGGTAAAAGATTAACGGAAC
>NW_006262339.1:34401165-34482894 GCF_000493195.1 Citrus x clementina | reverse complement strand
AAAACAACCAAACAAACCTTGTGATGTAAATTACATAAACCATGACAGGCTATATATTTGTATCGAAAACTTATAAATAATGAAAAAGATTTGCATACTGTAAAAATAAATCTAAAAATTATTAAAAAAAGATAAAACAGTACTTATTTTCTTATTCATTCTTTTTAATTTGTTGTTATTTAAACAATTGGTTGGTAAATCAATGTATTCCTTTTTATAGTTGGTTAAAAAGAATTATGCATCAATGACATTTTTTTTGTTCCGTTTAAGCTTAATTTTGAGAAACCAAAACCACAATTAGAGATTGCGTCTTCAATCAATTTTCCAGAAAATGAAAAGGACGGATTTTGTAATTCTACCCATCAGTTAAGGAGGTCAACGAAGTCAACATTCAAAAGTTTTTCCACAAAGATTAATGGACAAAATTGACCTTTGGCTTTTTGGATCTTGAGCGACTAGCCAATTTGTTTACTGGGGCATTATCTCTCCAAAGAATATGTCTGTGTCAGTAAATAGAAAAGTCGATCAATTTTCCAGAAAATGAAAAGGATGGATTTTGTAGTTCTAACCATCAGTTAAGGAGGTCAATGAAGTCAACACTCAAAAGTTTTTCCACAAAGATTAATGGACAAAATTGACCTTTGGCTTTTTGGATCTTGAGTGACTAGCCATATTGTTTACTGGGGCATTATCTGTCCAAAGAATTTGTCTGTGTCAGTAAATAGAAAAGTCGATCAATTCCAAATCAAAGCAACAAACTGTGCTTTTCAATACCCATTTGTCATAATAATGTGCACTTTGATAAAGAGGGTGGTAATAGTATTGTTTTGTCAGTTCAGCCATTGAATTTATATGCTTCTTTTAGCTTCAACGAAAAATCTACAAAGAATATGAACCGCCACGGTATTATAAAATGCCAAGATATCAATTCTAAAAATCTAATGCACGACGATTGACGAAGTAAAAAAAGAGAAAAGGATGGCGTCTTTAATCAGTTAAGGAGGTCAAAAGAGGCAACTCTCAAAGTTTTTCCACAAAGATTAATGGGCAAAATTGACCTCTGGTTTTTTGGGTCCGACTAACAAAATTGTTTGCTGAGCACTTGTTTCTCTGCGATAGTAAATAGAAAAATCAAAGCAACACTCAGAAAAATCAAAGCACACTCAGCGCCTTCTTATACCCTTTTGTTACAGTGATAACTTTGATGAAGATGATAAATATATAAATAGTTAACATTTAGCAAACTTTGGGTCTAATTAAATTGAGATATATAGTTAAAGGCGAACTCAGGATCTTAAATTACACCATACTAAATTAAAAGAAAATGCACCTAATAAAATAAGTAAAATGTTAGTACCATTTTCGTTATTTTGGGAAGATAATAATTTATTAATTTAAAGCAAAAGAAAAGATTGTAAAAGAAAAAAAAAAGCCACTTAATGAACTAGAGTTCGCAAAATTATATTCATAATAATTGGCTAATATTCTCTGCACCATTGGTCTAGACCGTGGATTCTCATCTAAGCATGCAAATTGAAATATTTTTTGAAATAAATTTAATTGAAATAATTTTTGTAAGCCAATGTTTAACATAATACCCTATGCTTATGCTTCAGAAGATAATTATCGGCTATAAGTCACTTAAGTTATGAGTATATAGGACTTAAACAACCCTTAGACTCTTGAGTTAGCTTTTCGGGTTGAGCTAAGCCTGTAGGCATTTTATAGAAAATTAACTGTCGGATCTTTAATCCAATATTGTTATATCCTTAATCCAACGTTGGGTTTATAGTGAATAATTATGTGTTGCGGATTGTCATGTAAGGTTAAGCTCAATTAAAAGTGATCTACGAAAGTTTTTAGTAATCCGAGTCTTAATGTATCTAATAAGATGTAGGCTTTTAGCATGTAGATACTTAGGATAATTTCTATTTCTATGATGGGCGGAAATAAAAATACTTAAAGATAACAAGAAATATTATCTATATAAGTGATTATGGTCCCCAAGTCACATAAAACAATCTTATTCTCTTCTCACATCCTATCATCAGAGAGAGTAGAGAGGGAAGTTGAAAGGATTCTCTGGGATAACATATTGATTTGAAAGACGAACCACACATCCCTAAAATGCAATTGAGCGTTATGAGTTTAGGCACACTTTTACATATTCTATTATTGATTCTGGGTGATATAACATAAATGCTCTCGGATTATAGGTGATGGTTTCATCAAAAACGTTTATTGCTCTGACATTAATGACTTTTTAACGGCAATAAATTTTTAATGGATTTTGAAACATAAGGGAGAAATGATATATAATTTCAACAAATAATAGGAGAATTTTGATCATTTTCTCATTTAATTTACCTCAAATTTGCAAGATTAAGGAAGTTCATAACAAATAGTCATTACATACACTTGTTGGAGGGAGGCAATTTTTTCCATCGTTCTTGTAATCCCATTTTAAATTCAAAATTATTATATTGCGGATCTACTTTCAATTCCATGCTCCTGAGCTTAACATTCTAATTCATCTCAAGAGGATGATTCTTTGTAAAATACTAGCTATACAACCAAAGAGGGGGTTGAATTGAGTTTCTTAAAATTATGGAGTGCTTGAATAAAAATTAATGTAAATATAAAATAAATTCAAAAAAATAACTAATAAATAAAGCAATCAAAATATAAAGAGAGAATCAAACACAGAGATTTTTATGTGATTTGGCTAACCCTACCTACGTCCATGCCTCCAAGCTCACTGGGCTTGAGGATTCCACTAATCAAGCCTCTAAGGCTTTAAGAACTCTTACAATTGACTTCACAGGTATCAATCAACCTTTACAACAAGAGATTATCCCAAATCTCTTAACCAAAGTCTTTCCCACACTCATACTTTTTCAAATACAAGATTTTTGTCACACATAATCTATATGTTTACAAATATTTGCCCATGGTGTGATTTAAAGAATGAATGAACAAATTAAAGCTCAAGAAACACTACTAGAAAAATGAGTTTTACTGACACTAATTTAGCGTCAGTAATTACTTTTATTGACACTTGTTAATTGTGTCAGTGTTGCTCAAGCCAGAACACACTGACACTAATTTTTGGTGTCAGTGATTTTTGTGTCAGTAATTTATTTCACTATAGTATCACTAAAATAATGACACGATGATGTTAGTATTTAATGATACTATTTACACGTCAGTAATTTATGTGACTATAGTATCAGAAACCGACTCGATAATATAAAAAATTCTTATTGTTATTTTAAATATGTAGTGTCAGTATTTAGTAATGTTATGCTGCTTTTGGTTAATAGTATATTTTTATTTTAATTATATTTTTCGTGTTTGTTGTACAACCAAAAGAAAACTCGAAATATATTTATTATTAAATATCTTGCAACACAATTCATATAATAAACATCTCAAATACATCACATAAATTCACACAATTCAACTACATCACTATATGTAAAAGACTTAACATAAGTATCAAATTAAATTTTCAACAATCTCTAAACAACAAGTGCTAACTACTACTCAATTAAGTTTCCAACCCAAAATATATATAAAAAAAAAGCACAAGGTCACTCAATATCCATCCACGGCTTCATTTTGTTCCCACCTACAAATGCATAAAATCAATTAGTATACTGTGAAAAATAAATCTTAGTTATTTTGAAGCAAAAATACTCATAAATTACTTCAACATGGAAGAGTAGGATTAAAAGAAGCAAGTTAAGGAATTAGAAAAAGAAATTGTAGAATCTACACGTTCCCAAGTTAATTACAGCCTGCAATCATGATACTAAAATTGCTTCACCAAAAGTATTCTATCAAGTATTAAAGAGAACACTTAATAAGTACATCAATATTCAGTAATGATGACATGAACGATGGTGTCTACAACTTGACAAGCATAAGTTATTTTTTTTGTAATCTATTTCATTGTCTAAATTTAAAGTAAACAATACTATAATATATGATCAAATACATTAAGTTAACAAGCACTATAACATTTATAGTGCCCACATTCAACGATGATCAGTTGGACCGAAAGCCATAAATTGAAAAAAAAAGATATTTAATGAGCTTAAAGAGAAAAAATAAAAATTAACAAAATTTAAACGACTAGTGAAGAAATTACCAACTAATAATCAATCCTTATACTACTAACATATCATAAAATCTTGTGCTATGGCAAGAAAACTCAGCTTTTCTACAAGTTACAAGGGCTCTCACATTTTTCCAATCGAGGTCTGGTTCAATTCTCACAAAGCCTCTCAAACTTTCCTTAAGAACTAGCTTTCTTGTTATTCAAGGAAACATCTAATTGACTGGACAAAATCTACCAGCAACCTCATTGGTAACACTTGCTACTTTGCTACTGTAATAACCAGCAGCCAACTCTCTTGTTCTTCTATATAACACTTCAGCTTCCCTCCCACTTCAGCGTCATTAGTTCATTACCATGGAACCAACCTCTTGGAACCTCCATGAAAGTTGAATTTGTCACCAATCTTTACAAAATATTAGTTTTAAAATAAAATTTAAAAAATGTAAAATTTCCTCTAATTTCCAATTCTTTTTCTTTTGTTTTAAAGAACAATCGCATTCTAATCCAACCAACGTGGATAGCATATGGCCACCATTCAAGATTCCAACATTATTATGCTCAACACATTACAAGGTTTGCAAAGACCCACCATGCTTGGAACTAGTTCCTCCTAAACTATTCCCTTTCAAGTCCACGTTTCAGATAGGTCATGTGATACACATCAAAAGAAAGTATAAATAGATCAATATGGTGTGCCTTTCACTCTGTACTAATAATCAATTCATTTTGCATATTATCTATCAATTTCTGGTGCTACAGCATATGTACCTCAGTATATACTAATCCTTGTGTTATTTGCTGCTCAGCCTGCTCCTATAAGCTTGAATGGTTATGCCCAACTGGCCCACCAGGAATAGGGTTCTTAATTTTAATAAAAGATAATTAATAGAGAAACTTCTCTGTAGTATTTTCATACCTGTGCCAAAACAGAGAAGAGAAAGAAATGGTGTCTGACCTCGGTGGTAAAGGAACCGCTATGGTAAAGGAACGAACATGGATGAAAAATAAACTTGTGCAAACGGAGCCACTAGCATTTTGCAAGAATTAAAGATTTTGGGTGAAATCCTCTCTTATAAACACTTCTTTGTATTGGGAGCATGCATACTTCCGAGTATGATATAATTCTATAAAATTTAGACTCCCGATAGATAGATAACACGTATTAGCAATAATTAAATGGAAGCATCAACAATAATCAATAAATCATTATGGAAAAAAAATTAGAAATGAAAGGAGCTGAGGCACACCATTGTGATGCAAGATTGACAATCAAAAGAACCTTTCTCTTGTAGATGTTAAGATCAACATCCTGTCCCTTAGCATCCTGCAAATAAGATAAATTTTTATAAAAATTAAAAAATATATCTGTCAAATCCCAAATTGAATTAAAAATCAAAAAAAGGGAAAGAAAATGAAAGGAACACAAATAATAAAAATAAAGCTGAATTTAACAATGAAATCTTGAGCAGAAGTTTTCAATTGGCTTGTCATTATATGATCCGATTTCAAAGTGAAAAAAGAAGGCCTTGAAACCAAAGAAATTGGCTTAGTTTTTTATGGTCTCAAAAGGGTTTGCTTATAATTCCAAGTGACATGTTTTGTCAAAAAGGCTGAAGCTTGTCGTGGCGGCAGAGGAGCGGCAGCAGTGACCAAGACGAGCAGCAGCAGCGACGTACACGAATGACAACAGCGACGTACAGAAAGGTAATTAACAGATTAACTCCTCTGTAGTATTTTCATACCTGTGCCAAAAGAGAGAAGAGAAAGAAATGGTTCTTGATCTCGGCGGTAAAGGAACAGTAGCTGGCTGGGCTGAAGTTGATGTGACGGCATAAAAGCGGTAGCAGCGACGTACTGAAAGGTGGCTAGCTAGTCGTCGGTGGTTGAGGCTTGACAACAACAGAGCAAAGGCGGCAGTGACGTCAAGGAACGACAGCCGACAGCAGTGAAAGTCGAGGAGCAGCGGCTGGCAGCAGTGAAAGTCGAGGAGCAGTGGCCGGCAGCAGTGAAAGTCGAGGAGCAGCGGCCGGCAGCAGTGAAAGTCAAGGAGCAGGGGGACGGCGGCAGCAACTTAAGAAGTGGTGTGTTTGATTAGGTTAGATTTAGGGTTTCTTATTTTCATTTTATACTTTGAAAATTTATATAGTGTAGTTGTTCACATTGTAATTTAATAAAACAACAAACTATAAGTCGACACGTGGTCAAGTAAAATTATTATTATTAACAACGAATTACAAGTTGACATGTGGCAAAATAAAAAATATTATTCTCAAAACTATTATTATTATTTATTATTATTATTATTATTATTATTATTATTATTATTGTCCACAAAGTAATTGTGTAAAATTTAATTAAATAAAAAAATTAATTAAATTGAAAATTTAAAAACACATGCATCAATGGTTTGCACTCTAAACTTACAAATTTTAAGTTTAGAGATCTTGAGTTCGAGTTCAAATTAAAACAGAATTAATATTATTATTTTTTTATCACTGATGCTTTAGTATCAATAATCACTGAGTTTTAAGCTACTGACACCTTAGTATTAATGATTTATGATACATACTTGTTAAAGGCGGAAAATGGTCCAAATGTACACCATTTCTGACACTTTTTACGAAGTGTCAGAAACAAAGTGTCAGTAAATGTCATTTTTGTAGTAGTGAAATATTGTTTCTCAATAATATGCTCTTTGGTATCCGTTGGATTCACTTTGATTTGGTTCTAATGTAGCTTTTTTATAATTGGAGCTGAAAACTAGCCATTATTGACTTTCTGCACAAAGTCAGATCGCCGTTAAGCCTTATCGGATTGCTATTTTGACTTGAGCAAGTTACCGTTGTGTTATAATTTCAAATTGTCGAATCACTATTTTTCATATGTCGGATCGCCGTTAGTTTCCAGAAACTAAACTCCAATTCCATTCGATGTCGGTTAGCCGTTATCTCTTAAACGGTTAGTCATTTGCTACAGTGAAACTCTTTTCCAAAATTATAGTTTTGTCTCAAAACTTTATATAATTATACTCTAACCTAAAACTTTATGAAACTTTTCAAATGGACAAGCAATACTTGTTGCTTTTAAAGTTCTCAAAAAATTTTCAATTTAGACCATTAACTTGAAAATAACCAATTAAATAAAATCATTTTTCCATTAAGTATAAAACCTTTATATTATGAAAATAATGATTTATTTAAAATGCATGAAAAATAATTGGAGCTTTTAAAAGCTTAATCATTCTTAATTTTGCTTGTTATCGTCAAAATCAACATTATATATACATATATGTTAACACTTTAGTCTGGTGGATACAACCACCAGTGCAAGAGGTTGCGATGGACAATTTTTTAGATGCTAATCATACTCCAAATAATCTAGCTTCATGGAAGGGAAGAGTGGTTGATGATTTGTTTCAAGCCCTTGACAACCCTTTAACTCATCTTGATCAACATATGTTGAGTGGCCAAAGGCCTGGTTTTGTTAAAGACGGCCAAACATCTGACTAAATAAATGTGACTTCAAAATATAGTAAAGCCACTACTAGAAAAATAGTCTTTACTGACATTAGAATAATGTCAGTAATTACTTTCTGTGACACTTGTTAATTGTGTCAGTAATCTGCCAGACAGAAAAATAATGACAATTTTAATGGTGTCAATTATTACTATTAGTACTGTATTACAAGTTTTATGACACTATGGTGTTAGTAGTTACTAATAATTATTGCGTGTCAGTAGTTCGTTTCACTATAGTATCACGAATATTATGACACCGTAGTAATAATGGTTACTAACAATAATTACATGTCAAAAGTTTGTTTTACACCATGAATATGACATGATAGAATGAATAGATACTAATACTTTATTGTCAGTAATTAGTATTACTATAGTATCACTAGTATTATGACACAATGGAGTTGTTACTTTCTGATTCATTTTTTAATATCGATGACTTTTAGTTGAATTTATATCCTGGCATTTCTATTGTTACTATATTGTTTTCATTGTTCTTTTAGTTTTGCCAATCAAATAATGATATTCAAAGAAAATATTAAAATTAAACTGAAGTACTAAACTGAACAATTAAATATAAGTATATAACATTCCCAATAAAATTTAAATAAGTATCAAACGAAACACTAATACAAATATCTTAAATATAGTTTGAAAACATCTCAAATATAGTTAGAAAACAACATAATGATAGTTTGCATAAATCAATCAATTATCCTCAGTACATTTACTCCTTGACCTTTGCCTTTCTCTTCACCTTTCTCACCTACAGGTGTAGTAAATAGAATCAATTAGTTAGTATGCTACACAAATCAATTGTTGGATATTTACAAGCGAGAATATATTTATAATTTACCTGATTATTGTATGCTACAATTAACTTTACAATATACATGGCCTACTCATCATGAAGTAGTGAAGGATCATCTGTAGTGTATTTATCAAAGCCCTTGAACTTCAAAAATAAAGCAACAAATTATATACATATTTTTTAAAATTTTTCCTACAATAAAACAACAAAATAAACACATATATTTTTAAATCTATTGTGATTAACATCAAAAAATGCCTAAGAAGTTGACACTTTATAATAATTATTTTGCTCCACTCAATATTACTTTACCACTCAACACTAGGCTTCATATGCCTTCTATTTCTACATGCAACAACTCCAGTCGTTATGGTTTGCACTAAAGTGCCTTAAGTGCATAGTAGAACACACTAAAAATTGCCATCAATTTTGCCAAAAAACATCTTGAATGCATTCAACAAAATATTGATCAGTTATGTTCAACTAATGCATCTGCCCACTCCGTTAAAAACTACAATAAGATAAAATCTAGATATATATAATGTTGTAACTTTTACCTATAATAATTATGCCAAATAAAGTGTATGTGATTATCCTAAACATATAAGGTACTTCCTCTCATCCTTAGCACAAGATATGATTATATTGCTATTTCTAAGCATCAAGGAGCAAATAATTCAACAAACAATTCACCCATTAAACATCTTCACAATTCATATAAATGACAAGTAGTATTTTATAAACAGCAGCAATTGACCGATTAAACACTGTTTTTAAGAAAATTCATCCTACAATGCATTCTTCAACAATATATTAAAAAACAGTTATTGAGGAACTTACATTATTTTCAAGAATGTACAAATCTCGAACAATATCTTAGATGTACTTCATCACATAATACCACATTCAAAGGTTCCAGGTTGTTTCCGACACTCAAACAATAAAAATTAGTTTCAAATAAACTGATGAAAGTAACAATGAAAGTTCTAATTTTGTTTTGTTAATACCTTCATAGAGATCCGTTGCACAACCTTCTTTTTGTTAGTCTTCACTTTATGCATTGTTATCCCAACATAAGTAGTAAATAATGTATGTCAACAAAATTAATTCATAACATAAAAAACGAAAAATTAAGTAAGCCAATCAAACTTACTCATTCACCATCATCATCAGGATTATTACCCAATGGGTCAAGATAATATACTTTGCGCCTCACCATATCAGTTGATATTAGCACCCAATGGCCACTAAACAAACAATTAAAAAATAAAAAATACAAGATAAATTTATATAAAAAATACAAGATAAATTTATATCATTCATGTAAAAAAAGAAAATAGACAAAAAATAAATAAACTATAGCTTGGGTTATATTGGAATACAATGATATGCGCTATCTCTATCTTGTCTAAAAGGCCTGAAATATAGGAACACCAATTTGGATAATTTGCTTGATTAGAATGTAACTTAACTATGCATCTAAATTGAATTGGAATAACATCACCACCATTATCCATCTCCTCATACAATTGTCTATTAAAAAAAAGAAACTTGTATGACGTATAATATAACAGATAAATTAATGACAGTTTGCAAAATTAGAAAACATAATAAAACCGTAAATCAAGTTTGTTTTTTCTTACTTCATGCATATCTCAATATTAAAATTTGAGCTTTGTAAACTTAGCTTCATTGCAAATATGTTTGTCTAATTTGCTCTCCTCTCCTAGTAGACACCAAAAGTTTTCAGATCATGTGCAATCATAATCGACTGTGGTGGGGAGCTCTCAATCATCAAGAAACTATGTTCATCTGTTAACTCTTGTTCACCTTTTGTTGCTTTCACAACTTCATGGTTCTTTTTTCTCAGAATAAGTTTCCTTGCTTGTTGTCACTAGTTTCACAACAACAAGTTCCTTTGTCATTCATTTCTCTTCATATAGATATACCACACCATTTGTAGGAGACTTTTGGCTATCAACTTTTTTCTTTAAAAGAGTCAATATTAAAGATCTTCTTGGGGTAATTTTTAAAGTGGCTTTATAATCTACTTAGGGTGGATTCTATGCAAGAGCTGGTAAGGGAAGTGTGTTGATAGTTTTGTTAGATTTTGGACAATCAGTTAGGTCATTGGTCACTGTCTTTAGAGTAACTTTGGTAATTGTCATTGGAGTAGCTTTGGGTTATTGGTCACTGACTTTAGAGTAACTTTGGTGGGGGATAAATGATCCATCTCCATCTTAACATAGCGACCACCTTTGGAGTTAGGAAAGTTGGAACTACCAGCTTCGATGTTGTTGCAGGTATTTGTCCTTGCATTCATATGACCTAACTGAGGTTGCATAAATTAAAATCTCTCCTGATACATTCTTCATTCTCGTGTCAACTCAATAGGATCATGAATCCTGAAATACATGGATGGGGTGATGAATTGACCTAATCTTTGCACCTAACTTCTATTAGGCTTCTTCTAAAGGGCTTTGCCTAGGATATCATTTGGTCCTTGGGATTAGAACGTTCCTTGCTCAGCCTAGCTTCTTAACTCAAACTACAAATTAAATACAAAAACATTTGATCAAAATTAGGAATTAAAAAAAAAGTTAAATGATGACAGTCGAAACGTACATTTCATTACCGGCATATTTCAAAAGAAATAAAGCAACCCCATTTGTTAATTTAGAGGCAATTGGATTATTATTTTGTAACATTCATCAATAACAAATAGAAAACCAGAATTAATTACAGGCCTTAAATCAAAACAAACTTTATAAATTATGATCTTATCCTTAACGCTCGGCTGCCTATTACAAACATGAAACACTATGTTTGCAAAAAGTTAATAAATTCTATCCAATCAGATTATAAGAAAGCTTAAGGCATTAATAAGTAAAGGAAATTCAATATAAATTAAAATATGCCATAGAAAGTTGTGTACTGCTGTCTCTTTTTTATTTTTTGCAGTGCTCGCAGCACACTACACCACATGGTTTACATTATAAAGCAATGTCAGTCCACTTTATGGTTGAGGTAGTTGATTTATTATTATACACAACTTTTAGTGGTATCTGCGATAATTTTAATTTAATGAAAATGAGATATCTATTTAACATGGTTTATATGATAAAAAGTCATAAATTTATCTTATATAGTTGTTGGGTATAAATACTAATACTATTGGTGTCAATGCGTAAGTGTACACAACAAGTAATCAAGTGATAAGTATTTAAGATTGTCTTCACAGGGATTGATGCTATCAGATTTGCTACAACAATATTAACAATGCAGATTTTGTGCTAAATTAAAATAAAACAATTGGTGAAACTATTATACTAATTAAAATAAAAGTGCAATAAATAAAATGCAACAAAGCAAATTATCACGTCAAACTCAAGGATAAAATCAATGAGAATATAGAGTAGTGAGTGAATAATCTCTCCTAATAGTCTTGACTATTTTTCTAATGTTTGGTTCGGTTGCTGGAGTATCTGCTACAGCACTGGGCAGAAACCTTATGTATCCTCAGCCGTCGCATATTGGATATCTTATATCTATATGTAACCTAACAGTGATCAGTTGTTATGCCAACATAAGATATAACATTACACGCTTAGATTCTATTTACCCTACAGGGTGAATCTCTATGTCTAGTTCATCACTAATTTTAGATTAAGCATAACCCTTTTGGGATCAAGTTAAACTCAATCCAAGAAACCCAATCTAAAACCAAGTATTGCTCTAATATGTTCCACTAAGATAGGCTCTTTTGCGGCTCTCTCCTAACCTGTATCATTAAATGGGTGATTGTTGGTTGATTTATATAATCAATTATTATTAATGCCAAAGTGCAAGTATACACAACAAGTAATAAAGTGATGAGTATTCAAGATCGTCTCCACAGGGATTGATGTTACTCGAAGTGCTAAAGCAATCACAATAATGCAATCAACTAAAGATCAAACCAACCATTCCGTCAAATTATTCTTCTGTAACCAATAGTTATGAAGGATATAAATAAACTAATACTTGTACGAAATAAACTAAGTTAATTGTGCTTAAGATTCAATTGAGAGTGTAGTAGTTGAATGATCAAACTCTCCTAATGGGGTGACTGTTGATTACCGAATTAATACCAGTTGTTAGGGTAAGTGCTGAAGCACTGGGTAGAACAAATATGCTTCCGCAGCTATCTCATGTTGGAAATCTCATACTCTTAAATCTACTAACAATGACCAGTTGCTCATAAATTTAATGGATGGCTTTACGACCTTTTATCTCTCTACCCTACAAGGTGAACACCTATGTCTAGGATATTACAAATCTTAATTCAAGTATGGCCCTTATGGGATTTAAGATGACCTAATTCAGGAAACTCAAATTAAGAACATGTAACACTCTAATAATGTCCGCTAAGACATGCCCTTTTGCTGCTCTATCTTAACTGAAACCATTAAATGGGTGGTCAACCAAAATAACAATTATGATCATAAAAACTATTAGAGTATAATGCTACAACATTATCATAGCAACATATAAGAACAGTCAAGAACCCATTGGATTATTTGTCACTCAACTACACTTAAATTTAGTTCATATTCTGAATGAGAAAAGTAAACATAAATATACTGATCACAGAATACATCCAATCAATCAAAGGAAAAAAAGATGATATGAATTAAGCACGATGAAAGTCTAAGGGTCCTCTTCGGTTCTTCAATGATGCCGAACAGTACTCCTTAATCTTCTTCTCCTTCTTGCCTTTGTAATTCATTTTTTTTAGATGATAACTCCTCTTCGTCACCTCCTATGTAGTGCATGCCTCCCTTATATATTGCAAATTAGGTTAAAAACCGAAACCCATGAGTGTGCATGTGTTTAAATTAGGAAACATGCAGATCGTGATTTAATTGCTGACCGTGCCTATATTCTCTCCCGCGTTACTCCCAAATTGCTGCAGCACTGGTTGTTCTAACATCCGCAACAGCACTTGTATTATTTCCGATTGTGCTTTCTTTCTTTTGTGAACATCTTCTTTCCTCCTCTCTTTCATCTACTGTCTCCGCATCCTTTCATGAATTTAACATCTATAAATAAAAACCTGTTTTTAGCATAAGTTACCATGATTCAAGCAAGACTTGTTAAAATTCGACTAAAATGAATGTTTATGCAAAAGGTCACCAAAATGTACTCAAAACACATTATTTGCTCTCTAAATGACCTTTATTCAAGTCTAGAATAGATGTAATAACTCTCATTTCCTAGAGTTATCAGTGATCAACCAAAATAATGAATAATGAATAAAAATAAATATTATCAAAATAAATTACTACAGCAAACATGCAGCAACACATATATTCAGTCAATAAACCATCAAGTTTATTTATCACTCAACCACAAATAAATTTAGTTCATGGTTTGCAAAAGAAAAATAAAGAACAAAGTTTCAGCCATGAAACACATCCCCATGAATAAATAGAAAATGAGAAAACAAGAGAAGAATAAGAAGGATTGAGCTCCCAATTGATTTCTGCAAATTCTCCTCTTGTGCAGCCTTTAATCTCTCTCTTGAATCTTGTTTTTCTTTTTTTTCTTTGTGTTTTTCTCCTTGGGTGACGGCTCTGTCTTTTCCTTATGATGTGTGCTTCTTTTGTAGTTGAAAATTAGGGTAAACGGAAGCCTAAGTCGCGCATAAGTCAGATTAAGAAAACTGCAGATCGCAATTCTGTAGTTATCCCGCGCAGAATTTTCTCTGTCATTGTTCCAGGATTGCTACAGCAACTGCACTGTTCCAGATTTGTTTCAATTCTTTTGTAGCCAAGTTCTTTCTCATTTTTGTAAGCCTATTGCATCAACATTCCTTCCATGAATTATAAGCTTCTGGAAACCTACAATTATACACACAATTTGAGTACGAATTACTTTAAATTAAGCAAAATTTATTAAGACTAAACTAAAATGAATATTTGTGCAAAATGTAACAAAAATGCAATAGAAACACATCATTTACTCTCTAAGTAATCTTAATTTGAGTCTAAAAGTGCCATGATAACTCTTATTTCATAGAGTTATCATACCCCCAAACTTAAACCATTACTTGTCCTCAAGTAATTTAGCTCTGTCATCAAATTTTGCAAGAATTCTTCCACCCTCAGATCACACCCTTAATCACGCAAAATAGCCTTAGCAGTTTAGTTCTAAACTTAGGTTTCATTCTGTCCAAAGTGTGTGTGTACGACTTTGATCAAATTCCGGAGGTGCTACAACATTACACAAACATATATAATTCAAAGGTAGAACCCAAATGTATTAACATATAGGGGAGCAAAATTCACAAATAAACTCAAACTGTGCCACAACAAACATAATTATTAATTTTTTCAGTTAAACCCTTCAATGCAACATTGAGCTTTCATGTGAATGCCTATCACTTGTAATGACACCCAATTACTCACTCAAAGTAGCTGTCAGAGTTGTTACAGCAATACATCCAAGATGTTATATCTAGGTCATACATTTGGACGCCTTTGACTCAAGGCTGAACATGGGGCTCATGAACAGACCAGGTTACTTAGTATCCTAGGCAGTAAACCTCTTTTTCACCATTTTTTTTCTTTTTTTTATAATTGTTGCAGTACTGCTCATAGCTTATGTTGCCTTTGGACTCAAGTTTGCATATGGGGTGCATACTCAACCCTAGTTACTCAGCAACTTAAACCATTGGAGCAGAATTTATTTCATAACATGCACAGTCTAACAAAAATTTTCCCCAAAACTTGAGATATTTTCTACTCTTTTTTTTTTTGGTTTTCCTGTCTCTGCTACAACATTCTCATAAAACTCAACCAAAATCTAAGTGTCGGGACATAATTTCAACCTCCATCTATAACTATTTCTACTTGGCATTCTCATAAATACTGAATAACACCCAATTTATCTTCATTAGGTTTTCAAATCCATACACAAATATTAGATAACAGAGCTTCACACAACATAAGCATAAACACATGCACTTAGAAACACAACCCCCCCAAACTTGAGTGGTGCTGTGTCTTCACAAGCACACAAAACAAAACCACATAAACCAGACATGCCTACACTAAATAAAAGGACATGTAGAATGAATCAGAAAATTAAAACTAAATGAAAGAAATTTTTTTGCAGAAAGAAGTAAAATAAACTAGCGAGTATGGGGTACTCTCCTGTTGCTGAAAGCACTGCTGCAGCACAGGCTGTAAAGGGTCACTTCTTCTTTGATCAACTTCTCAAACGCTCCTTATCATAAAATCTGATCAATCCATTTGCTGTTGTAAAAGAAAGAAATGTCTCTATTGTTTGAGAATCTTCTGTTATATGTCATGCTGTAAGTGATGCTGCAACAATTCCTTCATGCTCTTTTTTTAACTTGCTGCAATTTTACACAAAGACAAAAAAAAAAAAAATTAGATGCACACTTAAAAAAATAAAAATAAAAATAAACAAAAAGACAAATTAAATAATTTTAAACTAAATTTACTGCTTTAAAAACTTGAAACAACTTCCTTTATTGGGTTGCCTCCCAATTAGCGCTTGATTTTAGGTCTTTCAGTCTGACCTTTCTTGTTCGCTCAACTTGGATCTTTTAAGAATAGATGCTTCTGTAGGCTATTCACCTTAGCTCCCATGTAGTACTCCACTTTCGGCCCGTTAACCTTGAATTCTTGTTGGTCTGGAGTGAGTTCCCTTTGTTGGATTTGCTCATCAATTCTGAAGGGTTGCTTTTCTCTTGACCATGCTATGTTAGCTGCGCCATGATCTTCATCATCAAGTTCTTCAAATGTTACATCATTGATTTCTTCCTTATTGCAGCAATTGTGTAATCTCTCTGCTACAACAAAGTCCACAACACTAATAAAATTAAAATCTTCAATCTCATCGGGACTCTTGTTAGAGTGCAATTTATGCACTAGTTTTGCATTGTTTACTTCCCTTAATATCTATGTTTTGCACTTAATAATAATGATTTACTTGTGTTTTACTTTTGTAGGTGCAATTCTATTGATTGGTGATAAAATTGAGCTAAAAGATGATGTTTAAGGATGATTGTTCTCTTGGAGAAATTATGAGCGTCAGAAGAACTTTGTTGATAAGGCGTGGGCGCGTGCTGTCAACTGCGGACCTGCAGTTTTTAGTTTAACGTGTTTTGTATTTTTGGTTATTTTTGTAATTACGAATTTAATATTCAGATATTAGTATTTTATTTTAAATAGAATTCTAAAAGAGAAGAGAGAGAGAGTATTTAAGGGAGGAATCTATTGTGAAAAGGGAAGAGATTGGATTGGAGAAAAGGAGGAAACCCTAGATCTAATTTTTCTCTTCTCTCTATGAAGAACTAAACCTATTTTTCTGGTTGAAGGATAATGAAGCTTTGATTCATCACTACTGTGAGATCTTTCTTGTGCTTTAATTGTTTTATTGCTTTTTGAGTATTTGTTTATTCTCTGAATTATTTTCATGATTATGTTTGTTAATTAGGTAATTGGCCACTATTTTATTATCAACTTAATCTATTGTCAATTAAAGGATTCATCGTATGAAGAATTTAATGTTTGTGACAAATAACATAGCAGAGAGTTGTGTTGTGAGAATAAACAATCTAATTTAAATGAATCATCATATGTGTTGATTAGGATTTGGGTCTCTCTGGTTTTTCAGGCTGTCAATTGATTAAATCCTATGATCGTATCTAGGGTTGTCTATTGATTAGGGAAATAACCAACGGTCGTACCTTGGTTATCGACTAGTTAAGGAGAGATTGGCTATTAGAGGGTCTCAGTAGCTATAACCGGTCTATTCATGAGTAATAATAATCTATATTTGAATCAATGATCAGTAGTCGAATCAAGCTGAGTTAATTCCTTCAACCAGAGCTTTCTCCAATTTGAATTACAACTTTAATTTGCATTCTTGTTATTTTAATTTGATTTTTATTATTGTCAACAATTCCCCCATTTTACGTTTTACGTTTCAAAAGGATTTAAATAATTACCGATCTCTGTGGACACGACCCTGCTCAATCACTATACACAATTTATTTAGAGTAGGAATTTATTTTTGTTGGCTTCGACACCCATCAACTCTTCATGGCATCCAGCACATTGAATGTAACTTGCTGGTCATTCACCCTCATGGTTAATTCTCCTTTTTGAACATCAATTAAAGTCTTTCCTGTGGCTAAGAAAGGTCTTCCTAGAATGATTGGCACTTCTTTGTCTGCCTCAAAATATAGCACAATGAAATCCACCGGAAAGATAAATTTATCCACCTTCACCAACACATCTTCAATTTTCCCTTCTGGATATGCATAAGATCTGTCAGTGAGTTGTAAAGTCATTGTTGTTGGTTTACATTCACCAACTCCCAATTGCTTAAACACTGATAAATGCATGAGATTGATGCTAGCCCCAAGATCACAAAGTGTTTTGCTACTGTATTTAGTGCCTATGGAGCAAGGGATTGTGAAGCTTCCTGGATCCTTCATCTTCTTGAGTATCTCACTCTGAAGTATTCGGCTGCACTCTTGTGTTAGAGCAACTGTCTCAAATTCTCCAAGTCTTCTTTTCTTTGTCAAGATATCCTTCAAAAATTTCGCATAGTTTGACATTTGCTCTAGAGCTTCCACAAAAGGGATATTGATATGTAGTTGTTTTAGCACTCCCAAGATTTTGCTGAACTGCTTCTCTTGTTTTTACTTTTGAAACCTTTGAGGAAATGGTGGTGGATGTCTAAACTGTTGTGCTATAGCAGTTTGTGCAGACTACTTCTCTTTTGCTCTACTCGGGTCTGTTGTAGTTGGTGCTGTAGCTTCTTTACCACCAGGTGCTGGATTATAACTTTCTGCAGATGCTGTAGCAGAACTGTATTGATTTGCATTCTGAAAAGTGGAAGACTGTGACTCATTCTCTACTTAAGTGTCTTTTTGGCCTTTGTTGGACTCAATTCTTCTTTTTGGCACACCAACTGAATTATCAACATCCTTTCCAGATCTCAAGTTAATCACCTTGCAGTGCTCTTTCCCTTCTTTTCTTGGGTCCTATGTATTACTGGGTAAACTACCTTGAGGTATGTTGCTCAATACTATAGCAAGCTGTCCAATTTGATTTTCTAAGTTTCTCAAAGATGCAGCATGACTTTGGATAACCGCTTCATTCTTCACAATATAATCTTTAATCAAAGCTTCAAGAGAGCTAAGTTGATCATTGTTGATGCTTCTTTGCTCTTGATTTTGCTGATAAAATCCAGGTGGTTGAGTAAGTCTGTTATGTCCACTAGGTGCTGCAGCAGTCTGGTTCTGATAACTCTATAAAAGTTCGGGCGCTGTCTCCATCCAGGATTGTAAGTGTTTGAATATGGATTGTCTTGGTTCTGTCTATTGAAGCTACCCATATAATTGACTGAAGATGGATTTCCAGGACAATTGTCAAATAAATGCCCTTCTCCACAATAAACGCAAGACACATCAGAAATTTGGTTAACAGTTGTTGGAGCAGTAGTCATAGCCTTTACCATCCTTGTTAAAGAAGTTACTTAGCCTGACAATGCTGTCAAAGTATCTATGTTATGAACTCCTGTTGTTCCTCTTACTGCAGCTTGTCTGGTTGATGGCCACTGATAGTTATTGTTGGCTATTCTCTCCAAAATTTCATAAGTCTCATTATAAGACTTAGATAACAAGGCCCCATTTGCTGAAGCGTCCACCATCAATCTAGTGCTTAGGTTGATACTATTATAGAAAGTTTCCAACTATATGCAGCAAGGAATACCATGATGAGGACATCTTCTGAGTAACTCTTTAAATCTCTCTCATGCATCACACAAGCTCTCATCTTCAAGTTGATGGAAAGATGTGATCTCATTCCTCACTTTGCATTCTCGGTTGGCGGGAAGTATTTCATCAAAAATTTGTCAGCCAAATCATTCCATGTAATGAAAGAATCTGGTGGTAGAGAATTCAACCATGCTCTTACTTGATCTCTCAAAGAAAACGGAAAAATTCTGAGTCTCAATGCTTCCTATGATGCTCTAGCAATCTTAAAAGCATCACTTACTTCCAAAAATAACTTAAGGTGTAGATGAGGATCTTCGGATGACAAACCATTAAATTGCCCCATTGTTTGAAGCATCTGAAACATCACAGGTTTGAGTTCAAAATTGTCAGCTTGAACGTCGGGTCTATCTATTCCCGGATGTATGGCTTGAGGAGTCAACACTGTGTAATCTCGAATGGCTCTATCTTTATCGTTCGCCATGTGAATAATGTTGTTGTTCTCTGGTTGCCTTTAAACACATTGTCCATTCAGACCTTCATGTACATTGACTGGTTGTATCTCCTCTCTATGGTTCAAGTTTCTCAAATCTTGTAAATCATCCATTGCTACAGCAGCTTGTAATTCCCGATGCTCTCGTCTCAATCTCCTTGCAGTTCTTTCAATTTCTGGATGAAACTGGAATTCAACAGATTTATATTTGCGCATGCAACAGTTGCTAGATCACTTATGTCAACAAAATAAACAAATTAAAATAAAATAAAAAATTAGCACCGTTAAAACTAATTTCACAAATCACAATGAACAATCAGTCCCCGGCAACGGCGCCAAAAACTTGTTGGGTATAAATACTAATGCTATTGATGTCAATGTGCAAGTGTACACAATAAGTAATAAAGTGATAAGTATTCAAGATCGTCTCCACAGGGATTGATGTTATCAGATTTGCTACAGTAATATTAACAGTGCAAATTTTATGCTAAATTAAAATAAAACAATTGGTGAAACTATTACACTAATTAAAATAAAAGTGCAATAAATAAAATGGAACAAAGTAAATTATCATGTCAAACTCAAGGATAAAATCAATGGGAATATAGAGTAGTTGAGTGAATAAACTCTCCTAATGGTCTTGACTATTTTTCTAATGTTTAGTTCGATTGTTGTAGTATCTGCTACAGCACTGGGCAGAAACCTTATGTATCATCAGTCGTCGCATGTTGGATATCTTATATCTATATGCAACCTAACAGTGATCAGTTGTTATGCCAACATAAGATATAACATTACACGCTTAGATTCTATTTACCTTACAAGGTGAATCCTTATGTCTAGTTCATCACTAATTTAAGATTAAGCATAACCCTTTTGGGATCAAGTTAAACTCAATCCAGGAAACCCAATCTAAAACCAAGTATTGATTTGATATGTTCCACTAAGATAGGCCCTTTTGCAGCTCTCTCCTAACATGTATCATTAAATGGGTGATCAACCGAAATAATAAATAAAAATAAATACTATCAAAACAAATTGCTACAGCAAACATGCAGCAACACATATATTCAGTCAATAAACCATCAAGTTTGTTTATCACTCAACCACAAATAAATTTAGTTCATGGTTTGCAAAAGAAAAATAAAGAACAAAGTTTCAGCCATGAAACACATCCCCATGAATAAATAGAAAACAAAAAAACAAGAGAAGAATAAAAAGGATTGAGCTCCTAATTGATTTCTCCAAATTCTCCTCTTGTGTTGCCCTTAATCTCTCTTTTGAATCTTGTTTTTCTTTTGTTTCTTTGTGTTTTTCTCCTTGGGTGACGGCTCTGTCTTTTCCTTATGATGTGGTTTCTTTTATAGTTGAAAAATAGGGTAAACGGAAGCCTAAGTCAGGCATAAGTTAGATTAGGAAACTGCAAATCACAATTCTACAGTTATCCCGCGCAGAATTTTCTCTGTCGTTGTTCCAGGATTGCTACAGCAATGGTTGCTATAGCAATAGCTACAGCAACTGTATTGTTTCAGATTTGTTTCAATTCTTTTGTAGCCAAGTTCTTTTTCATTTTTGCAAGCCTATTGCATCATCATTCCTTCCATGAATTATAAGCTTCTGGAAACCTACAGTTATGCACATAATTTGAGCACGAATTACTTTGAATTAAGCAAAACTTATTAAGACTAAACTAAAATGAATATTTATGCAAAATGTAATAAAAATGCAATAGAAACACATCATTTACTCTCTAAGTAATCTTGATTTGAGTCTAAAAGTGCCATGATAACTCTCATTTCATAGAGTTATCAATAGTCAAATTATAAAATAATTTAGGCAGCTTTTAGTTTCAGACAATTAGCATTGGTGTACACTTTTCAATTTAAGGCGATTCTTAAAGGCATAGTAGTTGTGGAAACTTATAATTCTCTCAGCCACTTCATACATTTCAGGGGTATAACTTTCAAATTTTTTTTTTTTTTGTAAGCCAAAAACAAGGCTTCACTGTGGTCAATCTTATGCTTAGAAACTCCAAGGTCCAACTTTTGCAATAATTCTGACACAACTACACCCACTATCCTTTCTACAAAGATTATAGAAGCAAAAACAAGACAAACAATGTAGCAAATTCTTGAAAGTATTAAAGCAGCTGCATATCAACATTCCTTTTTTGGAAGCTCTAGAACAAATGCCAAATTATGTGAAGTTCTTGAAAAATATTTTGGCAAGGAAAAAAAGGCTTGGAGAGTTTGAAACAATTGCTCTAACACAAGAATGCAGCATATGCTTCATAAAAAAATCCTTTAAAAGTTGAAAGACTCAGGAAGCTTTACAATCCTATGCTCCATATGAACTAAACATAGTAGTAAGGTACTTTGTGATCTAGGGGCCAACATCAATCTCATGCCTTTATCAGTGATCAAGCAATTGAGAGTTAAAGAAGTTAGACCAACAATAGTGACTTTACAATTTGCTGGCAGATCTCATACTTATCCAGAATGTAAGATTGAAGACGTATTGGTAAAAGTGGATAAATTTAATTTTCCAGTAGATTTCATATTGCTGGACTTTGAGGTAGATAAAAAAGTGCTAATCATTTTAGCAATACCGTTTTTAGCCACTAGAAAGATTTTAATTAAGGTGCAAAAAGGAGAGCTGACTATGCGGGTTAATGATCAACAACTTACATTCAATGTCTTAGATGCCATGAAGAGTTCTGATGAAATTGAAGACTGTAATTTTACCAGTGTTGTGGATTTTGCTGTAGTAGAGAGATTAAATAGTTGCTGTAGTAAGGAAGAAATCAAGACTGTAACATTTAAAGAACTTGAAGAAGAAGATCCTGAAACAGTTGAAATAACATGGCTAGAAGATAAACAACACATGAAAACTGATAAGCACTTTGAATCTTTAGATCTCTCAAACATAGAAGTAAAACCTTATGTTTCCCTCTATTGAGTCATATCTTATTTTATAATTGAAACTTTTACCTTCATATTTAAATTTTGTTTATCTTGGTGACAATAACGCACTTCTTATAATCATTTCATCTTCTTTAAATACAGAGCAAGAAAAGAGCTTAGTGGTTGGATGCACAAGATTGTCATTGGATGGACCATGGCAGATATCAAAGTAATCAGCCCCTTCGTATGCATGCACAAGATTTTGTTGGAAGATTACTACAGCAATGCTTTAGAGCAACAGAGAAGATTAAATCATATCATGAAGGAAATTATGAAAAAGAAGATCATCAAGTGGCTTGATGCTGGAATTATTTACCCAATATCAGACGGCTCATGGGTAAGTTCAATACAATGTATTCCAAAGAAATATGGAGTAACAGTTGTAATAAATGAAAAGAATGAACTCATTCCTACAAGAATAGTAACCAAATAGAGAGTCTGTATGAATTATAAGAAGCTAAACAAAGCCATAAAGAATGATCACTTCTTATTGCCTTTCATAAATTAGATGTTAGACAGACTTACTGGAAAAGAGTACTACTGTTTCTTGGATAGATACTCAAGCTACAACTAGATTACTATAGCAGCTGAAGATCAGGAGAATACAACATTCGCTTGCCCCTATGGAACCTTTGCCGTCAGAAAGATGTTATTTGACATGTGTAATACTCTAACAACTTTTCAGAGGAGTATGATGTCTATTTTTTCAGATATGGTCGAGCAAACACATGAGGTATTCATGGATGATTTTTCAATTTTTGCAGAATCATATGATGATTGTTTGCATAATCTAGAAAATGTGCTTAAGAGATGTGAGGAGAAAAGTTTAGTGTTGAATTGGCAAAAGTGCCATTTCATAGTACAAGAAGGGATAGTTCTAGATCAGAGGGTCTCTAGAAAGGGAATAAAGATGGACAAGGTAAAAATAAAGGTGATTGATAAAGTTCAACTACCTACTTCAGTAAAGGGCATTATGAGTTTATTTGCACATGCTGGGTTCTCTAGAAGGTTTATTAAGGACTTTTCCAAAATAGCCAAACTCTTATGCACGTTGCTGGAACATGACAGACCCTTCAATTTTAATGAGAATTGCTTAAAGACTTTTGTTGAGTTAAAGAGAGCTCTTGTTACAGCAACAGTTGTTGTAGCACCAGATTAAAGTATGTCTTTTGAGTTGATGTGTGATGCAAGCGACCACTCTATTGGAGTAGTGCTAGGGCAAAGGAAAGGTAATATTTTTCACTCTATTTATTATGCCAGCAAGTCCTTAGCTGATGCACAACTCAACTACAGTACCACTGAAAAATAATTGTTGGCAGTTGTTTTTGCATTTGATAAATTTAGAGCCTATTTAATTGGCACCAAAGTGACTATTTATACAAATCACTCAGCTATAAAGTATTTGATTTCAAAAAAGGATGTCAAACCTGAAATACTATCTAAACAACCCAAGAGGGGGGTGAATTGGAATTTTAAAAATTTAAGCAACTAAAATTTAATGCAATATAAACTAAGCAACCAATTTGAAATAAATAAATTACTGCGCAATGAAAAATAAAGAGATAGAGTAAGGGAGAGCAAACACTCAATTTTTACGTGGTTTGGCCAACCCCGCCTACGTCCATGCGTCCAAGTTTACCGGGCTTGAGGATTTCATTAAGTAAGCCTCCAAGGCTTCAAATGCTTACAATTGACTTCTAAGGTGTCAATGGACCTTTACAACAAGAGATTATCCCCAATCTCTTAACCCAAGTGTATCCCAACACTTATAACCTCTCAACTTGCTTTTACAATTGACTTCTGAGGTGTCAATAGACTTTTACAACAAGAGATTATCCCCAATCTCTTAACCCAAGTGTATCCCAACACTTATAACCTCTCAACTTGCTTTTACAATTGACTTCTGAGGTGTCAATAGACCTTTACAACAAGAGATTATCCCCAATCTCTTAACCCAAGTGTATCCCAACACTTATAACCTCTCAACTTGCTTTTACAAAAAAAATTACAAATGAATTTCTCTCACACAATGTGTTTGATCACAAATAAAAGCTCAATGTGTGAATGATTGAGATTAATACAAGAATTTAAAGCTCAATGAAAGTTATATGCTCAATAGTTTGCTCAATGATAATCTTTGGAATTGTTGTTGTTTAAATTTGATTGAGTTATTTATAGTTGGAGCTAAAAAATAGTCGTTAGTGACTTTCTGCTCGAAGTCAGATCACCGTTAACTATAAGTTGGATCGCTGTTTTGACTTGAACAAGTGACCGTTAGACAAAATTTCAAATTGTCGAATCGTCGTTTTCAAGATGTTGGATCGCCGTTCGTGTCTAGAGATTATTATTCAATTATGTTCGATGTTGGCCAGCCGTTATCAAGATGTCGGTAAGTCATTTGCTACAATGATTGCTACAGTGAACTATTTTCAAAAATTATAGTTTTACCCTCAAACTTTCTATAACTACACTATGGCCCAAAAAGCTATGAAACTTTTCAAATAAGTCCATATCCAGAATTTCAAGCAATACTTGTTGATTTCAAAGTTTTCAAAACTCTTTCAATTAGACCATAAACTTGAAAAACAACCAATTTCATAAAATCGTTTTTCATTAAATATAAAACCTTTATATTATGAAGATAATGATTTATTTAAAAAGCATGAAAAATAACTTGAGCTTTTAAAAGCTTAATCATTCTTAATTTTGTTTGTTATCATCAAAATCAACATTATGGATGAAATAATAACTAGGCAACCCAAGAGGGGGGTGAATTGGGATTTTAAAACTTAAGCTAAATAATCAGCACAACAATTCAATCTATTGCCTTAAATCGAATCTAGATGCAAATCTTAAACAAATTTAGAGCAATAATAAATCAATCAATCAAAATATAAAAAGATAAAGAAAGAGAGAATAAACACAATAATTTTTCTATGGTTCGGTAATCCCCGCCTACGTCCACGCCTCCAAGCTCACTGGGCTTGAGGATCTCACTATGTAAGCCTCCAAGGCTTCAAATGCATACAATTGACTTCCAAGGTGTCAATGGACCTTCACAACAAGAGACTATACCCAATCTCTTAACCCAATTGTATCCCAACACTTACAATCTCTTATCTTGATTTTACAAAAAGGATTACAAATGAATTTCTCTAACACAATATGTTTGATCACAAATGAAAGCTTAATGTGTGAATGAATGAGATGAATACAAGAATTTAAAGCTCAATGAAAGTTGTATGCTCAATATTTTTCTCAATGATAATTGTTGGAATTGTTGTTGTTTGAATTTGATTGAGTTTATTTATAGTTGGAGCTTAAATATGGCCGTTATTGACTTTCTGCCCGAAATCGGATCGTCGTTAACTGTTATCGATTAACCGTTTTGACTTATCCAAGTGACCGTTGGGCTAAATTTCAAATAATCGGTTAACCGTTTGGCATTATCGGATCGCCATTAATTTTCAGAATACTACAAAATAAATTTGGCTTAAGAGTTCTTACTAAACAGTTCAAGGTTAGCAATCTCAAAATAATCAGTTCACCGTTATTTTTCAAAAGCATCATTTTAAAAATATTTTGCAGAACATGCTTTCTGGAAATTATCAGTTAGTCGTTTTCAGTAAACGGTTAGCCGATTGCTACAGTGATTGGTACAGTGAAATTATTTTCTCAAATTATAGTTTTACCCTAAAACTTTCTATAATTATACTATGGCCTAAATTGTCATAAAACTTTACAAATAAGTCAATTTCTAGAGTTTCAAAACTTTTTCAATTTAAACCATTAATAGAAAATAACCAATTTCATAAAATCAATTTTCCATTAAGCATAAAACCTTTATATTATGAAAATAATGATTTATTTAAAATAATTTGATCTTTTAGAAGCTTAATCATTTTTAATCTTATTTGTTATCATCAAAATCAACATTATGGATACATATATGCTAACAATGGATACATAAATGTTAACAAAACCAAGGTTGATTAGGTGGATTTTGTTATTACATGAGTTGGACTTGGAGATCAAGGACAGAGAAGACACTGAGAATCAAGTAGCAGATCATCTCTCAAGGCTGGAAGTAGATGCAAGCACTCTAACTAAGCAAGACATAACATAAAATTGTTTAATTTGCCTTTTTTTTTTGCATCTAATTTCTTTATTTTCTTTTATTGCCTTGTGTTAAGTTGTAGCAAGCAAAAGCTAATAAAACAAAAAAAATATGGTTAAAGAAACCAAAAGGAATTGTTATAGCATCACAGACAACGTGGCAGTTAAAAGGCGCTTCTCAACCAACAGGGAATTTATCACTATTGCTACATCAACGAATTGATTGCTGTAACAACAATTTTTTATCGTTACACTGACAACTTTGGGTTTTTACCATTAGAGGGGCTGACACGTTTATGTTAGCAGATTAGAATTTATGATAAGGATGACTCTACAACTTCTGATTTGCCGTTACACATATCGTTTCTTTCCATTTTAAAAAGAAACTTATTTTTAAAATTTTAAAAACATTTCCTAGATTATCATATTAATTACCTTTCTCTTTTCACTTTCCTTTACTATAAATTAAGATTTACTTCACCTATTTCAATTTCACTATAACTCTTTATCTCTCCGTTTGTAACTCTCAATATCTTTTAATAAAGCTTTGTTCAAACTGCTACAGCAATGCCAAAAAATAAAACACGTGTTGCTAGAATGAAGGATCCCGCATGCTTCCACAATTAGAAAGCTGAGGACAAATTTGAAGACATTATAGAGCCTCGGAAAATTCTAGAAGAAAAAGGCTTTTATTTCCAAAGCAGCCAACAGGGATGATGAATAATATATATACTGCTGTAACATGAAGATGATGGCTGAAGTTTTGTGCTCAGCCCTAAGACCCTGTTATCCCAGTCGTTAAAGAGTTCTATTCCAACATGTTATAGCGAGACTAATGTAACATCTTTGTGAGGCAAGTACAAGTACCGTTAGACTCTCGAGTTATTAATGCTTTTCATGACTTGCCTACTGTGATTAATTGTGAGTACACTAAATTTGCTGAGAACGTGACTGTAAAGAAGTGAGGGGAGGTTTTTAAAACCTTGACTGTTTAGGGTAGTGAATGGATGAATAAGGAAAGTAGAGTGGTTAGAATGATAGATTTGAAACCTATTGCTAGGGTTTGGGTGAAATTTTTGAAATGTTGATTGATGGCAACCACCCACACTACTATTGTTTTCCAAGATAGACTTATACTTATTTATGCAATAGTCAAGGGTTTAGCCATAGATGTTGGGAAGATCATTGAAAAAGAAAATTAAAGAGTGTGCAACAAAGAAGAAAAATCTACGGCTTTGTTGTTTCCTTCACTAATCACAGGTATTTATAAAGGCTCTAGGGTAAAATTTGAGGCAAGTGATGAGAGAGTAAAGAATAAGGGAGCTATCACAGCCAGGACAGTTGAAAGGATAGTTGTAGAATCTACTGCTGCAGCAACCCTAAAACATCATGTTGCAGTTAAGGCAGAGCAAGCCACAAGGATTGAGACAATGCTGCAGGAACTTAGTAAAAGCATAAATGCATGTGTCCACCCATAAAAGGAAGAAAATAAGAGGTTTTGGACTTACTTAGTACATCTTGAGGCACAGAAGCATCAATTTGCTAGATATATGAAGAGTGAACATGCAGATTTCCTTAAGTCACTACTGCAACAGTTTAATTTCCAAAGAGCTGAGGAGACTGCTCCAGCAGAAGTAAGTGAGGAAGTAGAAAGTGAAGGAGAGTCAAAAGAATAGCAACAACAAGAATAAGAGGAGGCTAAAAATGCTGAAGTAGAACACTAAAAGAAAACAGGTAATAGATGACGGGAAATAAATGTCATAAAAGGGGGTGCATGACAGACAGTTCATCCGTCATCTATGTCACTGTCATTAATTTATGACAGAATATTTTTCCAACATGAATTTATGATGGTATTTCATGGTCATATATCCATCACATAATATTTTAATATAAAAAAATAATTTAATTAAAATTTGAATTTATTTAAATTTCGCGCCTTTTTTTTAAATTTTTGGTGCAAAGTTCAATTATCATTTGTTAATATATATTTAAAATTTTGGCAGAAAATTTTTTATGACAGACTTTATGATGGCTATTTCCCATCATAGAGTTATATTTTTTAAAAAAATTATATTATAATTATAATTTATTAATTAATTCATGTTTACAGATTTAATTAATTGATAAAATGAATATGGGAACAAAAACTAAAAACAAATGATATTAATTAAAATCTATTCAATCCAATAAATTCAAAAGAGATACATATAGTATCCAATATAATCACCATGAATACATAATAAAACATCTTAAATTAAAAAAAATCCCAAATATAAAACAACACAGTTAACTTATAACCCTAGAAACCAAGTAAAGTTACCCAACAAAACTTCCAAAGATTAATGGAAATATTCCAACGGCAAGACTTTAAGCTTGACTTCCAGCAGTAATGCCCTCTTCCAGTGGGAATACTCCAACAACCACACTCCAACACTCCAATGCAGACACTCGGCAACACTCCAACCCATACCCAACAACCCACCATCTTCCAATAGCACTATAATTCCAGCCATATACCCAGCAACATTCCAAACCAAACCAGCAAATAAATACCCAATGTTATCAAATGCATAACATCTACACTACAATCCTTAACAACAACCATTATAAAATAAAATAAAAAATTAAACAGAGCTATCATTATATGAAAGCTAAAAAAATATTGAGAACATTTAATTTTCTACTATATATGTATATTTTATATAGAAAGCACTTCGGAGCCGAAAAAACTCTGGCATTTAACCTTTTTTTTTTCTCTTTCAGACCAGTACTTCGTATTTCTATTTCTATTTCTATTTCTATTCAAATTCCCCAAGTCCAAACGCTCTCCAGTAATTTCTATTTCTATTTGTGGTTCTCTAACAATTATCTCATAAATCAATTTCCTATTCCGAACACATCATGTAAATAATAATAAATAACAACAATAATTTATTTTAAAAAAAGAAAGCGTCTCTAAATTGATCTCGTATTTAAATTACGAAACAAAACCAAATTAAAGTACCTGCAATACGCGGTGAGGGGCTTGGAGAGGTCGGTTACCACAATAGAGTCAACAACCTTCTCCTCCATCTTCCTGATATCTAAATTGATCCCCTGAGCTTCCGCTCTCACCACCACCACGCGCCTCGGCCTCGCCATAACTACGCCCGCTGCCATTGGCAATTTTTTGAAACGAAATCCAGGGACAGCCACTGAGTAACTCATCAGAGATTTGAAAGCCCTGTAGCAAATTTCTCTTCAGAGATTACTACACAAGGCATGATATATACTAAAAGGAATATTGCTACCATTTTGAAGCTAAAAAAATAATGCCGTGTCTACAAAAAAACTTAATGAAGCATATATTGCTGGATTGAAAAATGGTGTTAAAATATTGACAACTATACCAACCATAACAGACCTCCACAACAGGCTTGGTAACGACTTCATAAACGCCCTTCTGTAATGCAGATTCAGTAAAAACCTCATCGAATTCATAAGTGTCTGAGTTCCAATTGTTCTTTCGAAGTTTCAACCTCTTAAGCTGAGGTAGAGCAAAAACCCAAAATGATTAATGGCAGCCTATGACCAAGCACAGAGCTTAAAAACGCCATATATAAGAATCAAAGTGAAATTTTAACAATCACACAAAAACTCAGCAATTAAAATGAGAATGAGACCACCTCTATCTGCAGCTTGACACAATTAGCAAAATCGGCATCTGCTGCGGTCTCTTCTACATTTCGAGGCTGCAATCTTACTGTCATTCTAACTCTTCCAGGCACTACAAGCACAAAAAACAGCAGCTTGGGACATTAAAAATTACTATTGAGACAAAAATCAAACAGAAAGAAACAGAACAAATGAAATTGGCCTTCGTCATTTCTGACAGAAGATGCGAAAATACTGCGGCAAACAGCCGATCCCAATAAGGGAGAGGGGATGAGGCCTAGATTTGAAAGAGGATGATTTCGAATTTCCCTTCTGTACAATACCATTTCTACATGCAGTCGAAGCCATCACTTCTTTGCTACCAAAGAAACATTCTGAAATGATTCCAAATTACAAGAGCAAAAATTGAAAATAATAGCACATAATTTTGCTTTGATTAAATGTGGGTCAAATCTGGAAAAAAAAAATTCAAACCCACTTCTATTCATCAGTTTGGATTAATAAGTAAACACAAAAAGTAGAAACAGTTATTGTTTCTGCACTTTTGAACAGGAACAATAGCAGCTGTCTTTGCACATTTCAACAGTAAAACAGCAGCTGTCTTTGCACATTTCGATAGTAAAAACAACAGTTGTCTTTACACATTTCGACAGTAAAAATAACAGTTGTCTTTGCACATTACGACAACAAAAATAACAGTGTCTTTGCACATTTCAATAGCAAAAACAGCAGCTGTTTTTATATTTTTGGTTAGTAAAAACAGCAGTTGTTTATGCACTTTTGAACAGCAAAAAAAGCAACACAAATTTGCTTGCTGTTTTTACAGTTTTTGGCAAAATGATTTAACTTTTTCTGTAGTTTTGTAACATTAAAAACAGCAACCAAATTTATGCTATTGTTTCTGCAGCTTAGTGCACCAAAATCAATTACTTGAATCATGATTAAAGTTTTCATATTTTTGCAATCACAAAATTAATATCATCAAATTCAATTTCTTAATATCCTATCAAGGGCTATCATAATATCTATCAAACTATAGTTAATTATATAAATCAATTAGAATTTCAAAAAACAAGATATGTTACATAACTTCAATTGAGAAAGCCAATAAAATCGAAATTAACACGAACCCATTAATTTAAGCACGAGATCTAATTAACCTATAAATTGATTTTGTTTCAGATAATTTTGTACTCAGAGTATGTTCATGATTGCAGATGACCAAAAAGCTCGAGTTTTATGGATGGAATACTGCTGCAGCAGACTTCTAGAGATGACAAAAGAACTTGGCTGCAAAGGAATTAAAACAAGTCTGAAAAAGTAAAGATGCTGCAATCGTTGCTGCAGCAATCCTATAGCAATGACAGACTAGATTTCGAGCGCGATAACTAAAAAATTGCGATCCAAGATTTCCAAAAATGAAATATACGCGACCATATGTTTTTGGTTGTCCTAATTCCAAGTTATAAAAGGAGCACACATGAAAAGAAAAGGAGAGAACCGACATTCCTGGAAAAATAATAGAGAAAAACAAAAGTAAAATGGAGAAACAAGAGAGATTTAAGGGATGCAACAGACGATTCACAGAGAAAATGAAGGAAGGAACGCGAGATCAAGCGGAACTCAACTCCTAATCTTGTTTTTTTTTTTTATTTATGGGAATGTATTTGATGGTTAAAACGATTTTTTATCGTAAATCATGAACTAAACTTTATTATAGTTGAGTGACAAATAAACTTAATGGTTATTTGACTAATATATGTGTGTTGCTCTGGATTTGTTGCAACATTTTGTCTTGATTTTACTTATTACAATTCCCTATTTCGGCTGACCTCCTATTTAGTAGATACTAACTAAGAAAGAGCCTAAAAAGTATCTGATTTAGTGGAACAAATTAAGACAATACATGATTTTAGATTGGGTTTCCCAAGTTGAGTTAATTTCGATTTGATTAGGTCATATTTGATCTAAAATTAGTGAATAACTAGCCATAAGAATTCACCTTCTAGGGTAATTAGAACTTAGAACGCTTAATACTATATCTATTATCAACATAAAAATCGGTCACTGTTAGGTTGCATTAGGGATAAGAATTCTGACAGGTAACAGCTGAGGTTGCATGACGGATTCTGCCCAATGTTGTAGTAGATGCTGTAGTAATAGAATCTTAATTAAAAAAACAGTTAATGCCCATAAATGAGTTTAATCACTCAACTACTTTTTTCCCATTGAGTTTGTCCTCGTATTTGTTTTTATAAGTTTTCTTATTGCATTTTGTTATTTGCATTTTTAATTTAGTTAGTTCGTTCATTAGTTTCATTTATTATTTTATTTCAATTTAAATTAAAACTGTACTGTTATGATTGTTGTAGCAAATATGATAACATCAATCCTTGTGGAAACGATCTAAATACTTATCAGCATATTATTTGTTGTGACACTTGCACATTGACACCTATAGCAATAGTAATCATCCAACATTACCCTCACCCTCACTATTACCGTCACCCTTACCCTCGCCAAGTTTTCACTTTTTTTAGACCTTTTTCCCAAACTTGGTGTCAATGTTAGCCACCAAGTTTAAAATTTCCACACCAGACAAAAGCTTAGAAGGGTTTTTAAGAAACTGCCTATGCCTTATCTTTGGCATTTTTTGACTATGCGGCAGCCAACACACACATACATTTATCCCACAAACTGGATAACCATAATATACTTTAGCATTACACTTGGACGCATTCCAATATGATAGGAAGTCACTAACACAGACTATGAATTAAAAGTTTGTTTCTTATGTACATCAAATACATTGACACTTACATCTTATAGGGTTTTCAAGTCCTCAATCAATGGTGCTAGTGTTGAGTGCTAAAAAGTGTATATTTATAAAGGAGAAATTCGTTATTTTACACTCAAAGTCTCACTAACATCTCTACTTTTATGTATTTAAGTCCCTTGTGATTTAATTATATATGTTTTATTATAATTAAGTATTTTATGTATTTTAGGAGGCATCATGGTCATTTTACAATGAACAAGAGATCAGATAGCAAAACAGACAATAATTTTGAACTCATGACAATTGAAAATCTTAGGAAGAGCATAAAAGGATAAATGATAGTGTTCACATGTACGGTATTGTTCACGACACTGTTCATAATACTGTTCACGACACAGTTCACATATAAGGTACGATGACGTGGCACTTACCAATGACACGGCAGTATTCGATTGGACGAATGATGTGGTATTGACTGCTTATGTGGCGTTGTCTAATGATGTGGCATTGACCGATGATGTGTCACAATCCTATTGGACAAAAATGCTAATGTGGAGTTGACCGGTGATATGGCAATATGTTAGTGGACCAAAAAAAGTGCGTACGGTGCATACATATACACGGAATGACAACCCTGATGATGTGTTCTATCAAATCAGAAGTTGCCACCTGTCGTAATCCTAAACGTCCATATTATTTAAATTCGATGGCCATAATTTACTTATTGTATCTATAAATAAGGGGCTCCCCCTAATTTGACACCCCTGAATCATTTTTTTAGCTCTATTTTCTGTAATTCCTTCTCTATCTTGTATTTTCTATGTATTTTAATAAATTTCCATTTTACCCCTAGTTTAATTATGAATAACTAATTTTCTTTCAAGCTTGGATCAAAGGTGAAGTCTCAATATGTTCCATGGGCTTAATTTGGTAAGTTTATTTTTTCTTCCCCTCTAATTTATGTGGATGTTTTGACTTTTCGTCGACAAATAATAATAATTTTATCTAGATATTGCACTGGGTAACCGTCTCCCTAGTACAAGGATATTACTATTTGGCACGATAAGCTCTTAGCACCATATTGATTATGGTGAGGTTCATGAGGAGTGAAAACCCTCCTCATGATTTAATTGGCACTAATAAGGAATATTAAACTCATGGTGCATGTTGAGTGCAGATCCAGAGACCCAAGCTCTTCATTTTAATAGTTTTCACCTTAATTTATTCTCGTCATTCTAGTTTAAATTTTAGGATAGTCTAAATCACTTTCACCATAAATCCAACCTCCCACTTAGAAAATTAACTCTACACGCAATTAAAATTCACCTCCTCGTAGGATCGATACTCGTTACCATTAATTTATTACACAATAGATTTGTGCACTTGCGAGTTCAATAAAATTTGCACAAGTTTTTTATGCCGTTGCCGGGGAGGTAAGTTATTTTAATTCGTAAAATTAATTTTTGTAAATTATTTTTTTAGTTGTTTTCGTGTACTTGTTTTTTTCTTAATTAAGAAAAAAGAAGAAAGTGAATCTGCATTTTAAGGTAAGTATTTCTTTTTCTCTTCTTTAAATTTTTGTAATTTAATTTTCAAGTTATTTTTCTTTGTAATTTTTTTTTATCTTGTTAATTTCGCTAGTTAATTTATTTTATTTCATTTTTTATATATATAACACTTAAATATGTTTTCATAGTAAGGTTGTAATAGGGTGATAAGATTAGTATCATAATTTCTCCTTCTTCTTTATTTTTATTAATTTTATTCTCATTTTTTTGTATTCCTTGCATGCATGGTCGAAGGTCACAATTACCTAATCTTGAGCCCATAGACTTTGAACTGAAAGAAAATACTTTGCACACACAAGCACGTTGCAATTAAAGATAAAATTGAAATGGATTTGCAACAATAACAACCAATACCATTGGAGAGGCCATTTAAGGACTACTTCAATCCCTTAGCTAACTTGAGCACATCATACATAAGATACCCAAATGTAGCTGATAGGAGTTTTGAGTTAAAACCTAGTGTGCTAAATTGTCTCCCGACATTATATGGCCTAGAAAATGAAGACATGTATAATCATTTGAATGATTTTCATGTTGTTTGTCAAACTTTTAAGTATGAGAAATTTTTGGATGATGATATTAAACTTATATTATTCCCATTTTCTTTAAAGGATTAAGATCGTTCATGGTTCAATACATTGCCTGCTAATAGCATTACATCATGGGAACAAATGATAATAAAATTTTTGAATAAATAATTTCCAGTGCATAAAACCAATGTTATTCATAGGGAAATCTCAGAGTTTACCCAGAGAGAAGACGAGCAATTTTTCAAAGCATGGGAGCGATTCAGTGGGCTACTCTTGAAGTGTCCACATCATGGGTACGAGAAATGGCACCAATGCCAATACTTTTTGGAGAGATTATTGCCTCATGTGCAAGAATGACTAATGGCAACAAGTGGAGGAGAGATAATTTTAAAAAGTACATTAGAGATTTAGGATTTCTTCCAGCGACACTAATGGCAACAAGTGGAGGAGAGATAATTTTAAAAAGTGCATTAGAGATTTAGGATTTCTTCCAGCGACAAGCAGATAATTCCCAACAACGGAGTCGATCACTCAGGAATACTAAAAGAATTAAGGGAGTGAATGAGGTTCACATTGGCGAGTCAAGATCAGAAATTAAAGAAGTCAAAGAGATAGTTGAAGGTCTTTCCCGACAAATAGCATCGTTAACGGCTGCTAAATCAACAGAGCAACATGATCATGACTCATACCTATATCAAGCCAATACTATAGGTGTAATGAGAAAGCCATCAAACTACAACCCTTGCTCCAACATATATAATCTCGGATGGAGAGACCATCTCAATTTTTCATGGTCTCAAGGATTCCAACAGAATGGACCAGCAGCTCCAGCTCCACCAATTCAACCGATTCCTCAAGTTCCTCAAGCCTCTCAGCTACCATTTAGACCATATAATTAGAATCCGAACTACTCTCAACCCAGACCATGAGAGGACGCATTCTAGAATTTCAAGAATTTGACTCATTCCACGATCGAGCAAAAAAACCACACCATTGATGAACCACGAAATAAGATGAGAGCAGGCTTCAACTCACAAACCCAATCAGTTTCAAACCTCGAAAAGATGGTGGGACAACTTGCCTCTTCAGTTCAAACCTTGGCAATGACTGTTGAGAAAGGAAAATTCCCAAGTCAACCAGTGTCTAATCTTAAAGTAGTGTATGAAGTAAGTACCAGTTCACCTCAGCAGCATGGAGAGGTCAAAGCCGTCATGACGTTGCGAAAAGGAAAAAAAGTCGACAACAAAGTGGAGATGCCGGGGACAAAAACAACTCAAATTGTACATGTAAATGCTAAAGACTCATCATCAGAGGAGAAAAAAGAAACCAACCCATGAGAATATGTTCCTAAAGCTCCATTTCCCTAAAGGTTAGCTAAAGCAAAGAATGGAACATCCACAGGTGAGATTTTTGAAATCTTTAAACAGGTACGTGTTAATATCCCTTTACTTGATGCTATAAAACAAGTGTCATCTTATGTCAAGTTTTTTAAAGACCTTTGTACTAAAAAGAAAAACATTCACGTTCAAAAGAAGGCATTTTTAATAGAAAAATGTTAGCTCTATACTCCAACACAAAATTCCTCTAAAATACAAAGACCCAGACTCCCCCATTATCTCATGTAGTATAGGGAACCACATAATTGAGAATATTTTGTTGGACTTAGGAGCTAGTGTAGATCTATTGCCTTACTTAGTATTTGTGAAACTTGGACTGGGAGAATTACACCCAACTCCAGTGGTATTACAGCTTGCAGATCGGTCCATGAAAATATCTCGTGATATTATGGAGGACGTGCTTATCCAGGTAGATAAGTTTTATTTTCTTGTTGATTTCATTGTAATTGACACTCAACCAGTCTAGGATTCAAGGAAGCACATCCCCATTATCCTAGGCCGACCTTTTTTGACAACTGCCAATGCTCACATTCAATGCAGGATTAGAAATATGCAATTGTCCTTTGACAATATGACTGTGGAGCTATATATTTTCAACATTACCAAACAATCTCACAATGCAGATGATGAAATTATTGATGTGGATTTAATAGAAGAATTAGTTGATAATATTTTTTATTCAAACCTTAGTGATGACCCTTCATAAACATGTTTAACTCACTTTGGTTTGGATTTTGATATTGAAAGATCAGTCGATGAGGTCAACGCCTTATTTAATTCAACACCATCCATGGACACTAATAAATGGAAGTTAAGAGTTAAACAGCTAGCACCATGAGGGAAGAAACTCAGCCCATCATTAGAATCACCACCAACACTCGAGCTCAAACTATTACCCAACACTTTGGAATATGCGTTCTTGGGAGAAGAAAGCACTCTGCCAATTATCATTTCATTATCTCTAAATGACAAACAAAAAGGTAAGTTGTTGGAAGTTTTAAAAAAGCACAAAGGAGCATTAGGATGGGCCATAGTCGACATAAAAAGTATAAACCCAATAGACTGCATGCATTACATTCACCTTGATGAAAATTCTAAACCTACCAGGGAAATGCAACGTTGGTTGAACTCTAACATGAAAGAAGTTGTTAGAACTGAAGTCCTTAAACTATTAGACGCAGGTATGATTTACCCCATTTCTAATAGTTCATGGGTCAGTCATGTGCAAGTTGTCTCCGCAAGTGTGACTTTTACCCTTACAAAATAATTAATTAAAGGGTGGATTAGATTATTTTCATTTTGCAACTTTGGTTACAGACCTATAGAGCTTGGGGCAAGTTGGTGACACTAATGATTTCACAATCAGTGCATTAGGTGATAAAATAAATGAGGTATTTTATTTAAGTATCTTAGTTGCATTAGTATTTTGAGTAAAGTCCATTTAATCATATTATATGTATTTATGTGATTACTATGTGGATTTATAGAAGACATAAATAAAAGTTATCTTATGATTAAATAAATTTAGTTTGCAGTTGATAAATAAAGTTGAGCACTTTATTTCGGTATAGACTATAATAAATTTATTGAATAATTTGTCTTAATTATGTATGAATTTATTGATTTAGTGCGACTACATTGAACAGGATCACATATGAGATATAATTAACTTTGTAATAATTGTCAGACTTATTAGATCTCATAGGCATTGATTTTACTGTAATCTTACTCTTAAGTTAATTATAATTTCATTATTGTAATTGTTATTCCATTTGAGTTACCAATGGGCACGACACATACTTGTAGTCAAGATTACTCGGTATCTTGGTGGAAGCAATTATGAGTATTGGAGTTATAGATTAACAATATAGAATTTGTACAACACATCTCTTGATGAGTTTTCAACACTTGATCACAGAATTCTCTGGCCAGAGTGTGCCAACATATTTAATATGTTGAAAATGATCATTAGAGAAAACCAGTAAGTATTAAGGAACAAGATGTAATTAAATTGATTGGATAGTTAAGATATCAATTTAATTAACGATGTGGTACAAATGATTGTGCAGTAAAGAAATCAATGTGGCATGCGTCGAATTATTATTCGAGAACACTATCCTAGATAACATACAATTATGGAGGTCAGTTCCATCTTTTAGTGGAGTTAATTTGGAATTAAATAATTGAGCTAGTTTAATTACAGGCCTAATTATTGTAACCACTATTTTATGTACCCATATGATCCCCGGGTTAGTTCATTTAATTGACTGCGCCGCTACTGGATTAATAAGTAAGATAACTAGGTATTTGGGTTAAAAGCTTAAATATATTATTTAGTAGGAGTCTCCATAAAATATGCTTGTGTGTAAGGGACCTTGTGATATTTTACAAGATGGGCCCCTATAACAAGAAGAAGTAATGTTACTTTTAGTTTTATTATTTTTTAATTTAAATCAAATTTGATTTAATAGAATTAAAAATATAAAAATATGGAACATAAGGTTTCCACTAAATAGAGATATAAAATGACTTGTTTTCTCCCAAAAGAAAAAAGATAAACCACATTATACATATAAGAGAAAAAGATTTTTTCTCTCTAATTTTGAAAGAAATATTTTCTCCTACTAGTTGCTTCTAGTGAAAAAGATGCCCTCACATCAAGTGCAGATTAAACCTGAGTCATAACTTAGAAGATTATTTGGTGACGGATCATGATCTAACCAACGTGGTGGTAACGGATCGTGATCTGGGAGCCTAGATTAATTCAGCGAAAAAGCCAAATCGGATTGTCAAGGTATGGCTTTCTAGATTACAAATTCCTATATATTGTATGAGATCGGTCCTAAAAGTTTTTATAAAAATAAAAAAAAAAACTGATTTTTCTCCAACAATATCTCATATTGTTAGTGAGTGAGTTTTTACACTAGTTTATAAGTTACTAGCTCTCTTAATTAAATAGACGTGTTTTGGGTTGGAAAGCCCAATAACAAAATCGTTACAGGTTGTGCACCCAAAGTAAACAATATCTACTTGGTTATTAAGCTCAAGTTGTTACCAAAATACTATTTTTTTAATTCACACGAGTATGTAAACTGAAGAATCAATTATTAGATTATTGTTGATGAAAAAAATCTATTTCTAAAATATGGATGTTTTAATTACAATTATTTTATTAAATTTGATTTTACAAAAAGAGGAAATGAAAAAAACAAATAGAGGATGAACTTTTATTTGCAGTAATGGAAGCGTTAGTGCTAAATAACAACTTGTTAATAGGACTATCCTTGCTTCAATCTTCGGGACCTTGCTATGTCACAGGAAATGTAAGTAACAGACCTTGATTTAACAAGTTACAGTTCCTGACCTTGCCACGTGCACCGTGAACATTTGGGTGAAAATTGAATTAGCTGGTTTGCATCCGGTAACAAAGGAAATGAGATCGGTTGCTAACTGATTGAATAGTTTAAAAGTTTGTAAGAGCTATTTAAACCCCGCTTGATATCTAATGAGAGCCAATTATTAATTTTTTTTTGTAGTTACAATTTTATCGAATGTGGTAATTATCGAAGCTGCCGTATTGGGCTTTTATATTATTGTAATTTGTGAAATGTAAAATAAATTATGAATAAAAAGGGGTAATATAAATTTGGGTACATCCTTTAATAAATTTTGGAAAAAATAAAATTTTACTTTACACACCCTTCCAAATGTCCTTCCAAATGTCAACATTTGCTTCCTCGTCCATATAATTAAATAATCATTACTCATTGATTTTTTCAAAAGATTTTTCCTATAAATATTCTAGTCACTGCAACATAGTTCTTGTCTCTAACTTGGATAAGGATCCTCTCCTGATCTGAGTATTACTGAGCTTTTAATAATCTTTTGTCATGTGTCTTTTAATGGTAGTGTATGGGTAAGATTTAACTTAACAGGAGATCCACGAAAAATAAATGTAGTCATACAAGAATATATTTTGTTTCTTATCTCTACCATTAATTTAAATGGAACAAAAAATTATTACATGAATGAATTATAAAGGCAATAAGGTCCCAATGCTTAGAATTGAGAATCTTTATTGATTTTAAGTAATTTTTTAAGTATTAGATTATATGTAGAGAGAAATTCTTAAGATTAAGGAAAAGATGATTGTTGTTTCCGTGGATGAGTTAGATGTTGTCAAAAATAATAAAAGTCAATTATGTATAATGGCAAAATTTTACATCATGGGTAATTCAGATATATAATATATTAATAAAATATAAGTATTTAAAATATTTATTAAAGTGCAAATAGGTCATCATAACAATAATTATAAAGTTATCCAAATGTGTTAGCAGGCTAATGACAATCAGAATGACATGCCACTCGCTGATGAAGTGAGTATATTAATTTTTCACTTTTCTTATAAGAATGAGTTATAAAGTTTAAAGTAAATTTTAATATTGTAAAATATGGATGTTTTTTATTCGTAGTATATTATTTTGGAACGAGAATGTTTTGATTCCTTAATGTTATGAGAAAAGTGAAAAAAAATTCTTAAAATTTAAAACAATTATATATATATATATATAGGATCAGGCTACGGTGCAACTGTGGCACCGTGCCACAGTTGCATCTAGCCGTTGGATGCAGTTAGATTGGTATATATGAGATCTCTATTGGTAAATTTTGTAAATTTTAGTCGAATAAAGATTAGACATGACACAATTTATTTAATTTTTCATATAATTTCTCTAATTTTATTATTTAAGACATTTAAATATAAGTATAATTAAATAAAAGTAAAATCTGACTACCAATAGGAGAGACACATCTATCATCACCATTTGATTGGTTACTAGCTTTTTAATATTAAAACTTTTATAAATAAAATAATTATTTTATTTTAAAGAAAATTTTATAGGCACGTGGCCATGAAGTTTATGTATTGAGAGATATATAAATTGATTAACCCACGATACTAATTGCCGAAAAACCTTTCTAACCAGTAGACCCAACACTTTTCTTTTTATTTAAATTAACATCCGTCCAATTTCTGACTTTTAATCCAACCAATCAAATTAGCCGTTAATTAGTTACAGAATCCGTAACTTAGCTGTGGCCCAATCTCCGATCTTTCTTTCATATAACTGGTATGGAGTTTTCAAATAATTAATAGCATACCAGGTAGCTTGCCCGACGACATATTGACATGTGTCGAGGCCTTTCATGGCTTAAATGATTTTACGTCTTTTTTTTTTTTAATACTGATTAATCATCATATTACTGCATTACACAGATATTTACAACTGCTATTATAGCAGATATATTACACTGATATTTATAATAAAAAATACATGATTGAGACTTATATTATTACATTAAATTCTGTGAAGTACATGCCCAGATAAATAATCCCTTACAGAAAAGGGATGTCCATACTCCACTCGAATTACACGAGGAAGAGAAAATTTTTAAAATATTAAACAAATAAGCACGTTAGCCCCCACAAATACTTTTGTGGGGGCTTGAACCGCTGCCACTCCGACCAAGGCCGAAGTGGCAAATGATTTTACGTCTTATAATCAATTCACTGGTCCAGTTCCAAACAACGGGTTCGCTTGTAGTACGCGGCTGTATCTCGTGCAGCCGCTTTTTATTATATTTTTAATTGATTTTATAACCGGCCACCGGTTGTCCCTTGTTTGCATGGGTTATAGTGGAAAATATTAATGGTAAATATCGTATAGCTACCCTCATTTTAAGTAAATAACAAAATAATTAATTTAAATTATGACACTACCGAATAGCCCCTCAACTTTACATTAAAATTCATTTAAAAAATAAGATTTCTATTTTTTCCCCTCAAAATATGTGACTTCTTACTAATGAGAATATTATTTAAATATAATTAAATAAATAATATAATTATAAATTATTAAATATTTTTGTATTACATTATAAATTTAATGATATTTTGCATAAAAATACCAATATTATTTTATTCATTTTTTTGATAAAGCAATGCAATCTGAATATCTAGACCCATAATTAATAAGATTTATTTTCAAATATTTGGAAAAAAATCAATCTTACAATACATATAGCAAATTAATTCATACAAATTTATGTGAAATTTTATGCTACATCATTTTGATGATTACATTTATTCACTATTTTCAAGTTACAACATTTTATTAAATACTTATAATAGACACTTCTATATGTTAAATGTAATATTAAATTTTTATCTATTTCTTTTAGTAATATCGTAATTAATGATTTATAATATTAAACTTTTTTTATATTGTTAGTAACCATCATTGGTACTTTGTTAACAAATATTAAATTGATGAAGATGAACTCAACTATGATATTTAATTATTTATTATTAGTATTAGACATTTATTATTAGAATGTGTATAGTCTATAATCTACATATATGACATTATTTTAATTTTAATAATGCAGCTATTAATATCATTTTAAAGGTGGGGCATGTGAGAGCCCAAATATAATTGTTAACAAGAACCTTCCACATGATTTAACTCATGACATACGCCAAATTTTTATAAATGATTATATATACATGTTTTTAGATAATTATACCCCATGATTGTAATAACCTAAATTCATAATGTAATTACAATGTAACATAGATAATAATAATTCCTTATTCCTTAGTATAGTAACAATCAATTTCCTCATCTATGTGAGCTTAATCAGGTGGCACCCACAAGAAAAACTATAATTTGAATACAACTAAATAATGTTGTGTTTATTATATTTACCATTATATATTTTAAGCATGACACAATTATAATTTTCTTAGTAATAAATCAAGTGTCACTGAAATATAACAATAAAAAAATAAGTAGCATTTAGAATACAAATTATAAAAATAAGTATAATTATATCAAATTAATTTACTAACATAAGTAAATTAAAATGAAATGAACAATTTTTCATTTAGGCGGGCAAAACTCCCGCTAAATGGAATATTTAACAATACTTTATTTTTAACCTATAAAATTGAAAATTTTTAATTTTTTATTAAAAGTATATATACTTCATATTTTACTTCATGAGAAACCCTAACCGCTCTAACCAACATTCTTCATTTTCCTCTCTCTCTTTCTCTGCTCTCAACTCTCGCTGCCATTTTTTTTTCTTTAATCAGTGCTTAACGTTCTATAATCTCCACTCTACACTGATTTTTCATGTCTCCACTCTTCAACTTCTATTTCAAAATCCACAATCTATGGACCTTTTTTTTAAGAAAAAAATATGTGACCTCTGGTGTCACTTTATATGAAAAGTTTGATATGGATCTGGGTAACCTTTAGGAGAAAGTTTCCAAATTTGGCCTTGATGAGGTAATATTTTTAAGTTATTTTCTTAGTCATTTAATTCTTTGGGATCATATGTTTAATAATCTGGATCTTTTTTTCCCCCTAATTTGTGAATGGTGGTTACTGGTTGTGGTTTAAAGCTGTTGAAGGCATCGATGCAATGCAAGAATCTTTTGGCAAGTGTTCTCCTTGGTAACGCTGGAGCTTAAGATTTTAGAATTGTAAGTTTTCTCTTTTTTTCAAGCTCTATCATTTTAACATTTAATTTGAACTGCTTTGGATACTATATATTTATAGTATGCTCTGTACTGTTATGCTCTGTTTATAAAATCTAATATGTAAATAAAAAAAATAGTGTTGTTTTAGTGTTATGTTTGTGATAAAAGTTGCCGCTAATGGGTGGTGACTTACATGGTGATGGATAAATTGGAAGTGATGCCAAATTAATTTGGCGTCTCCGCTTTTCAATTTCTATTTCAATCTCCACTCTCCAGTGCTTGATCTGGTGGCACTTTTCTTTTTTCCTCAAATTTTATGTAATCTCATGTCATTGTTTATGGATTGAGATATGGTTTTGATTATTTGGATTAGTTGTGATGATCTTGTTTTTTGGCTCTTTAATATTTCTTAAATAGTTATGCATGAACATTTTGTTTGCTTCCTAATATGAATGTTGTCCCTGATCAGTCACTTGTTGCAACCTCTCCAATTTTTCATTCTTTTTCCATTTTTTCTTGAGTTTCTATTTTTAATTTTTCATTCAGAGGATTTTGATATGCTCGTTACAGTTTTCTTTAATCACAGGAGTAAATAAAAATATGATATGAAACAGAAATTCATAACAGGAATGGAAATGGTAGAAAATTAGAGATTGAACTCTTGTTATTTTAATTTGTTATCTTTGTGGTATTACAATATCTTAAGAATTGTGAAGTAATCTACTCCTAGTTTATTTTATTTTTTTAACTAATCTGTATGTCTAAAGGTTCAATTATATTTCAGTGATACTACTAATGGGAACTTCTACTAGTGTTTCAGCATGTGTAAAGAAGATTCAATTTAATTGAGTATTTTTGCCAATGTAATTGATTATCATTTTTCTTTTAGTTATAGGAGACATTTTAATGATCTTAAACTTCCATAGTTTTTAATGTTTCAGTTGAAATTATAGTTATTTGATTGTTGGATTTAATTTTATTTGTTTTATTGTTTATTGGATTTTGTTGCTTGTCTTAATTCCTTGGATTATAGTTGTAACATGTAATATGATTGAGTTGCTATTTTAAAATAAAGAAACATTTACCTGTTATTTGATTTTTTTGTTATTTCCCCATAGTCTATTTGCTTAAATGTCAATTTTACTTATGATATGATAATCTACATGCCATATTGTTTAATTTTACTAGTTAAAAAGAATTTGTGGGTAAATGGAATTTAGAAAATAAGATAGGCTTGCCTTGTATGAGATATATGTATTATGCTAAACAATCTTATTGGATAAGCTGATTTGTGTTTTTTTTTTTTTTCAGTGGTTCGAGATAAGTGTTTATATTATATGTGTGATTAATTTTCTTAATTACTAATTAATCATTAATTGAATAAGGTAAACTAAGGTGTAAAGGGCAATATTATATCCATTCTTTTGGATCTAGGTAATTTGAATCTTTTTTTTTTTCATTGAAGGCATTGGTTATATTGTAAAATTCAATTTCTTGATGAGCTAATTCAATTTCTTGGGGATCAAAGTACTTTGGCTTCATATTTGTTTTTTGTTTTTCCTTAAGGAATAAAAAGGTACTTAGTTTGAAGCTCTTTGTAAATTCGTTTTCAAGAGAAGATTTTTTTTAGTTAATTAAAATTGGATTTTAGTAATATACTTTACAGTTTCAATTATTAAAGAGAGGATTGGTGGTTTTGCGTATTGAAAATATTACAAAAGGGGATTGGAACATAGTTTGAGGGTTTTGACCTTGACATTGGTTGACTTTCCCTCTCCCCCTCCCCCCGAAAGGAGTCATTTTGTATGAGATTAATTGCTAGGATAAGTCATTTATATGTTTTCATATTAGATGTTGTATCATGGTATATATTGTTCATGTAAGAATGAATCAATAGTCCAAAAAATTTTGATCATGTTAATTCTGCATGTATTTTTATCTTTCTTTATTCCAAAGACTACTTTGTCATTAAATGAGAGTAGACATAAAGGTTACATTGAACAATTATGCAAGTCGAGAGTAATTTTTATATTTTAAATATTTTTGTTAATAAATTCCTTAAAAAATATATGTTAAATTAAAATACGTTTTTGTGTTTATTTTAGATTAAAGTCTTAATTTTTCTGTTGAAAACAAAATATATTCGATGTTGTCTTAGAATTTGGATCGCGCATTTGAAATTCTGAATATTGTTGTCTATTTTGTGGTTGCATTGTGTTTTCTAATGCCATTTGTTTTTTTTTTCTCTTTTTTTGTGTAGACCCTTGAAATCCAAAATAAGCAGCAGCTGAAGTCTAGTTTGTGCAAGCTGTAAATTGATTTAATTTTTTGAAGTTATTTGGTCACAAGCTTGTAAAAAATTCTAATTGTTTTATTACATCTATTTAAATGAATGGAAATTTTAGTTTAGTTAAATTTTTAGTGCATCGCATAAAATAATAGGGCATTTATTATTTTATTTGTAAAGGAATGGCAACTAATCAAGAGTACCAACCAATTTTTTTTGTTTTTTAGAAAGGGTAATTTTTGGATACCTCCTCTGAGGTTTGGCCTTGCTACACTTAGATAGAATGTATGCATATATTGACATATTGCACCTCTAAACGTGTATAAGCGTTTGGTAAACGAGGATAATTTTATAATTGCAAAAGTTTTAATTTTTAAATCTTAAAAAATTAATTGAAACAAACCAATGGCTCTCACGCACATCCTCCTCTCTCCTCTACTTGAACCACAGTGATTTTATCGACGTCACGCCTACGATGGACTCCATCACCGCGGCCGTCGAATCCGCCGATTTGAAGAAGACCAATAGCGAGAACATGAACAATGCAAATACTAACAACAAGAGTGAAGGAATGGTGGTTGAGAGCGATGCCGATGGAGTTGTGAACTGGCAGAATGCGAGTATAAGGCGGAGATATTGTGGCATCCGCTATGCAAGCAGCTCCTCTCGGCACAGGTGGCTTGCTTGAGGATCACCACACCGGTGGATCAGCTGCCGAGGATTGACACTCAGCTTGCTCAATCGCAGCAAGTTGTCTCTAAATACTCCGCTTTAGGTGCCGGTCAAGGCTTGGTTACTGATGACAAAGAGCTCGATCAGTTCGTGGTGTGTATTATGTATTCTAATTTCATAAAGTTATTATTGATTTTAAATTTAATTTCTTTTCCATTTTGTTTGCTTGCTTGATTGCTTTCTTATCTTATTAGAATCTTGAATTTTAAACTCATAGAGGAATTTATTGCGGTTACTATTGACTAATTCGAGGCATTATACATAAAACAAAATGCTTATACACGTCAGAGAGCATTTCCTTTTATTGCAAGTTGATTTGTTCTATTCTCAATTAATGAAGGATATTATTATAATTTCACAGAGAAACCAAACAGCTCCCTAATGCTTATACACTTCTAGGGATGCTATATGCATACATTCTATCTAAGTGTAGCGAGGCCAAACCTCAGGGGAGGTATCCAAAAATTACCCTTTTTAGAAATGAATTAGTCATGCCAAATTCATACCATTAAAGGTTGTTAGATTGTTATATTCTCGTAGTACCAAATTAATTGTTAAAAATGATTTTAGTCAAGTCACGAAAAATTGAAGAATTAATTTTTTTTATTGAAAATTTGACTTCAAATAATTTATTTTTAAGATAAAAGAGTATACTTTTGGTGTAACATATCGAAAGATCAAAAGTAAGTATAAACAAAATTAAGTTCAAGAAAAAGAAATCTAATCAAGTTAAAGAGACAGAAATGCATAGCAATTGGCTGCATTCTTATATGGTATTATTGTTTAAGTTATAGCAAATTAAGGAAATTATTTTAAAAGTAAAGAAAAAGATGAAAATAAATCTATAAAGTTATTTTAAACGTAAATCATTTAAATTAATTAAAATGGAGACAAGTGATCCAAAAGAATTAGAATTTTCTATTTTTTTTATTAAAATTATCATGATATACTTGAATTTAGACATTTTTTATTTGAAATAAAATTTTATTTTTAAATTATAAATTTTTCAGAGCAAAATGAGAAATGATAAATGAACAAATGTTTGTGTAAAGGTCAAAAGCTCAAGTATGGATAATCAAATTAATGATTAAAATGATCTCTCAAAATAATGAATAACAATTATTTTAATCTTTTTTCTCTTTGAAATACAAACAAAGCATTTTTGCCAACCTCAAAACTTTGATATAACATATTAATTTTCATGGTTCATGGAATAATCGTATAATAAATATATAATTTATTTGATCATAACCATTAATGTTTGAGTATAACAATTGCATGCAAAGCTGTTAAAAATAAATTTTGGATGAAGTCAAATAAATTAATTATTTGAAAAGAAATAGAATGGCAAAAATTTTAAATGAATTGATAAAAAAATTATTTTTCCAGAAGCTTGTAAAAAATTCTTATAAACAAATGGATGAAAATTTTGATTTGGTTAATTTTTTAGTGCACTGGATAAATTAATAGGGCATGATAATTTCATTTACAATTGCAATCATTCTCACTTGTTATTTATTTATTTATTTACCGTTGAAGTTATGAAAAATTAAAGCAATTAGTTTGAAAAGTAAAGAGAAAGATGAAAATAAAGGCATAAATTTATTTTAAATATAACAAAATACTATAAATTAAAATATTTAAATGAGAATAAATTGTATAAAGATTAAAAGATTAAGTATAGATACAATCAAGTTCAAAAGAACTCATGAAGTAACGAAGAGAAAAAAAAAAGGACTTAGGTTAAGGACCTAAAATGTTGAAAATGATAAAGGGTTGCAATAAAAAAATTTTAGTATTATATAGTAAATTGATATTTGTTAAAATAATAAGGGGTTAAATATAATTGGACTTATTGATATTGTTGTTATTTTAAAAAATATTATTATTATTAGTTGAAAAAAAACCTGGAACATGCACCTATAGTGTTGGAATATAATGAAAATAATAGGAATATAAAACCATTATAAAGTGTAAAAGAATAGAAACAACTTAACCTAAAAGTGAAAATAATTATAACAGAAAACAAGAATTTATGAAGTAAACTTGAATCATCACCTAAAATATTGGAATACACTTAAAAGAGTATGAATATGTAACCAAAAATTTTGGAAATAAAGTGGGAATTAATTAATAAAAAATAGGAATATAAAAAATGAACTTGAAATATCTACTCAAAATATTAGAATTCAATACAAAGAGTGGGAATATAGAACTAAAAAATGGTGGGAAAATGAGTGGAAGAGCAAAACCTAAAATTTGGAATAACTTGATAAAAATTTGATAAATTCCAATGAAAAGTAGAGATTTAAAAAATAAACTTGAAACATTTACACAAATGTTGGAATTCAATAAAAAGAGTAGGAATAGTACCATGGAAAAAAGAGTTGAATAAGTTAACCCAATAGTTGGAACAACTTATAAAGAATGTGATGAATTCCAATGAGAAGTAGGGATCTTTAAAATGAACTTAAATTATTAACCCAAAATATTGGAATTTAGTAAATAAAGGTAGGAATATATAACCAAAAAGTGGTGGTAATAATAGATGAAGAGCTTAACCCAAAAGTTGTAAGTATCTACCAATAATATGATAAATTCCAACAGTGAATAAGGATCTTAAAAATAAACTTGAAACATCCACATAAAATATTGAAATTTAATTAAAAAAGTAGGAATAAAGAACCAAAAAGTGGTGGAAAAAAGAGTTGAAAAGCTTGATCTAAAATTTGAAAAAACTTATCAACAATCTGATAAAGTCAAACAATAAGTAGGAATTTAAAAAATAATCTTGAAACTCCATGCAAAATGTTGAAATTCAATTAAAAGAATAGGAATATAGAACCAATAAATGGTAGGAAAAAGAGTGGAAACGTTCAACCTAGAAGTTGAAATTACTGGACAAAAATTTGAAAACTTCCAATGAAAAGTAGAGAACCAAAAAATAAAGTTGAGACATTCACCCAAATATTGGAATTGAATAAAAAATGTAGGAATATAAAACCAAAAAGTGGTGGGAACAACAATTGAAGAGCTTAACCCAAAAATTGTAAGTACATACCGATAATTTGATAAATTTCAACAATAAATAAGATCTAAAAAATGAACTTGAAATATCAACATAAAATGTTAGAATTCAATGAAAAGAGTAGGAACATAAACCCAAAAAGTGGTGGAAAAAAGAGTTGAAGAACTTAACGTAAAATTTGGAAAGAGTTACCAAGAATATGATAAATCCAACAATAAGTGGGATCAAAAAATAAACTAGAAACATTTATGAAAAATATTGGAACAAAATAAAAGGAGTAGAAATATATAACAAAAAAATGGTGGAAACAAGAGTTGAATAGCATAACCTAAAAGTTTGAAGGACTTAACAAGAATATGATAAAGTTTAACAATAAGTTGAGATCTAAAAAATGAACCTGAAATATCCAAGCAAAATGTTAGAATTCAATGAAAATAGTTGGAATACAGAACCAAAAAGTGATGGGAACAAGAGTGGAAGAAGTTAACCCATAAATTGAAATAACTTACCAAGAATTTGATAAATTTAAACACGAAGTAGGGATCTAAAAAGTAAATTTAATATATTTACCCAAAATATTAGAATTCAATAATAAGAACAGAAATATTGAACAAAAAAGTGGTAGAAGAATAAGTTGGAACAACTTAGTAATAACTAGATAAAGTCTAACAAGATATAGAGATATAAAAAATAAAATTGAAATATCAACTTAGAAATTTGGAATTTAATGAAAAGAGTGGAAATATAGAACCAATAACTGGTGGAAAAATGAGTTGAAACAGCTTACCAGGAATTTGATAAATTCTAACGGAAAGTAGGGATCTAGAAATTGAACTCGAAATATCCAAACAAAATATTGGAATTCAATAAAAAGAGTAGGAATATAGAACTAAAAAGTGGTGGGAACAAGAGTTGAAGAAATTAACCCAAAAGTTGAAATAATTTACCAAGAATTTAATAAATTCAAATGGGAAATAGGGATCTAAAAACTAGACTTGATATATTTACCCAAAATGTTAGAATTCAATAAAAATAGTAGAAATATAAAACTAAAAAGTGGTAGAAAAATAAATCTGAACAATTTACCAAAAACTAGATAAACTGTAATAGATTAGAGAGATATAAAAATAAACTTGAAATATCCACCTAAAAAGCTGGAAGTTATTGAAATGAGTAGAAATATAGAACCAAAAACTAGTGGGAAAATGAGTTGGAACAAAGTACCAAAATTTTGATAAATCATCAAGAAAAATAGGGATTTGAAAAGTAAACTTGAAACACGTATTATAAATATTGAAATGTGACAAAATAAGTAGGAATATAACCATTTTGTGACATATTTATAGTTTTTATATTTTTTTGTACTATTTGTAAATTTAAAATTATCACAAGTTTTTTCCTCATTTAATTACAATTTTATCTTTTTTTCATTTTTTAATAATTTTTTACATTAAAAACAAATAAAAATGTATTTTTTATTATATTAACTGGTTAAAAACCGGTTGTACCAGTTGCATGCCAACGCTGTATGAAATACAGCACTGCATGGTAGGTTGACTATTTGTGACACTGTAAAGAGCCTAGTACTATTTCATTGTCCTTTAATTAATTCACCGTACATATACTGAGAGATACTGGCTCACGTCACTCAATCGCGGCTTTAATAACTTGATCGTTACGTACCTGCCATCAAAAGAAAATTTTATAATGGCGTGATTAAAATCACCGCATCAATACCGTAATTATTATGAGTCATTAGATTAAATAACGATTCATAATTATTATAATATAATAAATTTTTTTTATTAAATTATATTTAACTGGTTACAAGCCGGTTAAATACTGTTTTAAAAAATAAAAATGTTGCGGGTATAAATTTAAAGAAAAAAAAGGATTTGCACGTTTTCTTCATCCTACAAAACAATTCCCTGAACAAACTTCAAGACATAAAAAATAAACAATATAAAAATCTTTCTTTCATTTCTTTTATACTGCATCTTCTTCGTCCTTTCTTCTTTTCATCATCTTCTTTGACCATTTCTTCTTCCTCTTCTTTCCTTCTTCTTCCGTAAACTCCTTTTTTTTCCCTTCATCTTCTTAAATCACCTTACGTTTGATTAGTTCATATCAATGTAATTAAACACGTATCAAATTACTTTAAAAAATAAGAAATTACTATAAAATTTGATTCTATTGCTACATGAAAATACTGCAAACTCAATGGGTGCTTAGGGAGCTAGTCTTATTTGTTCAAATTAATGGGATTATTAAACAGATGTTTGGGCATTTATACAGAGATGAAAGTAACAAAAAGTATCCAAGTTAGACCATGTGATATATCAAGAAGTAAAAGAATGGATGACTACTCATGAAAGATTAATCTGAACATTTATACAGTGTGACCCATTGAGTAACTCAGATTTTCTTTTGGTTGCTCTCAATTTTTCTTTGATTCAGTAACTCGGTGATAACTAAAAATACTCTTCTTAACTTTGTTTTACCCTTACTTATTATAAAATCTATACTGAATCTTATAAGCTAACTTTATCTTGTATAAAATTCTGCTGGTGTTCATTATGATTCTTCATTTGACTAGTTAAAAAGAATTTTGAATGATCAAAATTTTACAATTTTTCATCATATAGCATGGAAAAACAAATTAATTTTATTTAAATGTTAAGATAATATATTTATTAAAATTTTGCTTTTATAGGATTGTTCTACCGACCACATATTCGTTGTTTTAATTATTTTCAATCATGTCTACCAAATACATATTATTATTTTCTGTTTTAAAGTACAAGTTATAGAAAAAAAATATCAAATTTATACTTAAATTCAAAATACAGCAACTGCAAAACATAATTTTTATTCTCATTTTTATTTTTAGAAAATATCAATTAAAAAATAATACCGAACAAGCCCATAGTGATCCAGTTATTTGAAAAAAGAAAATCATTTTCTTTCTATTTGTGATTTAAAATAAAATTTTGTTTTGGTTAAAAAGCTAGTCAGTGGGGGAAAAAAAAGAAAGAAAGAAGCTAATAATTGAAATAAAACAAAAAAATATAAATCAAATTTGAAATATTAACCCATTTTCTATCAATCCCAAGCTAGAAAATTCATAGCAGATCAGAATATATGAAATATAACTCCTACACATATGAGCACGTGAAAAAAAAATGCTTTTACTATTTTAACACTTACAATTATACTCAACAGGCAAAACCGGACATAAGAAATTAAGGTTGATTTCATAATTTTGGCCCTTGATAATTATGTTAAAAAAAATGGGATTGATCATTATATTTTGACTTAATGGGGACTAGTGTGTGTGTGTATAATATATATAGAACCACTTATGGTTATGATTTTTTTGGGGTTCAGTTTTATGAGTTTTAGTTCAATTTTAAATTTATGATTTTACACCCAATTTCTCATCCGAGAAAAGGATATGGTCGATTTTTTGCCCAATTTATTTTTATGGGAAGGGATATGTAGGAGCTGGAATCCTTTTCCTCTCCCCAATTCCCCACTTACCCATTTTAATTTTTAGTTTTAATTTTATTTTTGAGAATTATTAATTATTTAAATAATTAATAATTCAAATAATTAAATATTAAATCTCATTATAAATAACAAATATCAAAATATTTGTACAAATATACTATGAAACTTTCGAGCTTAATTAACTAGTTTTGTCCTAAATTACTATTTGATCAAGTCTTATTCAAAAGGACTTGGCCAAAATTTTTGTTTTAAACATTTATCTAATAAAAAAAAAAGTAAAAGGCTAAGGGCTATAACATCCAAATTTTACTAAAATATATTGTCAAACTTTATGTTTATTAAAATTTTTTATTTTAATATAATTAAATCAAATTCGGAAACTAAAAATGTATCGGTCATTCGAGGGTTATTCGGGGATCCCTTGATATTATTTGGGGAGGGGACAAGGATCCCCTTAAGCAATTCTGACGGGACAGAGGCATATACAAAATATTGAGTAAGGATACGGGGATGTCAGTCCCTTCCATCCCCTCCCCATTACGAATTGATTTGCGGGCTAAAATTTTTTAATTATGTTCAATCCACAAACGAATTAAATAAAAAAATTTAATGTAAAACTAATTTTGTTTATTTAGTTCTTTTTTTACATTATCATTGGATGATATAATAGGGTGTCAGTGTAACTACATTTCAATTTATTAGTTTATTAGTAAGTAGTAATGCCATGTTTTTAAGTTTTATTTTTTAATTAAATAAATAGTTAATATTTTTATGCAAATTGATGTGGTCTAAATTCATTGGTTGAATGAAATTAAAAAATAATAAAAATAATAATGTGAGCCAAGTAGCGGTGGGCATTTTATCCGATCCGACCCGATCCGATCCGAAAACCCGATCGGGTTGGCTAAAATTAAAAAAAAAAGTAACGCACGCACAACACTCACACACCACATAGCACACGCGTATACACACATCACACACTCATTCACACGGTCACACCAACTTAGCCACTCAAAACTCAAAAGTCAAAGCACAAGAGTTATCATCTTTCGTCTCTCTCAAGTCTCAACTCCAACTTCAGTTCTCATCTCTCAACTCTCTCTCAAGTCTTAACTCTCAAGAGTCAAGAAGACAAAAACAGAACGGTGACACGCACACACGGTTGGACACATGCACACATTGGAGAAGAAACTCAAGAAAGTGGTTGTGGCACCACCAGATGCAGCAAACCCATTCTGCCCGCAATCACTACCGCCAACGCCAACCGGATTTGTTGCTTTCGCCTACAGATCTGCTGCTACCACCTACATATCTACTGCTCCATGCCTCCATATCACCAAGTTCCTCCAAGCACCATTTGGACCCGAAAAGTGGCAACCCGAACCCGATATATATATATATATAGTTGTAAACTTGTAATGTGTCTAACTGTATTGAGTAATAGATTATATGTTAAATTGGTAATTACTTGATTAGTTAATAATATGTGTAATATGTATTGTTAAATTAGTAATTTCTGGATCCGAACCTTATATTATCCAAACCTGAGCCAAACCGAATTTAACCCGAGATTTTGACCAGACCCGATCCTATCCGAACTAAATTTGAATTGGATCGAATCAGGTTAAGAGTTCGGATTAAGTTCGGAGGAAATTTTCAACAATCCGATCAACCCGAAATCCGATCGGGTTGACCCGAATCTGATCCGAACCCGAAAATGCACAGTCCTAGAGCCAAGAGCTAATTAATCTAAATAAATAAATTATGTTACATAAGTTTGTAGAAAACAATTTTGTACAAGAGTTTATATGATACGAATTATCTTTTTTTCCAAATCCATCATATAGAGGGCAGATACATGTCTACTTTAGATAAATAACGGTACCTACCTACTTTAGATAAATAAAAATATAAATTAAGTTGCGAATGTACTTACTAGAGATCCATCATGAATTTATCAGTCAAATTCATACTTACTATAAATTTGTTACTATCATTTTAATCTGACACCATCTAAAATTATAAAATACACAAATAGGTTTTGAAAGACTTTCAAAAGGATGCCAATAGTCCAATACTCTAGCCAATTTTATACTGGATTTGGGTTGGGTCAAGCAAGGAAGATAAAAATAATCACATCAATGGGATTCCAGTCCATTCCGATTTCGATTCTTGTAGGTCAAGTAAATAACTTATTCTGATTCTCATTCCCTATTCCGATTAATGACAAGTAAACACACACACACACACACACACACACACATATATATGTAATGAAGAGTTTATATGATAAATAAAAATAAAAATCAAGATGCAAACATATATACATGCAAGGAAGACTCGGCTCGACTTTTAGTCTAATTGACTTGACCTGAATTTTCTGGCCTTTGACTCGAATTTAATGGTTAGGTTCGGGCCTAAATATTAGAGCTCGATTAAATTCATATTAAGGTTCGAGACCTACATGCCTAACCTAACCCTAAAACTTTAAAAAATATTTATTATATATATATATATATAGTTTTCGAAACCTGTAAAGGTTTGAAAATAAGTTCCTTAAGCTTTTTGTCAGAATCCGATTTTGTGCTAATAGGAGAAACAGCTATGGTTGACTTTTGAAATTGGCTTTCTATCCTATTCAACTGTTTTCCTATCGTATTTAAGTTAGTATTACAGAAATTATTCTGTTGAATAATACTACTTAAATTCGCATCAGAATCATTTGGTTTGGGGATTTTATAAGGTGAGGCTCTAATTTGGACAGGAGGTTCACCATGATCAACAGTTAAACTCCTAAGAGGTGGATGCTCAGATTCTATTGTTCTATCACTATCAGAAAGTTTCCACTCAGGAGTTTTCTTTCTGACAGTAATGGGGTTTGACTCTTTAAAGGGATAAGAGATGTTGTTATTCGAAGAATATATCTCAAACCAATCAAAAAACAATATATGAATTTTATGTGAATTTACAAATTCATAATATGTCTCTTGAATTTCTTTTCTTTGATTTAGAAAATGTTTAAAAAACCAAAGTCTTTTTTCTTTATTACTGTTTGAATAAAAATCATTATGGAGAAGAGTTTTATCCAATTCAAAATCTTTTTCAATGACATTTATAACATTTTCTGTGACTGCAGAAAACGTAGGAAAAGTTAGAGGAGAAGGTTCCTTCTCTTCCTGTCTTTGTGCATGTTGACTGCTAGTGTAGATTGGATGAGGAACACTAGTGGTATAATCAACAGAGTGTATAGAGGAACTAGGTATATCCGAAGTGGAAAACCTGGGTTGACTTTGTACTTGTTGAAAAGGGAGATTTATTACGGAAGAGATTTTTGTAAATTTTCTTTCTAATGGAGGAATGCTTGAGCAAGAATCTTTATCGGAGAATCTAGTTGAAGTAGATCTCCTAAAGGACAGTTTGACTTTACCATCTGAATACTGAGTCACATTTTGCAACTCTGTATTTGGCTCAAGTTGTTTTGGAATCACTGGAGCAGTGGCTCCTTCAAGAATCCATTCATCAGGAAGATTGACATCTTTCCATTGAATATGTTTTGGAATAACAGTATTGGCTTTAGACAGGTCAGTCTGCAAGAGAAGAGTCTCATCTCTTTTGGACTGAAATTTATGTTGTGTACTAAATGCAGAAATCATAGCTTTGTAAGAAATTTTATAAATTAAGGCTACAGGAATTGATCCTTCAATCATATCATAATTGTGGGTCTTGATTTGTAAAATCATACTTTTTAAAATGTTTTTGTCTTTTAAAGAAATTGTTATGTTTGGATAACAATTAAATGAAATGGGACATTTACACAGACTTGATTCTATACTACTTAGTAGAGAATCATCAAAAGAGATGAATCGACCATCTCTCAGAACGACAAGGATGGAAGTATTAAGACCTTCTTTAGTGAGGGGTTTTATGCCGACTTGTATTAAGCCGATGTGTACATAATTAAAATTTTTATCTCTTAATTTCTTTAAAGATTGTTCTGAAAACAAGTGAATTGTTTCAAAAGGCTTTGAAAGTGTTATGTCGCGTTCTTCAGTCTTTATAACATAATCATTCTTTAAAAAATCAAGCTTTTTTGTTTTATAAATCATTTCTTTATTAACTTTAGGTAATTCCCAATTATCGATTGCTTTATTGAAATCTTCAATCACAAATTCCCAATTATCGATTGCTTTATTGAAATCTTCAATCACAAATTCTTCCGAATTAACAACATTCTTTGAATCACTAGTTCTTCCAGAAGAAGAGCTAGAAAAAGATGATGCTCTACAGAGTAGAGAATCCATGAATAAAAACTTATGGTTTATCTATGGTTTTGTCAGTATGGCTACAGGTATGGTTTTACTGCCCTAAGTGGAAAACTTATCCTATGACGGGACTTACTACCAGTAAGAAATTCACCACACAAACAAAATGTCTAAATAAAACACAAGTCTTTAAACACAACAATTACCCCTATTGAAAGATCTCTTGCATTTGCTGATAAATTCCCTGATAAAATTCTCGATAAAACTCAATTACAGAGATTTCTTGTTAGTTTAAATTATGTTCTTGATTTCTGCCCTAACATCAATAGGATGTCTAAACCATTGCATGATAGGTTAAAAAAGAATCCTGTTGCATGGACTGATGAACATACTAAAGTTGTTAGATTAATAAAGAATTCAGTAAGAAACATTCCATGTTTATTTCTTGCAAATCCTACATTACCTAAAATTGTTGAAACAGATGCATCATATTTAGGTTATGGAGGTATTCTAAAACAAAGGGAAGATAATAAAGAACAAATAGTGCAATACGTTTCAGCTCACTGGAATGAATGTCAGAAAAATTATTCTACCATAAAAAAAGAAATTCTTTCTATTGTTTTGTGCATTTCTAAATTCCAAAGTGATTTACTAAATCAAAAATTTTTACTTAGAATTTATTGCAAAGTTGCAAAATATGTTTTAGAAAAAGATGTTCAAAACATTGCATCAAAACAGATTTTTGCACGATGGCAAGCTATTTTGAGTGTTTTTTATTTTGATATTGAATTCATTAAAGGCGATACAAATTCTATCCCTGATTTTCTAACCAGGGAATTTCTTCAAAACAGATATTGCCGCCCAAAAAGAAAGACAAAGGCAAAGCCGTTCTTAAAGGCACCGAATCACAAGCAACCTCCAAAGAATCCCAATCAACCCCCTCTAAAGAAAAATTGCTTTCTTCTGCCATGCCAATAAGATTTTAGAACAGAGCCAATTTTGGATCAGGGTATGAGTTAGTTTGGACTGTTCGTCAAACTTTGACCACCATTTTACTTTAAAGGTTCTTTGTAGGATGAGTTGGGCTTCCTGGGTGTGATATCTTAGATTCCACATCCATACCCATGGGAGGAAGAAATTTGTACAGAAACAAAGAAAAGGAGGAAACATTTTCTTGGATTCAGATAGGATATAGTGTGCTTTAAAGAGGTTTAAACAATGGGTGGCGTTTGGAGTTAGAATCTGTGGTATGAGGCCAAAAGAGTTCCACCATTGTTGAAACCAATTAGGGAGGCTTTGAACGGTTTATTTTGAATTGAAGAAAAATAACCAGGAATGGGATTTCTTTGGGTTTTGTATGAGAAATGTGTTAAACCAGGCTTGTTGGTAATCTCAATAGGAATAAGACAAACAATGTGGTAAACGCATTTGAAAATTTGGGGAAAGCTTTTTTGTTTGTGAAGTTGATCACCGCTCTGTTCTAAAGGCTTCTTACCCCCCACCATTAAAGATGTCAAAGCCCAAGAAACCTTTCTTACCCAAAAATCCAAAGCCCAATCTCTTTTGGCCAGCGCCAAAACTGAAGAAGAATATTTTAAAGTTATGGAGCAGCTCCTCACCTCAAGATCAAAGTCTTCAGTTGCCGACTCCTCTGATGACGATGAAGAAAATGAAGAGCCATTTATTTCTCTTAGAGACGAAAATGAAGATGACTGTTTCGGAATTTTCTCTCCAATAAAGCATTGTAAATAGTTATTATTCATATAAAAAAAAGTAATTTTTCATTTTGTAAATTTTATTCTGCACTATCATTGTAATTCCAGTTGTATTTCCAGCATTTCCTTTCTTATTTATGTATATGTATGTTTGGGTGGTCCCCTGGACACAAGTGAGAGCGCACATGTCTCTTCACCAAAAAACTTTACTTTATTTCAAAGTTCAAGGCCCACTTCCGGGAATCTCTCTTAAAGCATCGGCCCCACTCACGTGAAGCCTTATCAAAGTCCATAAAGCAAATAATCATGATGTCTCCACTCACTATCGGTCTGGTCCCATTCTCCACCAGCAATGCATGTGTAGACAAGCTTTAATTATTTCTTTTGTAAAGCATCAATTGTATAAAAGAGGAGGTGAAGACTTAGACTCACAGACTCTTTTCGATTACCTTTTTCCTTTCTTTCTCCTCTCTCTCCCTCTTTCTCTAGGCGAATCAGAAATCCGAAGGCATCAAGGAAATTTTTCCTGTCTTCCGATTAATTTCCCATTTCTTATTTCTCTTTAAAGACGAACAAAGAAAATAAAAATCAAATGTAAGATTTGTAATTCCTTTTAAAGTTTGTAGTTTTAAAGTTCTGTATGTTTAAATTTCTGCAATTTAATTTCCGCAATGTATTTTAAAGCATTTAAATTTTATGCATATTTTGCAGACTGATTTTTATCAGATCTGCCATATAAATTGTTACGATTCTCAGAAGCAAAGAGACCGGATCTCTGTCTTCTGTTGTATATTCTCTTCTCCCCCCATTCAATCAGAGTATTATTTCTGGGATCCAGATCTAATACTATCTATGAGCCTATAGATCTGTTGCTAGGCTTGATTAAAGAATATAATCAATATTTGGTAAAGCAATAATTAAAAGAGTATATCGGCTGGAAAACCTGAACATGCGGGATATTGATCTGTTCTAAGTCAAATCTGGTTCCAAAGGCAGACTAGTCTCTGCACTGATTAGGGTTCAACAACGCCACGTACCAATTTAATTATATTTAAAAGCAACCAACCGCGTACCAAAGCAGATCCATTTATTTCTTTTGCTTTTATTGAATTTCCTGATTATAGATACAACAAAGACAATTCCCAATATCCAAGACCTTCAGAAAGAAATCAAAGAAATCAAACTTGAGATTAAAGAATTAAAAGAAAAAAAAAAGAATGATTCCGAAACCATCCAACTTCTCTTACAAAAACAATTAGAAGGTAATTCTGATAAAGAAGTTGAATCCGATGATGATAATGAACAAAACCTTGAAAACATTGAATCTGTGCCCAATGATTTTCTATTTGTTTTAAAACAAATCACCACCAGAAAAATACTTGATTAAAATCACTTTAATTTTTTCTAAAGATTTTAAAATTGACACCATTGCCCTCTTTGACACTGGTGCCGATTTAAACTGTATTAAAGAAGATATTGTCCCTAAAAAATTTATGAAAGGACAAAAGAAAGACTTTTTGTCGCCAATAATTCAAAACTAAAAATCAAATCTAAAGTTGATGCCTCAGTGCATAACAATGGTTTTGAATTCAGAACTTCCTTTCTTCTTACAAATGACATACACCATACTGTCATTTTAGGAACCCCTTTTATAAACCTTGTGACCCCGTATACTGTCAATTATGATAGTATATCTTTTAAAGCAAAAAATAAAAAACTTGTTTTTCCTTTTATAGAAAAGCCTAAAACAAGAAATTTGAACATTGTTAAAGCTTGTTCTGTTTACCAGAACCAAATCAATGCCATACTTAAATCTAAACAAAATAACTTGCTTTGTTTAAAAAATGATTTAAGTTTACAAAGAATCGAAAGCAAATTACAGAATGATTTTGTACAAAGAAAAATCTCTGATTTTAAAGATCTTATCGAAAAAGAAATATGCGCTGATTTACCATCTGCTTTTTGGAACAGAAAACAACATTTGGTAAATCTACCCTATGAAAATTCTTTTGATGAAAAACAAATACCCACTAAAGCCCGTCCAATCCAAATGAACATGGAATTGGAACAACACTGTAAAACTGAGATAAAAGATTTAGAATCTAAAGGACTCATTGTAAAATCTAGATCACCATGGTCTTGCGCCGCTTTTTATGTAAATAAAAATTCCGAAATAGAAAGAGGAACACCGAGACTTGTAATAAATTACAAGCCCTTAAATAAAGCAATAAAATGGATTAGGTATCCCATACTTAATAAAAAAGATTTGCTCCAAAAATTGTGTTCTGCCTTTATTTTTTCAAAGTTTGACATGAAATCTGGTTTTTGGCAAATTCAAATTCACCCTAATATATATATATATATATATGTTAATGTTTATTATTTATGTAATAATATGGTTATGACCTTGAGTAATTTTTATTTTGATGTTACTTCAAACAATTTTTGAAGTTTTTAAATTTTAATGTATATGGAGAGGCTATGTCAAATTTTTAAATTTTAAATTAACTAAAAAAAATTTAAAAGAAAGTGTGATCAGGCCCAGGCTTTCAAATAATGGGGCTTTTTTAGGCTTGAAAATTTTATTTCAGTTATAGAGTCAGGCTCAGAAATGGCTAAGCACGAGCCGGACTCCACCCACTGCCATCCTTGCAAATATACTATTGATCCATTACGAACTCATCAATTAAATTCATAGTCACTATAAATGTGTTACTATCATTCAAATCTCATACAATCTAAAATTGTAAATACATAAAAAGGTTTTCAAAGACTTCCAAAAGAATGCCAATAGTCTAACTCTTTAATTTATTTCGCATAGGATATGGGTCGGGTCAACTAAGCTAAACAATGCCGAAAAAAGAAGCAAATTAATGTTCGAGTGGTCAATTGGTCTTCAGATTTGTAAGAATTACAAAACTTTAAAAAATGACATAAAACTCATAAATTAACATTAACTGTAAATTAAACAAGCAAACTGTAATCACACATAGAATAACATGACATAAAAATAAGTAAATTAATATTGGAGTTGAAAATTGGTTTTCAGAATTGGAAGAAGGATACAAGAACTAAAACAAAACAACAAAAAGCTCGTAAATTCACATTAAATATTAAATAAAACTAAAAAATTGTAAATCATACATAAAACTAGTAAATTGATGGAAAAGAGAGTAAATTAATGTTGGAATTATAAATTACAAGAAGAAATTGTAAACAAAACAAAAACTTAGAAAAATGACATAGAACTTATAAATTGACATTAAGTGTAAAATGAAACAAAAATATATAAACCACACATTACACTAGTAAATTGATGGAAAATGGTAAATTAATGTTGGAGTTGTAAATTGCAAGAAGAACGTGTAAACAAAACAAAATTTTTTTAAAATGACATAGAACTTGTAAATTGACATTAAGTGTGAAATAAAATAAAAAATGTATAAATCACACATAAAACTAGTAAATTGATAGAAAAATAGGTAAATTAATGATGGAGTTGTAAATTTGAAGAAAAAAGTGTAAACAAAACAAAAACTTAGAAAAATGACATAAAATTTGTAAATTGACATTAAGTATGAAATGAAACAAAATATTTGTAAATCACACATAAATGTGCTAGGACACACAAATAATGGGATCTCTCCATCAAGAGTGTATTTGTTGTGCGCAGAATGCAGAATCAAGCGCACCAAATACTTATAGAAAAATAAAGGACACAAGAATTACGTGGTTCAGCAATTATGTCTATGTCCACGGGAGCAAGAGAAAAATAATTATATTATTAACAATTATTTGAGTACAAATTTGAGTAAAGAAACCTCACTTTCCCAAAACCCAAATACACCCAGTACTCTCACACACACTCTTCAATTGCTCACACTCTCAGGACTCTCAAAAGCTTAGAAACTTATAAGTTTAACAAATTTTGGGATGAAATGTAATGAAAAAATTCTCTCTATTTATAGGCTTGAAGCTAGTACTATTCCACCTAACCCAAGCACTATTTCACCTAACCCATGCAAATATGTCAATGGTATCCATTTGGTAAATTTGACAAATTTGCCAATTTTTTTATTTTTTTCTTTAATTGTTTGGTAGCCCTTTGAAAATTTGCATGGCTTCTTGAATTTGGATGCCACATGTATGACTTTTCAACAATTCTCCACCTCGGCGAAAATTTGTCCAAATTTGAGCCGACTACCAACGAACCATCATCCCCAAAGTGGCTGCATCCCAGTGACTGCCTACGTATCCAAAATTTGGGATCAAGGCAACCGTAGTTCAAAATTCTGCAAACTTAATGGATTCGAAGAATTTGAATTAGTGTCAAGCAATAAAGAAGCTTAATTCCAAGAATCACCTTGGTCAACATATGTGATGGGTTATCCTTGGTATTAATCTTTTTCAACAACACATCACACCCTCGATAATCTCCTCATATAATGATATTTCATATCTATGTGCTTCATCCGAGCGTGATATGTTTGATTCTTCGCAAGGAATATCGCACTTTGGTTATCACAAAAGACCGCAATGTTCTTCTGGATTACTCCCAAATCACCTAACAAGCCTTTCAACCTGATAGCTTCTTTTACAGCTTCAATTGCTGCCATGTACTCTGCTTCCGTACTGGACAGAGCAATTGTCGATTGTAGAATCGACCTCCAGCTAATCGGACCTCCACCTAATGTGAATACGTAGCCCATTGTTGATCTTCGCTTATCTAGTTCTCCGGCGAAATCAGAATCACAATACCCCATACATTGTTGACCACAATCCTTCTTGAACAATAACCAAATATCAACTGTCCCATACAGATATCGGAGAATCCACTTTACCACAAGCCAGTGATTTTTACCTGGATTGTGCATGTATCTACTAACCATGCTCATTGCTTGAGATATATCGGGCCTTGTACATACCATAGCATACATAAGACTACCCACAACACTAGCATATGGAACACGAGCCATAAAATCACGCTCCTCTTGAGATGTAGGACATGAAGAAGAGCTTAATTTAAAATGAGGAGCTAGAGGTGTACATATCGATTTAGTTTTGTCATCAATACCGAATTTTTCTAGCACTTTCTTCAAATAAAACTTTTGAATCAACCATACGCTCCTATTCTTCTTGTCTATATAAATCTCCATTCTAAGTATTCTTCGTGCATCACCCAAGTTTTTCATCTCGAACTCAGAAGCCAGCTACTTCTTTAATCTTTCGATCTCATTTCTATTCTTCAAAGCTATAAGCATATCATCGACATAGAGTAACAAATAAATGAAAGCTCCATCTAGTAGTCTTCTAAAGTAAACACAATGATCGTGTTTACTTCTGGTGAATTTCTGCCCTTGTATAAATTGATCAAATCATTTGTACCACTGCCTTGGCGATTGTTTTAGTCCGTACAAAGATTTAATCAACCTACACACATGATTTTTCTTTCCAGCAACTTTGAAACCACAAGGCTGAATCATATAGATTTCCTCTTCCAAATCTCCTTGTAAGAACGATGTCTTAACATCCAATTGAGCCAATTCTAACTCATATTCTGCAACTAAGGCAAGTAGGATACGAATGGAAGTATGTTTTACAACTGGAGAGAAAACTTTATTATGGCCAATACCTTCATTCTAAGCAAAACGTTTTGCTACGAGCCTTGCCTTGTATCGAGGAGTTGATTGATTCGGAGATCCTTACTTCTCGGTGTAAACCCATTTATTGCCAATAGCACTTTTCCTTTTTGGTAACTCCACAAGTTTCCAAGTCTGGTTTTGATGGAGAGACTTCATTTATTCTTTCATGGCTAACTTCTATTGATCACTTTCACCGCTGCGTAATGCTTCACCGAAAGTGTTGGGGATGTCATCATCAATAACTGGAAGTGCATAGGCTACCACAATGTCTTTAGTAAGCCATTCAGGTTTCTTTATCTTTTTTCTTCACCTCTTTGTTGCTATAGAATCATCATTATCTACATCATTAATTGTTTCTTCATTTTGTGGGACATCAGAAGAAACAACATTTTCTTCAACTCTGGGTGTCACCTCCATAGTTGAACCCTTCTCTGATGTAGAACTAACTGGTACATATGGAGTTGCATCAAACTCCACCCACTGCAATACCTTTTTGATCTTGTTCTCCACCTGCAGAGAACTTGAAACTTTCATCATTGAAGCTTCATCAAACATGACATCTCTATTACACACAAACTTTTTATCTCCGAGATCCTAAAGCTTGAAGCCCTTTATTCCACCTTTGAATCCCACAAAGATAACTTTTCTAGCATGAGGATCCAATTTACCATCCTTGACATGATAATAAGCTGGACACCTGAATATACAAAGGGAATCATAGTCCTGTGCATGCTTTTCAAACCACATTTCCATAGGAGTTTTACCTCCAATTACAGCAAAAGGCAACCGATTTATCAGGGGACTTGCGTAATTAACAGCTTCAGCCCAAAACTTTTTATCTAAACGAGAATTAGATAACATACACCGTACTTTCTCCAGCAAAGTACGGATTCAAACGCTCAACCACATCGTTTTGTTGGGGAGTATGACTTACGGTGAAATGTCTTTTAATACCCTCGTTCTGGGCATACTTGCAGGAATGAATCAGAAGTATATTCCACCCCTATTATCATATCATAATACTTTGATCTTTCTTCCAGTTTGAGTCTCCACCAATTTATTCCATTTCACGAAAATCTCTAGAACCTCACCCTTTGCTCGCATGGTGTACACCCACACACGTCTAGAGAAATCATCAACAAATGTAACAAAACAATGGCTTCCACCAATTGATGCAATCTTGGTTGGTCCCCATACATCACTGTGAATATATTCAAGGATCTCACGAGTATCGTGATTAGCTGTACCAAACTTGACCCTTGTTTTCTTGCCTACTACACAATGCTCACAGAAATTTAATTTACAGGTTTTGGTACCTTTTAAGAGCCCATGCCTCATCAGAGTTTGCAAAGACTTCTCTCCAGTATGTCCCAGTCGTACATGCCATAGCTTGGTGGTGTCATTATGTGCCTCAGCAATATTTGCTTCATCAGTTGTACCTCCCTTCAAATAGTACAGATTATGACGCCGAACCCCTTACAGAATCACCATAGCCCTATGTGTAAACTTTATTGTGCCATCTTCAATGGTAACCTTGTAGCCTTTAGCTTCTAAAGCACCCACAGAAATTAGATTTTTCTTTAAAGCTAGAACAAATCTAACCACTTTAAGTTCTCTGATCATTCTATCAAACATTTTGAGCCAAATTGTTCCTATCCCCATTGTGCGACAAGGTTGATCATTCCCTATCACAACTGCACCAGATTCCAGATTACAAAAATTCGTAAACCATTCATTAATAGGATACAAATGGTAGGTTTCTCCAGTATCAAGTATCCACTCACTCGAACTAGCCACATATACTGCTAGAGTAATACTTAGTGAATAATCAGAGTCCTCATCTTTCCGTGCCATGTTTGCTGCTGTTGGTTTCTTTCCATCTCTCTTTTAAGCCTTTGGACAATCTTTCCTCCAATGGACCTTTTCATGACAAAAGGCACACTCGTCTCAAGCTATATTTCTACTTCTCGATTTGGATCGAGAATTCTTTCCACCACGCTTCTTTTTTTTTCTCCATCACCCAATCTCTACTCACCAAAGCTTCAAACGATGCTCATTCAGAATTTTTATCATTATTCCGAATCTCCAAGTTAGTCAATGCTATGCAAACATCTTTGAAGATGATCACACTCTTCCCATATATGAAGGTAGTCACAAAATGGCTATATTTCTCTGGTAGTGAGTGTAACAGAATCATAACCTTGACTGCATCCTTAATATCTTCATCAAGATTCTTAAAATTAGCAAGTAACTTTTCAAATCTTGAGACATGATCGTGCACTGACACCCCAAGCTTCATTCGAAAGTCATTGCATGAAGATGATTTTCAGGACTTTTCAGCAGGTACTTCTCCTCCAATGTACGCCACAAAGTCATCGCACACTCCTCATCTTTCACCAAGTATTTCACCTCCTTGGTCAAACAAGATCTGATCTGACCACAAGTTTTTTCATTCATATGATCCCAAATTTCTTCATCATACAAGTGTCTTTTATTTTTCAGAACAATATCGAGATCGATTTGAATAAGGGCATCCATAACTTTGTGCCTCCACATGCCGAAGTTGATTTTCCCATCAAACTTTTCAACATCGATCTTTTAGCCTCCTATAACAGATGCTGAATTACGATTTAACAAATCTCGCCTCCCACCTGAAGTGTCTCCCGAAATAGTCTCGGCAGATCTCTCTCCAATTCTGGAAGTTTCACTTTCTACCATTTTCTCAACGAAATATTTCTACTTGAAAAACAGCCTCTATGATGTTAATTTCGCGTGAATAAATGCACCAGGAAAGTTCCCAGGAAACTGGTTGGGAACTCGGTCCCAATTAAAAACCAGAATCCTTAGACTCTTATCGCCTTGTTGACAGAACTTTCCTAGACATGCAAAAATACACATTACTTACAATAGACTGTCTCTGAAGTACAAATGGTCGTCTCCACTGTATTCGTGAACAATACTGTACATGAACAGTACCGTATACGTGAACAGTACTGTATCCCCCCAAGTATGAACCGTCAGCTCTGATACCACTTGTTGTGCGCGGAATGCGGAATCAAACGCACCAAATACTTATAGAAAAATAAAGGACACAAGAATTACGTGGTTCGGCAATTATGCCTACTTCCACAGGAGCAAGAGAAAAATAATTGTATTATTAACAATTATTTGAGTACAAATTTGAGTAAAGAAACCTCACTTTCCCAGAATCCAAATACACCCAGTACTCTCACACACACTCTCCAATTGCTCACACTCTCAGAATTCTCAAAAGCTTAGAAACTTATAAGCTTAACAAATTTTGGGATGAAATGGAATGAAGAAATGCTCTCTATTTATAGGTTTGAAGCTAGTACGATTCCACCTAACCCAAGCACTATTCCACCTAACCCATGCAAATATGTCAATGGTGTCCATTTGGCAAATTTGACAAATTTGCCAACTTTTCATTTTTTTCTTTAATTGTTTGGTAGCCCTTTGAAATTTTGCATGTCTTCTTGAATTTGGATGCCACATGCATGACTTTTCAACAGTATTTGCATGATGTTGTCAGCTCGATCGTAGCTGGAAAATTGAAATGATTATAATGACACGCAGATCAGTTATTGTTTTGCAGTGTGACAAATTGATGATAATTTTGTAAAAGGCTATGCGGCATATATTTATGACAACTCTAATTGCTAATTATTAGGAAATTGGTGGGTGAAGCAAGACCGCAGCTAAAATAAAATTGGAAGAAAATAAAGAATAAGCACGAAAGAAAATACCAGAAATTACGTGGTTCGGTTTTTAGCCTACGTCCACGGGCGAAGACAGAAGGAAATATTTTACTAGTGAAAAGGAGTTACAAGTATTGTAGTATTTTAGCTCATTACCCAAAACCCCAATATACCCAAACTCTCAAATCACTAAGCACAAAAAATTCTTCTCACAACTCTCAATTCTCTCTACAAAATTAGATGCCAATGAATTAGGGAGCTCTCCCTTTTATAGCCAAAAAATGGCTATTAAATTAATATATATATATATATATATATATATATATATATATATATATATATATATTTCAAATGTTGTTGCCAACTTCTTCTTCTTTTTCTTTGGACGGCACCAAAACCTTCAACATTTTCTTTAGCCGGCTTGTCAAAGCCAACTTAAATTTGGCTTGTGGCCACCGGCTTTGACATTTCTCCCACTTGGAGATTTGATTAAGAATCAATCAATCTCCACATCATCCTTTCTGCTTCGCCATAATCATGTTGCCTACGTTTCTGCTAGGCCACAAGAGGATCTACTCCAGATAAACTTGTCAGCATTGATTGATTTGGTCAAAACATCTGCTAGGTTCTCCTTCGTATGGATTTTTTGTAAATCCACACTTCCGTCTTCCACTACTTCTCGAACGAAGTGATACTGAACTCCTATGTGCTTTGTCCTGGAATGAAAGGCTGGATTCCTTGCAATGTGCAAGGCACTCTGACTGTCACAAAACACAGGAATTTTCTGTTGTTTGTGCCCGAGCTCCTCCAATAATCTTTGTATTTAAATAGCTTCCTTGCAAGCTTGTGTAGCTGCCATGTACTCTGCTTCTGTTGTAGATAAAGCCACAACAGTCTGCAGTTTCGAAACCCAGCTTACAACTGCTCCCGCAAGTGTAAACACATAGCCAGTAGTGGATTTCCTTTTATCAAGATCTCCTGTAAAATCTGAATCCACATAGCCCCTGACAGTAAACTCCGATCCTCCATAACATAATGCAACATCTAAGGTTCCTCTAATGTATCTCAGAATCCTCTTCACAGCTATCTAATGCTCTCCACCAGGATTCGCCATGTATCGACTGACTGCTCCCACTGCTTGTGCAATGTCCGGTCTAGTACATATCATAGCAAACATCAAACTTCCCACTGCTGATGCATACGGTACTCGAGACACCTCCTTCCTCTCTACTTCATTGCTAGGACATATACTTCAGGATAATTTAAAATTAACAAGAAGTGGGGTAAAAATTGACTTACAATCTTGCATGTTGAAGCGCCGCAAGATTTTCTTCAAATAATTCTTCTGCGAAAGCCAAATCTTCCTCTTATTCTGTCTCGGTGAATTTGCATCCCTAGAATCTTGTTTGCTGGTCCCAAGTCCTTCATTTCAAACTCCCTAGCCAATTGTGCCTTCAATTCTTGGATTCGATCTTTGTTGGGACCTGCTACTAACATGTCATCCACATACAACAGCAAAATGATGAAATTATTATCTTCAAACCTCTTGTAATATGCACAATGGTCTGAACTGAGTCTGTTGTATCCAAGGCTCATAATAAAGGAATCAAATCTCTTATACCAACACCTCAGCGCCTGTTTGATACCGTATAGAGATTTGTTCAACTTGCAAACCAAGTTCTCCTTTCTTATTTCTGCAAAACCTTCTGGTTGGAGCATATAAATTTCTTATTCAAGTTCTCCATGAATAAATGCAGTTTTAACATCTAACTGTTCTAGATGTAGGTCAAATGTAGCACACATTGTCAAGACTATTCTGACTGTTGTGAGTCGAACCACCAGAGAAAATATCTCATTGAAGTCAATACCTTCTTTCTGAGCATATTCTTTCACCACCAGTCTTGCACGATACCGCTCCACTTAATCATTACCATCACGTTTGATCTTATAGACCCATTTGTTTCCAATGGTTTTTCTTCCGTGTGGTAGTGGTACAAGTTCCCATATCTTGTACTTGTGTAGAGCTTCAATTTCTTCCTGCATTGCTGTCATCCACAACGCAACATCTGAGCTGTTTAAAGCTTCATGGAAAGTTGAAGGCTCTCCATTCTCTGTTAGAATACAGTACGCAACGTTGATCTCTGTGACATACTCCGAGTGCAACATTGGCGGTCGTCTCTCACGAGTTGACCGACGAACTTCTGGAGTTTCGGACTCGACTGGTTCTTGTTCCTCGTGCTCCGGTGCTGCTTCAGAAGAATCTGAATTTTCTAGATTATTTTCCACATATACTGGCACAGTCTCTGACTTTTCTTTTGTAGTGCCATCATCCTCATCTCTCCTTTACAGTTAATCTTCTACAAAGATAACATCTCTGCTGATGACGATCTTGTGGGTAGTGGGGTCCCACAGATGATACCTCTTTACTCCATCAGCATACCCCAAGAAGATACATCTTCTAGATTTTGCATCTAGCTTTGTTCTTTCTTAGGCATTGTACATCACGTACACAGGACATCCAAATGCATGTAGGTAGGAATAATCAGCTGGCTTTCCAGTCCACATTTCCATTGCTGTCTTCAGCCCAATAGCTGTAGATGGTGACCGATTTACTAAATAACAGGCAGTTTTGGCTACTTCTGCCCAGAATGAATTGGGTACACCAGCAGTCCTCAATATAGCTCTTATTCTTTCTGTAAGAGTTCTGTTCATGCGCTCCGCCACTCCGTTTTGTTGAGGAGTGTATGCCATCGTGAACTGCCTCTGAATACCGTCTTACTTACAGAAAGCAAGAAACTCACCATCTGTATACTCTCCACCATTATCTGTCCTCAAGCACTTGATCTTTTTACCAGATTCAAGTTCCACCCGTGCTTTGTATTCTTTAAATACTGAAAATACATCTGACTTTTTCTTAATTAGATACGCCCAACATCTTCTGGAATAATCATCAATGAAAGTCACCATGTACTTTGCACCTCCCATAGATATATCCGGTGATTCCCAAACATTAGAATGAATCAAGTCTGGAATGTATTTACTTCTAGCAATAGATCTACTGAATTTTAATCTATGTTGCTTACTTGTAATACAATGCTCGCAAAATGGTAAACTTACCGATTTGAGCCCTGGAAGCAATTTTTGCTCAAAGAGAATCTTCAAACCTTGTCCCGACATGTGGCCAAGTTTGAGATGCCACATCATCGTTGACTCTTCTCCATTTGATGTGACACACGCATCAGCCTCTTGTAGCGTTTCTCCTTTAAGCATGAATAAATTAGCACCGATCTTTTCTGCCTTCATCAATACAAGCGCGCCTTTAACGATCTTCATAATTTCATTCTCCACATGAATTTTGTACCTATGACTATCCATTTGTCCTAAAGACAATAGATTTTTCTTCAGGCCGTTGACATGTCGTACCTCCCCAGTTGTGCGAATTGTACCATTAAACATTTTTATTTTGATAGTACCAATACCAACGATCTCCAAAGCATGATTATCTCCCATATATACAGATCCTCCTGAGATAGGTTCATATGTGTGGAACCATTCTCTCCGAGAGGTCATGTGCCAGGTAGCTCCTGAGTCTATAAGCCAGACATCAGATAGTCGTTTACTACATTCTGAAACAGTTGTTGCCTCGATGTAGAGAATTTCGCCATCATCCGAGGTACTTGCTACACACCCCTGAGCATTTGATGACTCAGGTTCTTTGCCCTCTTTTCTTTTCTGGTTACTTCAACACTCTTTCTTGACGTGCCCTTTCTTGCCACAGTTGTAGCATTTAACATTCTTCTTACTTCTGGATTTTGATCTACCATGATTTTGACTCCCACTAGGGCCACGTTCCGTTGATCTCCCTCTCGTCACCGATTGCGCCTCCGCTTGCTGCGAACTTGCTTGTCTATTTTCCTTATTTTTTCTCCTGCTCTCCTCATTTAATACGGAGGCTGCAATATCATCGAAAACTAGACTGTCCGCTGGATTATTGTTCGTCAGGTTGATGATGAGTTGATCATACGAATCTGGTAGACTTTTAAGTAGAAGCTCTGCACGTTCATTCTCCTCTATATTATGACCCAACGTTGTGAGTTGTGAAAATAGAGTCTTCAAGGTGCTAATGTGGTCGGTCACCATGGTAGATTCCGCCATTCGAAGAGTATAGAGTTTCCTCTTCAAGAAGATTTTGTTGTGTAGTGACTTGGCCTCGTACAATTTTGTGAGAGTATCCCATATTTCTTTCGCTATATTTTTCTCTGCCACACTGGATAATACTCCATCCACAAGTGCCAAGTGTAGATCAGAAATGATGTTGCCGTCTACCTCAATCCACTTGTCATCAGTTATCTCCATGGGCCTTTCTCCAATTGTTGCCAAGCAATTATTTTTCCTCAATACAGCTTTCATCTTCATTTTCCACAACGAAAAATTATTTTCGTTAAATTTCTCAATTTCATATTTTACCGCCATTTTGTTGATAAATACCGCACACAAGCAAGTGTATCACCTTGAATAGTTGTGAGTATGTGTGAGAATGCACACCAGGAAAGTTCCTAGGAAAGACTGGAGGGGTCAAAATGGTCCCACTTAAAACCCAGACTCCTTAAGCTCTTATTGCCTTTGTGACAGAACTTTTCTAAACATGTACAAAACTACACAGTTGCTTTACTCACACCACTATTCCCTGCTTTGTACCGCGAAATTCTTGGATCGCTCCCACCGTTTCACGTGAATAGTACCGTATACGTGAATAGTACCATATACATGAATAGTACCGTATACGTGAACAGTACCGTATACGTGAATAGTGCCGTATACGTGAACAATACTTGACTCCAAAAAATACAACCAATAGCTCTGATACCACTGTTAGGAAATTGGTGGGTAAAGCAGGACCGCAGCTAAAATAAAATTGGAAGAAAAATAAAGAATAAGCACAAAAGAAAATACCAGAAATTACGTGGTTTGGCTTTTAGCCTACGTCCACGGGCGAAGACAGAAGGAAATATTTTACTAGTGAAAAGGAGTTATAAGTATTGTAGTATTTTAGCTCACTACCCAAAACCCCAATACACCCAAACTCTCAAATCACTAAGCACACAAAATTCTTTGCACTTACAAGAATCACTTCTCACAACTCTCAATTCTCTCTACAAAATTAGATGCAAATGAATTAGGGAGCTCTCCCTTTTATAGCCAAAAAATGGCTATTAAATATATATATATATATATTTCAAATGTTGTTGCCAACTTCTTCTTCTTTTTCTTTGGACGGCACCAAAACCTTCAACATTTTCTTTGGCCGGCTTGTCAAAGCCAACTTAAATTTGGCTTGTGGCCACCGGCTTTGACACTAATGTCATTTGCATGTTCATTATTTGATCATACAAGGTTCATCTAGATCAGTTTCTGCAATAATTGGCCCTAGTACTCCATTTTAACCTTTAATTTGCCCCGACTATGTCATTGTTTTGAAAAAGAATTCAAAGCCTCATTGTAAAAATTAGCTAGTTAGTTTGAATAAAGAATATTTTCTGGCTTACATAAAAGAATTATACCTTTTAGCTTCGCTCTTAAAGTTGCAGGGCAAGGATGAGTTGGTCCGGGATTTACCCACTAACAGGAGCTTCCCTCTCTGTTTCTTGGCGAATAGTTTGAAGTCCTCATTCATGCTACGAATGATAATCTCAAAAACCGCGGCATGGGGGTTCTTCTCTTTTTTCTCGTTTTAGTTGTGAGGAGAAAGCCTTGTATGTGTTCTGCCATTGTGCACAGACTCCGTGTATGTGGAATATTGTTTTTCACAATGTTTGGGGTTGGTTCTTCTTTGGTTTCTTCTATCCTTTCCATAAGATGTAAGTCTCGAGTTTATAATCTCTGCTTTGCTATGTGTTTGTATATTATCAGAGAAATTTGGAGAATCACCAATTCCACTAGCTTTGGTAATGGGAGGGTCTCTTTACTTCGTGTCACCATTACCAAAACGAGTAGAATTGGCGATTACCCAAATTTCTCTCATAATAGACAAACATAGAGTTAAGCAGATATTATAATATCGAGAATTGAATTTTTTGGAAAGGATAAAAGTAACCATAGGAATGTCAATCTCAAACATTTTGTCTAACCAATTCCAAATACAGTGAGCATATACAAAATGAAAAAAGACGCGCATGGCTTCTTCCCCACAAATAAAAACAGAAAAAAGAGGACAACCAGAAACGAAAACCATGCCTCGCCTTTTGAGATTGTCATTCGTAGTAATGCGATCATCAATCAACCTCCCAAGTCAAAATCGAATTTCTAGGCAATATAAGAGAATTTTTATGAATTTTTTAGTTTAAAGTACAAAAAGGAAGCGTACTCAAAAGATCCATTCAGAATTTTCTTTTGGTTCCGTTGAAGACTCCGTGACGGGAGCCACATGTAGGCCTAGAACCACTTTATGAATTGTATAGTTCTTATCAATAGACTCCCTTAAATATATGATACTCAACTACTATTTTAGGCTCATTAATTGCACATAAAGACTCAGTTGGCAGACTCAAAAAAAATTTAGGGTCACAGCTTATAATTAATTTCTTTCATTAATACACTTTCCTCAGTTTTCTCTTAATTATTTATGAAGAATCATAAAAATTTTATCCTTTTATTTCAAAGTAGTTTTGCTTCCGAAATTTAGCAAATTTGAACTTACAAAATGTTGAAAATATATATATGCGGGGATCCATGGTCTCGTAGAATTACACAGCTTCTTAGCCATTAGATCAAAGAAAGGTGTATTCCTATATTGTTTCAGGTGTAATAAATCTTTTAGTAATCTTTGTTTTAAGGAATAAGATCCTCCCTTAATCTGAGATATTGAACTTTTTAAGGTCTCCTACCATGTGTTTTTTAGTAGTAGTTAAAGATTTAACTTTTTATTTTTTTATTAACACAAATCAGCACCTAAATTATTTGCTTCATAGATAATCAAATCAGAAGATAATCATAATCTTGTTTTACACTCTAATCTTACCTCTTCAACGTTGTTTCTTCTATTTCCATCTTTATCGATGGTGAAAGAAACCAATAATTTTGCATTATTTTGCAGTTCTTAGAGATGTAACTTTTAATAAGTTGAGAGGACCCACCCCGAACAAGAAATGGTGAGTCTATCTAGTTTCATCTCACATGATTAGACAAACTTATCAATGAGGATTTTGCTGAAATTCCATCTTAGTCTCCATATACTTTTACATTTTCGACATGCAAATATGTAAAATAAGCATTCCCAAATAATTAAATATTCAACCAACTTCATCAATCAACCTCTTTAGCCGTAATACTGCACATTCTTGTAAATAATATACATAAAATGATCTCATCCAAAAATCATCTAATAATGCAAAGTATTAAAAGAGTATATTGCAGCTAATGCGAACATACATTAAACATCCATAATCATCAAATCATTATATAATTATACAATCCAAAATAAGATAATCAAAATGCTCTAATAATATCGTTTACATCTCATAGTGGTACTAATTTGAAGACGAGCTCAAACTCTAGTGGTACGGAGTAGATCTATTAAGACGCTTTAGAGTTTGCGTGGGTTAATAATAATAAAAAAAAAATCACCAATTTTTGTTGTAATTTTTGAACTACACTACCCCTTATCCAACTATAATTAAGGACAAACAATGGGTTTGTTACCCTTTATCCAAAAACATAGTCTTCTCATACTAATTGCTACAACCACAGCCATAAATAAGTTGCTATAATGAGAAATGAGTACTATTTATTGAACGTGAACTAGTAATTGAATTTCTTCAGTGACAGGACTATTTGTCATGTTGTTTTGTCACTTGTTCGTCCCAAAATGATTTTTTTTCCCCTCTTCTTTCACCTTTTATATGATGGGTAAACGCCCCTTATCCAATTAATTTTTTTTTTTGTCTTAACCACGAGGTATCCTGGGAGGACCCCAATTGTGGGAGACACCTTTAAGCCCGTAGCACAACCCAGACTAGAAGTCCCCGCTCGAACTGGGAGGCACAGGTTCTCCCAACAAAGGCGACTTCCCTGCGACTCGAACTGGAGAGCAAACCCAGTCAAGCCACTTAAGGGGACTCCATTGTCAGTGGAGCCAACACTTTGTTGATACCCCTTATTGTTAGAGTGCAATTTATGCACTAGTTTTGCATTGTTTACTTCCCTTAATATCGATGTTTTGCATTTAATAATAGTGATTTACTTGTGTTTTACTTTTGTAGGTGCAATTCTATTGATTGGTGATAAAATTGAGCTACAAGATGATGTTTAAGGATGATTGTTCTTTTGGAGAAATTATGAGCGTCAGAAGAACTTTGTTGATAAGGCGTGGGCGCGTGCTGTCAACTACAGACCTGCAGTTTTTAGGTTAACGTGTTTTGTATTTTTGGTTATTTTTGTAATTACGAATTTAATATTTCAGATATTAGTATTTTATTTTAAAAAGAACTCTAGAGGAGAAGAAAGAGATAATATTTAAGGGAGGAATCTATTGTAAAAAGAGGGGGGAGATTTTTGAAAAGAAAGAAACCCTAGATCTAAATTTTTCTCTTCTCTCTATGAAGAACTAAACCTATTATTCTGGTTGAAGGTTAATGAAGTTTTGATTCATCACTATTGTGAGATCTTTCTTATGCTTTAATTGTTTTATTGCTTTTTGGGTATTTGTTTATTCTCTGAATTATTGTCATGATTATGTTTGTTAATTAGATAATTGGCCACTATTTAATTATCAACTTAATCTATTGTCAATTAAAGGATTCATCATATGAAGATTTTAATGTTTGTGACAAATAGCATAGCAGTGAGTTGTGTTATGAGAATAAACAATCTAATTTAAATAAACCATCGTATGCGTTTGTTGATTAGGATTTGGGTCTCTCTGGTTTTTCAGGCTGTCAATTGATTAAATCATATGATCGTATCTAGGGTTGTCTATTGATTAGGGAAATAACCAACGGTCGTACCTTGGTTATTGACTAGTTAAGGAGAGATTGGCTATTAGAGGGTCTCAGTAGCTATAACCGGTCTATTCATAAGTAGTAATAATTTATATTTGAATCAATGATCAGTAGTCGAATCAAGCTGAGTTAATTCCTTCAACCAGAGCTTTCCCCAATTTGAATTACAATTTTAATTTGCGTTCTTGTTATTTTAATTTGATTTTTATTATTGTCAACAATTCCCCCATTTTGCATTTTATATTTTCTAAGGATTTAAATAATTACTGATCTCTGTGAACACGACCCTCTTCAATCACTATACACAATTTATTTAGAGTATGTATTTATTTTTGCCGGCTTCGACAACCATCACTTATCCAACTATAATTTAAGTAAAACACAGACAATGAGTTTGTTACAGTGTCATATATTAGGACTAATTACTACAACCACAACCATAAATAAGTTGTTATAACGAGAAATGGGGATGATTTAGTGAAGGTGAACTAGTGGTCCAATTTCTTCTAAGTGATAGAACCATTTGTCACGTTGTACTGTCACTTGCCGTCCTAAAATGATATTTTTATTTTTTGTTTCTAACTTTTAAATGATGGGCAAATGCCCCTTATTCAAGTATAATTTAAGTAAAGTACAAACAATAGGTTTTTACCTCTTGTCCAACAACATAGTCCTGTCATATGCTTAACTAATTGCTACAACCGCAACCATAAATAAGTTAATATAATGAGAAATGGGGACTATTTGGTGAAGGTGAATTAGTAATTGAGTTTCCTTCAAGTAAAAGGATTACTTGTCATGTTGTATTATCTCTTGTCCGTCCCAAAATGGTTTTTTTTTTTTAATTTTTCTAACTTTTACAAGATGGGTAAATGCCCCTTATCCAATTGTAATTTAAGTAAAGGACGAATAATGGGCTTGTTATCCTTTATCCAACAATATAGTCTTGTCGTATATTTAGACTAACTGCTACAACCGCAACCATAAATAAGTTGATATAATGAGAAATGGGAACCAATTTGTGAAGATGAACTGGTAATTGAATTTCTTCTAAGTGACAAGATTATTTCTCATATGATATTGTCACTTGCACATCCCAAAATGTTTTTTTTTTTTTTTAACTTTTAGATGATGGGTTAATGCCTTTTATCCAATTGTAATTTAAGTAAAGGACAAACAATAGGTTTGTTACTCCTTATCCAACAACATAGTCATGTCGTATACATGGACAAATTACTACGACCACAACCATAAGTAAGTTGATATAATGAGAAATGGGTATCATTTAGTGAAGATGAATTAGTAAAAAAATTTCTTCTAAGTGAAAGGATTATTTATCATGTCGTATTGCCACTTGTTCATCTCAAAGTTATTGTTGTAAGTTGTTGTTGTTGCTGTTGTTATTATTATTAATAACTTTTAGATGATGGGTAAATGCCCCTTATTCAACTATAATTAAGCTATAAGGACAAGCAATGGGTTTGTTGCCCCTTATCTAACAATATAGTATTGTCAAATACTCGGACTAATTGTCATAACCATAACCATAAATAAGTTGATATAATGAGAAATGCGGACCATTTGGTGAAGGTGAACTAGTAATTGAATTTCTTCTAGGTGACAGTATTGTTTGTCATATTCCATTGTCACTTATCTGTCCCAAAATGATTTTTTTTTTTTTTTGGTTTATAAATTTCAGTTGATGGGTAAATGCCCATTATCCTACTATAATTTAAGTAAAGGACAAATGATTGGTTTGTTACCCTTTATCCAACAATATAGTCATGCCATATGCGAGGACTAATTGCTACAGTTGCAACCAAAAATAAGTTCATATAATGAGAAAAAGGGACCAATAGGTGAAGGTGAACTAGTAATTGAATTTCTTCTAATGATAGGATTATTTGTCATCTTGTATTGTCACTTGTACATCGAAAATTAAATTTTTGTCTAACTTTTAGACGATGGGTAAATGCCCTTTACCGAACTATAATTCAAGTAAAGGACAAACAATGGGTTTGTTGCCCCTTATCCAACAATATAATCATGTCGTATACTCAGACTAATTGCTACAACCACAACCATAAATAAGTTGATACAATGAGAAATGGGGACCGTTTGGTGAAGGTTAGTAACTAAATTTCTTCCAAGTAATAGGATTATTTATCATGTTATACTGTCACTTTTTCATCCCAAAATTATGATTTTATTATTTTCCCAAAATTATTATTTTATTTTTTTGTTTCTAACTCTTAGATGATGGGTAAATGTCCTTTATCCAACTATAATTCAAGTAAAAGACAAACAATGGGTTTGTTACTCCTTGTTGAACAATATAGGGGTGTCATATGCTCGGACTGATTGCTACAACCACATCCATAAATAAGTTGATATAATGAGAAATTGGGACCATTTGGTGAAGTTGAACTAGTAATTAAATTTCTTATAAGTGATGCGATTATTTGTCATGTTGTATCGTCACTTGTCTGTCCTTTTTTTTTTTTTTCTAACTTTTAGATGATGGGTAAATTCCCATCCAATGTAATTATGACTAGTATAAAAATAAGGAAGAACATTATTCCCTTCGTGGATTGAATAAGTATAATTTAATATAACTTTTGAACACATGCGACATCGATACTAATTCGACAACATAATTGGATCCATATTAGTGGTTGCAACAATAATATTCATAAATAAATTGATGTAATGAAGTGATAGGTGGACTTTGTGGTGGAGGGTCGTTTTTTACTTTTGTCTTTAAAGGGTACTAAAAAAATGTGTATGAGGCTATTGAGAATAAAGCCAAGATAATTGGGGCTATTTCCACTTCAAGAGAGGAGGAACGAGAGTTATTTTCATTGGAGGGCGACCGGAGCATAAGAAATTTTGAAGGTTAAATTTTGATGTATTTAATTTACCAAATACGATTCTAATAAAATTTAGTTAATAAAAAGTTAAGACACTTGCTAAATGGCCTAAAATTATTAAACCCTCAAAATAATTATGTTACACATATGTTACGGTCGGGTCGGGAATTCTCAGCGTGCTTCAGAACTTTTGGTGAATGATTCAAAAGGGAAAAAAAATATTTTCATCTAAAATTATTTTTCAAGTAATATTTCCACATATACGAAGTCATGATTATCGGTTCGGATTCTCTTATAATTTGAGAAATATATCTGTTTTTTAAGGTCTGTTAACACTTGATTATGAACAAATTGAATGGCTAGGATTTGTTCCTTATTAATTAATTTCATAACCTATCAAAGCATACGGTTTTGTTCCTCAAACAATCTGCGACTTCTAATTTTTCACACAATTAAATGGCCGCTTCAAATAATTCTGGCTTTTATTAAAATGTTATCTCACCATCTGGAACTCATATTCTCCTCAATAACTAGACATTGCAATAAGGGAAGATTGGGAAAACCAACCGACTAAGCGTGAAACACTGGTTAGCTGATTTCATAATGCTACTATTAATTAGCTGAGAAAAAAATGTATATTCACAGCTTAAACATATCAACTTT
>NW_006262339.1:34394946-34401065 GCF_000493195.1 Citrus x clementina | reverse complement strand
GGGGGGGGGGGGGAGGACAAGAGTAGACTCTGGGTAAAATAATGTGAAGGGAATGATAGTGATGTGAATCGATACTGCCAAATAATATCACATCAAGAACGTAATTTTGGCTTCTACCTTGATAACATTTTTAAGCAATTTTATGTCTTGTTGCCATTTGCAAAGACTTGATTTTCCTTTCGTTTTTTATTTTGTTGAATTTTGTTGTCTTTTAACTTGTTCCTCAATCTGCAAAAGACTAGATTTTGTTAAGAGAGTGTGTGTTGCGATGGATTTGCAAAATTGAAAATATACGATTTCCTTTAAAAATCAGTGAACAAAACAATGCGTTTTAAAGCATAATTAGATAAAGTAGAAAAAAAAAAAGAGATAAATCTTGGCCATTCAATTTGGTAAAATCTCCATACAAACACTAAACCATCATGAAAGTCTCGATCTAACTTGAACTTAAATTAGTTATTTATTTCTTTTACAAATTAAGGCAGTATGAGGACTAATCTTATTTCAGAACTTGATATGACCTGCCAACTTTACTATGAACAAAATGGTTTCACAAATGGTGTTTATTTTAAAGAAAATGGGGAAGATAAATATAGCATACTTTAAAAATTTTCAGACCCAAGGGGCAACTTGATTAATTTTATTTTTTTTGGGGAGAAGGGGGCAACTTGATCTCTAAGTTAGCACAACCGTTAAAATTTTCAGGGAAAGTACCTACAAATCACCTGTTAGATATTGAAAATATAAGTAGTCACCAAAAGTTTTTGAACTTTTCTCTACACCACTCATACATGTTGTCTTATGTTTTATGAGACTGTTTTGCCCACAATGTTTGTTTAAATGTGTGAAGATACATTTTCAAAGTTTTGAAAAATATCATTAAAGATGGACTTTGATTCAATTTAGATTTTATAAAAGTGTATATAATTGTCTTCTCCTTTGAGATAAATTGACTTAATTATGTAATTATTCCGAGGAGAAATTTTTTTGTGCAACGCAAATGTAATAAATAAATAAACGATAATGCTTTGCCTACTTAATTTAGATACTTAGAATACTTATTCATGTGTCACCAATCATTGAATACCATGTGTATGGTATTAATTGATTTATTATTAATTACTAACCTATCATACTCAACAGATGATAAATAAGATGCCACATCAGTTAATATCGTATCTAAATTGAGTGCACATAGCTTCATATGTACTCAAAAAAAAAAGAGGAGAGAATAGATGGAGAAGAAAAATAACCATTAGAGACATTATAGATAAAATAGATAGAAAGGAATTGAGGAAGAGAATACAGCAAAGGAGAAAAAATATTAAAGGAAAGAAAGATAAATTATTAAAGAGAAGAGAGAGAATATTAATTAAGTTAATGATGTTGGATTTTTTAATCTAGCATTGTTGGATCATTAATCTAATATTGGACTTATATGTGAATAATTATGTGTTGATAACTGTCATATAAGGTTAAACCCAATTAAAAGTGATCTATTAAGGTTTTTGGTATTATAGGCTTTAATGTATCTAATAAGGTGTGGGACTTTAATGTGTAGAGACTTAATGATATTCTAATTCTATAATGGACAAAATTAAGAATACTTAATGACAACAGGAAAAAATTGTTTATATAAATGGTTATGATTCCCAAGTCACATGTATCTTTTTATTTTTTTTGACTTCCCATCATCAGAGAGAGAGCAGTGAGAAACTTAAAGGATTCTCTAAGAAATCGTGTAAATTTGAAAGGCCAATCACGCAACTCCAAATGCCAATTAAGAATTATGGATTCAGGTATGATTCCACATAATTTGTTATTGATTCTTAGCTAAATAACATGAATATTCCTAAATTATATGTGATGGTTTTCACCAAAGGGATTTAATATTCCAACAAATGATCCTTTATTAAATTAATGATTCATCTTATTTAATCTTCACCTTTCAAAGTTTTTTGATTCAATGGCAAATACTTGTGTTTTGTTAATAACATTGACATTTCATCTAATATTTTCATCATCTAATATTTTCATGTCACATCAATTTATATAATTGGTATGTTGTTTTATTGATATAGAGTAATAAACCGCACATACTTTTGAGAGACAATCTCACATAATTTGAGCGAGAAACTTTCACACAAATATTATTACTCTTTATGTCTTAGAAAGTATATATAATACAATTGAATAAATCACTATCAATTTTTATGGCTGTTTGATTATCGATTAGCATTTTTTTTCCTTTCTAGGACATAGTTTATTCGTTCCACATTCACATTTTTTTTTTCAAAAAATATACTAATAATTTTGAAATATCGGAGTAAATTAATATGAAAATTTTGAAAGTAATGGCAAGTTGGATCACACTTCCAATAATTAAATTGAGAAAGGATTGTCCTTCACTAAGTAGGTGAATTATAGATGCATCAAAGGGGAAGCAGAGGAGTGAAGTTTATTTGATTGTTAAGAGATTTGAAGGGCCACTGATAATGAAATGATAAACCAATCAATAATATGTGTTTGTTATGTTCGTCAACCATACTTTTTATCTCCTCACCATCAATCTTTTATCTCCCGATAGCTTCCATTATTTCCAAAGAAATTATGAACCTTGATGTATTCAATTTTTATTACTTCATTTTATATATGGTTATGAGATTACAAAAGGAGCGCACTTGCTTTCTTATTTAGATGAATAATAAAAATGAAATAAATGAGTATGAATGAAGAATATGAATTCTGTTATGTCATTGTGTTTGTATTCTTTTATTTGTGTTTGTCGGTTAAGACGTTGTCAACCTGAGTCAGCTAGAAGAGGTTTATATGTTAAGTCCCTCTCCTCTTATTCTTTCTCACTAAAATAAATAGCTGTAATATTACCAACAGGATATTTTCGAGGACAAAAGCATCAAAGGGCCGTGGTTAAACATGAAAAATATGATTAGTTATTTTAACGGCATTTTACCTCGGTGATATTGTATACACGGTCAAATACATGCTGAATCTAAATAAAATTTACTTCAAATTGTGTAAATTAACAGTCACTTGTGAAAAAAAAAATATTTAATTGAATAACAAATGAACGTCCTATAGATACTTAAATTTATAAATTCATATAAAGGCAATCACACAAGCCCCTTCAAATTGACGTACAATTTAAAAAATGTAACCTGCTTAAGTATTAATTTTTTTTTCTTGTTTTTGCTTCTGTTTTCAATCTCTTTTTAAAGGTAGGGCTCATTATGTCCTCCGATTCTTTTTTCGTATTTTATTTGATGATATATTTGCCCTAGCAAGATCATTAATTAAAAATATCTATTATTATTATTTTCTAGTTTTCACATATCTCACCAAACTAAATTAAACATGTTCCTGTAGACTTGAACCTTCGATCCATTACTTTTATGACTAGAGACTAAATAATCAGGGATAAACCAAATTTAATATAGAATTAAAAACAACTAAAGCAGTATGACTAAATTTACCCAGTTTATTATGAATTCAATAACAATTCAATTAAAATAATTCAAAGTTCTCTTACAAAGTATCTAGGAAAATAAATGTACAGTGACTTTCACTATCGATAACCCTTACGTGAAGTCAGATGGTAGTTGGCTGTAAGTACTACTATTTCCGAAGACAACCTACGGTCTCCAAGAAGGACAATAATTTTTGCTGAGAAATGGAAGAGTGAGGAAGAAAAGATGGGGCTAAATAGGTATTCACGACGAAAATTTTATTTGAAGAAAGGGCGTAGACTGTAGAGAGTAAATATATGGGTTTAAATAATCTCATGTGGCGAAGTTTTATCCATAATATTTATTTATTGGATAATCAATGTAATAATTTGTAAAATAACATAATTTTTGTTACGAAATTGATGGTTGGAGTTAGGCCACACTAAAATGAAATTGGGAGAAAAAAATAAAGAGCAAGCATACAAAAAAGGACACAAGAATTTACGTGGTTCAACTTTTAGCCTATGTCTACGAGCGAAAACAAAAGAATAAAACTTACTAATAAAATGAGGATTACAAATATTGTAATATTTTAGCTCTCTACCTAGAACCTAATACACCTAATCTTTCAAATCACTAAACTCTCAAGAGCTTTACAATTTAAGCTCTCAAAAACTCTCGGATCTCTAAATATTGAGAAATGGGATTGCTTAGTTAGAATATCTGCTAGTTTCTCTTTAGTGTGAATTTTTTTGCATATCTACACATCCGTCTTTCGAACAAAGTGATACTAAACTCTTTTGTGCTTCATCCTAGAATGAAATGCTAGATTCTTTGCAATGTGCAAGGCACTTTGACTGTCACAAGACACAAGGATTTTCTCTTATTTTTGTGTCCGAGCTCCTCCAATAACCTTTGCATCTAAACAACTTCTTTGCAACCTTGTGTAGTTGCCATGTATTCTGCTATTGTTGTAGATAAAGCCACAGTAGACTTTAGTTTCAAAACCCGGCTTACAGTTCCCCCCACAAGTGTAAACACATAGCCAGTAGTGGATTTTCTTTTATTAAGGTCTCTTACAAAATCTAAATCCACATAGTTCCTGACTATAAATTCTAATCTTCCATAACATAATGCAATATTTGAGGTTCCTCTAATGTATCTCAGAATCCTCTTCATAGTTTTCCAATGTTCTCCATCAGGATTTGCCTTATATCAACTAACTGTTCCCACTACTTGTATAATGTCTGGTCTTGTGCATATCATAGCAAGTATCAAACTTTCCGTTGCTGATGCATACGGTACTCGAGAGATCTCTTTTCTCTTTGCTTCATTGCTGGGACATTACTTGAAGACAACTTGAAATTAATAGGAAGTGGGATAAAAATTGGAAGAGGTCTCCTACAAAGAGATCTCTTTTCTCTTTACTTCATTGTTGAGACATTACTTGAAGATAACTTCAAATTAATAGGAAGTGAGATAAAAATTGGCTTACAATCTAGCATATTGAATCGCCACAAGATTTTCTTCAAGTAATTCTTCCATTTCGCTTTCTATTATTTCTATTTCGATGAATTTGCATCCGTAGAATCTTGGTTGGCAGTTCGAAGTCCTTTATATCAAATTCCAGAACCAATTATCCCTTTAATTCTTCGATTCGATCTTTGTTGGGGCCTGCTACTAGCATTTCATTCACATACAACAGCAAAATAATGAAATCATTATCATTAAAACTCTTGTAGTATGTATAATAGTTTGAACTAAGTTAGTTGTATCCAAGGCTCATAGTGAATGAATCAAATCTCTTATACCAACACCTCAGCGCTTGTTTGAAACCGTATAGAGATTTGTTCAACTTGCAAACCAAAGTTCTCCCTACTTATTTTAGCAAAACTTTATGGTTGGAGCATATAAATTTCTTCTTCAAGTTCTCCAAGAAGAAATGTAGTCTTCACATCTAACTACTCTAAACATAGCATAAATGTAGCACACATCACTAAGACTACTCTTTATCGTGAGTCGAACCACTAGAGAAAATATATCGTTAAAGTCAATGTCTTCTTTTTTTTTTTTAGCATATCTTTTCATCACTAATTTTGCACAATCCCATTATTACCATCACATTTGATCTTGTAGACCCATTTGTTACTAATGGCTTTTCTACCATGTAGTAGTGGTACAAAATCTCATGTGTTATTTTAATGTAGAGCTTCAATGTCTTTCTGCATTACTATTAGCAATAAAGTAATATCTAGGTTGTTCAAAGTTTCATGGAAAGTTAATTATTCTTCGTCCTCTGTTAGAAGATAGTATGCAATATTGATCTCTGTAACATACTCCAAGTGCCACAATGAGCGGTTGTCTTTCACGGGTTGATTGATGTACTTTTAGAAGTGATATCATCCCCAATATTCCTTTGTAGTTGATCTTCTATAAAAATAACATCCTTACTGATAACTATCTTTTGGGCGGTGGGGTCCTATAGACGATACCCTTTATTCTATTACTATATCTTAAGAATAAACATATTATGGATTTTGGATCTAACTTTGTTCTTTCTTAGGCATTGTACATCACGTACATAGGACATCCAAATGAATGCAGGTGGGAGTAATCAGCTGGCCTCTAAGGTTTTAAGTTTTATAAGAAAAAAAA
>NW_006262339.1:34248820-34394913 GCF_000493195.1 Citrus x clementina | reverse complement strand
CACATAATTTTAGCTGCTTCTACCTAGAATGAGTTGGGTAGACTAGTAGTTCTTAACATAACTCTTATTCTTTCTATAAAAGTTATGTTCATCTACTCTGCCACTCTATTTTGCTGAGGAGTGTATATGATTGTCTTCCAATACCTTCCTGCTTACAAAACACAAGAAACTTGTCGTTTGTATACTCTCCATCATTACCTTCCCTCAAGAACTTGATTTTTTTTTGTTTCAAGTTCAACCCTCGCTTTGAAATTTTTGAACACTGGAACACATTTGACTTTTTCTTGATTAGATACACCCAACATCTTTTGGAGTAATCATCAATGAAAGTCAAAAAAGTACTTTGCACCTTTTAGAATGCATTTACTTTTGGCATCAGATCTGGTAAACTTTAGTCTATACTACTTATAACACAATGCTCACAAAATAGTAAGTTTATCGATTTGAGCCCGAGAAGTAACTTTTGCTCACAGAGAATCTTGAAACGTTACTTAGACAGGTGACCAAGTTTAAAATGTCACATCATTGCTGACTCTTATCCATTTGATAAGATACACGCACTAGCTTCATGTAGTGTTTCCCCTTTAAGCATGAATATAGATTAGCACTAATCTTTTTCGTCTTCATTAACACAAGCACGCCTCTGACTATCTTCATGATCTTATTTTTAACATGAGTTTATACCCAAGACTATCTATTTATCCCAAAGACAATAAATTTTTCTTCAGGCCTTTGACATATCGTACTTCTTAGATTGTGTAAATTGTACCATCTAACATTTTATTTTAACAATACCAATACTAATCAATACTAGTTATTTCCAAAGCATGATCATCACCCCATGTACACACAACCCTGAGCATTTGATGACTCATAAGATAAGTTCATATCTATAAAACCATCCTCTCCGAGAAGTCATGTGTCATGTTGCTCCTAAGTCTGTAGACTATACGTCAGCTTACTGCTTCTTGCCCTCTGCAATAGCTATTGCCTCACTGTAGAGAATTTCATTATTACCAAAAATACTTACCATACAACCCTGAGTATTTAATGACTCAAACGCTTTATCATCTTTTTGCCTTTTTTTTTCCACAGTTATAACATTTGAAATTCTTCTTACTTTTTGATACCATGATTGTGACTCTCACTGAGGCCACGTTTTGTTAATCTCTCTCTCGTCATTAATAACGCTTCCACTTGCAGCAAACTCACCTATCTGTCTTCCTTATTTTTCTGTCTTCTTTCTTCATTTAATACAGAGGCTGCAACATCATCGAAGACTAAACTGTTGTTTGGTTTTTTTTTTGTCATATTGATGATGAGTTGATCATACGAATTTGGCAGACTTTGAAGTAAAAGATTACACCTTTAGTTTCCTCTATTTTATGACCAACATTGTGAGCTGTGAAAATAGAGTCTTCAGGGTGTTGATATGGTTAGTAACTGATGTAGATTTTATCATTCGAAGAGTGTAAAGTTTTCTTTCTAAGAAAATCTTATTGTGTAAAGAATTGACCTCGTACAGTTTTGTGAAATTATCCTATATTTGCTTTGTTATCCTTTTCTTTTACACATGAGATAGCACGTCATCAAACAATGCTAAATGTAGATCAGCGATTGCAATACTGTCTATCTCGTTCCACTTGGCATCATCAGTTATCTCCTTGGGCCTTTTTTTAATTGCCGTCAAGCAATTATTTTTCCTCAAAATAAACTTCATCTTTATTTTCCACAACAAGAAATTGTTTCCTTTAAACCATATTTTACCTCTATTGCTTTTCACCACGAACTACTTTACTAGGATCAGCTTCCACATTTCACGTGAACATTACTCTGACAACTAAATGCTCTGATACTTCTGTTAGAAAATTAATGGGTGGAACTGGGCCACAACTAAAATTAAATTGAATAAAAAATAAAGAACAAGCATACAAAGAATTTATGTGGTTCGACTTTTAACTTATGTCCACTAACAAAGATAGAAGGATAAAATTTTACTAGTGAAATGAGTATTACAAGTATTGTAATATTTTATCTCTCTACCCAAAACCCAATACACCCAATCTATTAAATCACTAAACTCTCAAGAACTTCACAATTTAAGCTCTAAAAAATCTCGGCCCTCTAAATATTGAGAAATGGGATTGCTTTTCACAAAAAAACAGGGAATTAATTACAACTTATAGGGAACTGTCCTTTTATAGCCAAAATTTACTATTAGTTTAATATTTTATTTTAATTTTTTGTTCTTCATTGGTGGCTTCTTCTTTGTTAAATCTGTGTGCCACCACTTTTTCATTCAAACTTTACAGTGCCTATTACCATCTGTCAAATTCAATATTTACGGCTTCTTTATTTGCAGCACCAATCATCTTTGATAGCCACTAGCCATCTTTGACAATTTTGTCAGCCACTTGATGAATATCCTCTTACGTAAGTTAAATAAAGTTGTCATACCATTTGAAAGTGAACTTATTTATTAGTATATAGGTCAATTTTATTAAAATATAGTTGTAACTCCCCAATTTCACTAACACGATGCTATGATGGAATTGAAGTGAAACTACATTTCATCATTCTTATTTTTAAAATCTTTAAATTAATATCCAACAACAAATGTTCTAAACTTCCAAAAGGAAAAAAAATAATGAAATAACATATCCTTAAATAAATATCATCCCAAAGGAAGCTAAAATATTCATAACTTGTTAATGTAACATTATTCCCCAAAAGAAATCGAGCTCTTATTCTTGCTCCTAAGACCATAAGTTCAAATTATCTAACTCTATTTGCAAAAAAGTGGTAACAATGGGTGAGTTGTCAACTCGGTAAGTAAATTCATGCACAACACTAAAAAAAATCATTAAAATATAATTGATTGAATTTCGTAGAAATGCATAATAATAAGGGAAATTACATTTGTAAATCATCGTTTAGCAAAAAGAAATCACAACATCATAAAATCGTGTAAATCCTTTAAACATAACAATAGCATCTGAAACACTTAAAACATAATTAGTTCATGCCACATAGTATCACCTGTAGACCCGATGACCCGGCCATATAACGTCATTCAGGACATTGTACCCCGCGGGAATCATTAACATTAACATTATATGTGCACAAAATCTGGCTAACCTTCCATAACATAACATCACTACGGAGAATGAGCCAAATCATTTAAAACTATCCTTGAACTTTTAATCATTCGTAAGCTTCCATAAATTAAATTTAAATAACTAATAATTATTTCAAAGTATTTGACTTAAAACAATTTAATAAAAACTTTCATTCTAAAGACAATTTATAAAATAATTTTTTAATAAATAAATTTCAATTATAAATAATTTTAACGAATGATTTTACTTAACAAAATATTGTAATAAACTAAACAAATCAGTTTCATATACTTATTTTTTTCAACATAATACATACCTTGAATCAAAAGTAATTTAATAGTAAAATTCATGTACTATACATAAATCTACTTACCTCGATCCTCAACAATAAAAAGAACGGTAACCTCAACCACGAGCTCACTCTCGTCCTAAAACATCAAGACACATTCATATCAATATTATTGCTCAATTTGACCTTGATATAAATCCAACATAATCAAGCCTAGTCATAAGCACTAAACCATCAATACTGGTCTAAACCTGACCATCCTATACAAGCTGATTTTTACCAAGCTAATTATATGTTGGAAAATTATAAAAAATTAAAAAGAAACCATAAACACGTGTAGCATTTCATATGAAAATTAAAAAAAAATGAATAAAAGTCAGAAACATATTGCAAAAAGAATTTTACATGCAAATATCCACATTGTCCAGCAATGATAAAAATAGAGGTAGTTGAATTAGAAAATTCGTAAAATATTTAATAATATTGATAAAAATTAGACCACTTGATTTTACAACATTAGAAACATCAAGAAACAATGTACCAAATTTCTAGAATTTTTGAAGATGTAAAACTATTTTAAACGAATTTATATTAAGAGATCAGCAAACCTGTCCAGAGCTTTCAGGTTTGTGTTTTGCACTTAAAAAATCCATAACTTAATGTTAACCCAATGAAAATTAGTCAAATAAACTTTAAATCATATAGGACTCATAATATTATAGGAATATACTTTTATAGGTCTTTCTAAAGCCTTTTAACTACCTAAAATAATTTTATCATCAGCCATTACAATTCTAGAATGCTGTCTCCAGAATTGCAGCAGCCCAACATAATGATTTTTAATAATTTTTATACCAAAAATTATGAAATAAAAAATATAGTAAGTAGACTTAATGTGGATTAAAAAAAAATCAACATAATTTTCAGAGATCACTTGGATAGTCAGAAAAATTGGCGAATTCAGACATGTTGCTGAAAATCAGAATTTTCCAGCACCTCTATTTCAAATTCAAAAATTCACAACAATTTGGTTACTTCGAATCTCTTTGCAAAAAATACATTATTGAAGATGTCTGCTTTAATTTTATGGAAACTTTCATGCAGAAATCAAATAAAAAATAAAGGAAAAAAAACAGTAATCAAAACACACTGCTCATGCCTCATAATGCCTAGTTAGTCATTCACGGTAAAGAGAACAATGCATGCATTCATTATCAACACATAAGATCGTATTAAAGAGCATGTATTAAAGAAGGATAAATACGTCAAAATTTCTTTCAAACATACATAAAAGAAAACTCTAAAATTCTTTGCTTTTATACGTTTGTTTAATTAAAGAGTTTTAAATTGAAGGGAGATAGGAAGAGTTTAAGTTTTATAAAAACACATGCTTTTATAATACAATAAAGATAGATAATCCCTTATAATTTTTTTTAAAAATTAATAAAAAGAATTATACCTTATCTCAATAATGCTAATTAAAATAAATTCACATAAACAAAAGATAAACGATTACATAAATAAGTATAATTAAATTCAAATAGACAAGGAATGGGTGTTACAATAGTCGACAAATAAAAGCACAAATTTGCATTATGAAAAATTTCTATTGACAAAATGTGGATTAGAGTTTTATTTAGTAAGTTGTTACATGCAACCTACTAGTAGGGATCAGTTTCATACTTTCATTAAAATTTAGTTAAACAATGAAAAACTCGTACTTGTACAAATAATCACCAATTTTTTAATATCAATATTCTATAGTGACAACATATGGACTAGGGATTTATTTATTAAGACCATGTATGATATTGAGATACTATAATTTTTAAGTTACAATTGTTGAACGAAAAAAGTTGTAATTATGAAATAAAGCTAATAGCGTATAGTAAATACAACTTTTAAATAATGATTTTGGCAAAATACTAAAGAAATTATAGATTTTTCATCATTTAAGTGATAAATCAAATTAACTCAGTTTCCAAGCCACAACAGCTACTGTTTAGTAAACACTTTAATACTATAACTTAAAGCTACATGCCAAACCTTAATAAATTGTGCAAGCAAACAAAAACAAATAAATGTGCCTTACAGCTCTAATATTCACTACAAGAAATTTGACTTTTTAAGACAATTTTTTTATGACATTTGTAGATTTTGTCATAAAATAATATGTGACGATTTTTTAAAATCGTAGCTAATAATCTCGTCCTGTCCCATGTAATATTTTATAACGAATAATATTTTTTTATAACCCAATAATTGGTCACTTAATCAAATGTTTTGCGACAAACATAAAATTAGCCACAAAATGACATGCTTTTTTTAGTGCAAAAATTTCCCTCCAAAATTAATCATTTTCTGACAAAAATATCATCTTTTATGACAAACAATATGGTGGCGAAATATAATTATAAGTGACATAATCATTTCGTAACTAAAAGAGGGATGTAAAATTGATCAAACCGTTTGTGACGAAAAATATTAGTCTCGAAACTCAACATGGTTTTGATTAATTTTTAAGACCCTATTTTTTTGTCACAGATAATTATCTACTGAGAAAAAACTAAAAAATAGTAGTTTAAAATTTTGTCTCGAGTAATTTTGTATTTCATGACCATTTTTTTTCAGAGACACATTATTTAGTATTCGATTCATTTTTTTTTTTTTACGAACTTTACAACATTGGCCAAAAAAATAATAATAATCAATATTTTTTTAATTATATTATATTTTGTGACCAACAAATTTTTGTTATGTATTTTATTAAATAATTGATATTTTATCTTATTAATGTGTGAAAACATCAATGTACCTCTATGTACTATTAAGAAGATTAAAAAAAAAAAGTCATTACTGTTCCTCTCTTTTGCCACCATCTTCTGAATGAAAGTGAAAATAAATTGAAGTCTTCATACTTTTAGGAGATAAATTGATGATTTTCATTCCAAGTAAAGAGTAAATCGAAGTTTATTCTAAAATGTATTGAAAGACAATTAGCAAATTTTAAATAAAGACTTGAAATTGCTCTTTTTTCTTAAAGTTTAATTACCCAGATTATTGTTTATTATTTAGTTTCATAAAAATTTTGTTTAACTATGTTAGATTAATAAAAAATAAAATAATAGCCTTAAAATAATTAACTTGGATTAATAAAAAATGATAATAGACTTTTTTAAAAACCAATAATAACAAACTTATAATAGCTTCTTTTTTTATTTTTAAAAGAATCCTATAGTAGTTAATTATGTTGGATTTATAAAAAGAATACATATTATATTGGATAAAAAAATAAAAAATAAAAAATACTAAATTTAAATAGAACATAAATTTCTCTAATGAAACCGTGAAATACAAATTAATCCCCTCCCTCACTCCTCGGCCAATTTTGTTGTTATCCAAACAAAACAATTTAATTCCCTCCCACTCTCTCCCTGACCACTTCACTTTAATTGATTTTGTATTAAAAACTACCCATCTTTATCTTTTGTAATCCTTTCCAATTTGTGCGTGTGTTTGTGAATGATGATAACAGAACAAAACCCGCGACTATGGAGGCAACACTGTAACTCTACCTTAGCCGCCGCATAAGCCACTAGAATCACGCCCTTTGCCGCCGCTGAAAAGCTCGCCGCTCAAAGCACGCCACCCTCACCAGTTCACTCACGCATGCCAAAATAAGCCACTCAACAAAATTCACTCGCATCTCTCGTTCTACTTCGAAATTGTGAGTATATATAAACTCAGCCAATTTAATTTTGATTAGTTTAGTTGTGATTGGATTATGTGAAATTTATATTTTTGTGTTTGGTAAAATTAGGGATTGTAATTCTTAGATCTATTATTTGAATATTTTTATGCTTATCAAGTGCTTGATAAAATTCCTAAGAGAATCTAGTAAAAGAAAAACATAAAATACATGCAAATAAATGAAGGAATTTGAAGCAAAGTTTACTAGGTTTTGAGAAACTCTTGCAAAATTAGGATATTAAGATCAATTTGTTTGTCAATTTGGGCAGTGGGTTTAGGTCTGATGATATTAGATTTTTTTTTCCTAATACTCTTTCATAAGAACTCTAGAAAATTGGGATCTTTCTAATTTTTGCTCACTTCATCTTGGTATGTAATTAATCATCTTTCTTTATTTTTTTAAAGAAAATTATAGCTAGTATTAATATAATAAAAAGAGTTAGTAAATTATTTAAGTCCAGCCAATATAATAATAAGTTAAGCTACAAAATTTTAAATATAAAATATTAGGTAGTTTTGATGCGTTGTTTAAAAGGACGATTTTGAAGCTTGGGTTGCTAAAGTAGTAAAGTTTGCTCAAAATATTGTTGGATTTGCTGGGAAGTGACTAAATAAAGATTAACAAGCCTTCCCCCCCACCAAGTGGTTGTTGTATGTTTAGTCAAAATTAATATACTTATCTTCCTTTGTACTGGGATAACAAAAATGTATAGAGAGTTTCCTTAATACTTTGTTTCAGAAAATGTATTGGAGTGAGCGAAAAAGGTTCAAGTAGTCTCCATACAAAATCTAAATGTGTACGCTATTTTGTTTTTCATTTTTTACTTAATCTTTTATTTCTTTCAACTTTATATTTATTTTACTGTAAACATTGATTGATTGACTGCTTAATAATTTAATTTAATTCAAGTTTGATGCCAACTATTTAATAGATTAACTTCAGAGCTTTGGATGCAAAATTTGTGCAAGTGCATCGAGGTTGATTATGTGCTTGTAATCTTTTGATTATATTGTTAATTTGAAGTAATAATGAAAGCAAGTATGTGCTTGTAATCTCCTTTCTTTCATTTAGAATTTTTTCTATCTTTTTAATGGATGAAAGAATTGATTGCGGATATGTTTCATTGAAAAATTTAATTGATGTTGCATTCTTACCTAAATATTTTTATTTATACCTATTTGGCTTGCCATATACGATTCTTTTATGCATTGGCAATCCAAAAAGTAAATGCTACCTAAGTGTTTTCTCAAGTTTTTTTTTTATTGTTAGTATTATTTTTTTAATCATGTAGAGCCAAATATAGATAGAGAAAAATGATGTACCAATAATAGATGATCAAATTGTGAAATACTTTTGGGAAAAATCTTTAATTTTATAAAGCTTGAAAATGATAGGTACCTTCAAAGTCATCATCTACTACAACATTGTCTCAGCAAAATAAGGATAAAAAATTAAAATCAAGGAAGAAGATAGCAAATTTAAGGAAGTTGAAGCATTCATAAAACAACAACTTGTTGTTTACTTAATTCTACTTTTGTGTAATGTTACTTTTATTTTTCTTCTACAATGTAATCTCATTTTAGACTATTTATTGTTACCTTTTAGATTTTAGATTTCTTTGTGATGAATTATATTTATGTTAATAATATTTTTCACTTCAAAGTTCTTTCGTCATTAAATTTTGAATTCTATGACTACATATTGTTATTAAAATTTATGTGAGACTATAAAAATTGTTATTAAAATTTATGTGAGACTATAAAAATTGTCCTTAAAATATGTTTAAGACTAAATAGAAAAATATCATTTTTCTTGATAGTCTCTCTATTAAATAGAAAAATTAGACTTGCCCAATCGATAAAGCTAATTTGTTAAGATTACAAATATATCGCCGACTCAGTCACATTTAGTATCTATGTTCAAGTGAAGTAACATTTAGTAACTAATTGACAAGTACAACTAATGGACAAGTACTTATTCACTTGTTTAAAGTTTCAACCAGCAAACCTGTTAAATAACAAGTGACTTATCACCATTGGGGGAGCCGAGCCGATCGAAGTGCTATAAATAGAGGACTTTGGAGACAGTAAGAAGTCAGCAACCAGAATTCAAAAAGAAGAGAAAAATGGCAAGCCGACTTCAGCTGCAGGAGCAAATAAAAAATGAGGAGCAACAGCAAGGAAATAATGAAGAGCCAAACTAATGATGAGTTTCAATTCTGAATATTCTTAAATTTTAATCAGCAGCGACATGAACTTTGATGTCTTATGTATCCCGGAAACAGTAAGCAATATTATTTTAATTTTGTATCCTATGAATAAAAATATTGGTAATTTTAGTTTGTCTTGCAGGTGCATTTGTTTATTTTATTTTACCTACTAGATATTCATATGTGCTGTACATTATTTATTTAACAGATTTAAGGGTGAGGTTATTCGAACTCATTATATAAATATCTCTTTAAATCCCTTTCACTTATAAAAATTCGAAAGTCATTCTTCTGCTCATTGCACCTCTCAAGTCCTAATGACACATGTATCTTCACTTTCTACTTTTCTTATCTCAACATTCACAAACCCTTTCTGCATTTGCAAGACTTCCATTTTTACCATTGTTCGTTAGTTCACTCAAGTTTCAATATATTATATAGAGATTGAAAATGTATCAAATTATTTGTTAGTTTGCTATATTATGTTCTTGGTTTGGTAAAAGCGTCAGTGGCACTGTATGTAAATCAAAGACTAAGAACTTCCAATAGTTTAGATTTGATCCAAATGTTTTTACTTTGAAAAGGAAAAAAGGAAAAAGAAGAAGAAAAACTTCCGATACATTTGTAAAAGAATCAAAGACCAAATTGTTAGGTTGGGAGTGGTGAGCTCTCCAGTTAGTAATCAAACCAAAAATTAGAGAGCTTTGGATTATAAATTAAGGTAGATAATTGAAATTTCACCGAAATCAGATCATAGATTTCATGAACATGGGTTTCGAGCAGTGCGCAGAGAACTGGTTATTTATCACGTATTCGTCGAGAAAAGTTAAAACTTTTTGTTCTTAAGAGTAATTTTGGTTAAGGAGAATTTTATAATAAAATTTTTAACATTTAATAAGTAAAAGGGTGGAGCTATTTCAACCTACCAAAATGCTCACTAAACCCATTTTCTGAATAAACTCATTAATAAAATTTAATTTTTTTATTTTAAAAATGATGTTAGTGAGGGTTAGCATTACTTCAAAATTTCTTGTTATTATTATCATTTGTGTGTGTAACTGTATGGTGAAAACTAATGTTCAGGCAGGATCAGATCACTGATATGAGGTATACTATATAAAACGAAAATTTTATATATGAAAAAATTTGAAGACAAGAACCTTTATCTTTTAAAATTTTACAAAATAAATGCTGCTCTCGGTAATTTTCATAGGATTGTCATTTGCATTAGTAATTCAGTCTCTGACGGCCAATTTGGGTGTCACCACAGCTATGAAAAAATTATAAATTACAATGTATCCATAAATGTATATTTTTTTGAAAATGAGATAGTGCCTATACAATTTTATTTAGTTTAACTAAGGGTAAGGCTGCTCACACCTCTAAAATTTATTTAAATAGTCACATAGACCCTTAGTTTTATAAATGGTCACGTAGACCCCTTAATTTCATAAATGACTATTATTCCCTTTGATTATAATAACCTAAATAAATATACACATAGTAATAAAATAAAAATAATAAATAAGTATCATATGATACAAATAAAATATTACAATAAGTATAATTAATAAAATAACGTATATAATGAAATTGTTTTAATATTAATTTATTATTAGTCTATCCCAACGGGTATTATTAATATTAAAGTCTATAAATCCAAAAATTGACTTTAAGATTTATACTAATGTAGACATAATTTAAAAAGATATTATAAATAAAATAATATAAAATTTATAAACTACTGTGAATGTTATTGTTAGAGTGCAATTTATGCACTAGTTTTGCATTATTTACTTCCCTTAATATCGATGTTTTGCACTTAATAATAATGGTTTACTTGTGTTTTACTTTTGTAGGTGCAATTCTATTGATTGGTGATAAAATTGAGCTAAAAGATGATGTTTAAGGATGATTGTTCTCTTGGAGAAATTATGAGCGTCAGAATAACTTTGTTGATAAGGCGTGGGCGCGTGCTGTCAACTGCGGAACTGCAGTTTTTAGTTTAACATGTTTTGTATTTTTTGTTATTTTTGTAATTACGAATTTAATATTTCATATATTAGTATTTTATTTTAAATAGAATTATAAAAGAGAAGAGAGAGAGAGTATTTAAGGGAGGAATCTATTGTGAAAAAGGGGGGAATGGGATTGGAGAAAAAGAAAGAAACCCTAGATTTAATCTTTTCTCTTCTTTTTATGAAGAACTAAACCTATTTTTCTAGTTGAAGGTTAATGAAGCTTTGATTCATCACTACTGTAAGATCTTTCTTGTGCTTTAATTGTTTTATTGCTTTTTGGGTATTTGTTTATTCTCTGAATTATTTTCATGATTATGTTTGTTAATTAGGTAATTGGCCACTATTTAATTATCAACTTAATCTATTGTCAATTAAAGGATTCATCGTATGAAGAATTTAATGTTTGTGACAAATAACATAGCAGAGAGTTGTGTTGTGAGAATAAACAATCTAATTTAAATGAATCATCATATGTGTTGATTAGGATTTGGGTCTCTCTGGTTTTTCAGGCTGTCAATTGATTAAATCCTATGATCGTATCTAGGGTTGTACATTGATTAGGGAAATAACCAACGGTCGTACCTTAGTTATCGACTAGTTAAGGAGAGATTGGCTATTAGAGGGTCTCAGTAGCTATAACCGGTCTATTCATGAGTAATAATAATCTATATTTGAATCAATGATCAGTAGGTGAATCAAGCTGAGTTAATTCCTTCAACCAGAGCTTTCTCCAATTTGAATTACAACTTTAATTTACATTCTTGTTATTTTAATTTGATTTTTATTATTGTCAATAATTCCCTCATTTTACGTTTTACGTTTCAAAAGGATTTAAATAATTACCGATCTCTGTGGACACGACCCTGCTCAATCACTATACACAATTTATTTAGAGTAGGAATTTATTTTTGTTGGCTTCGACAACCATCAAATTTTGGCGCCGTTGCCGGGGATTGGTGTCATTTATTTAATCCTTTTTACGTTTTACTTGGTGTATGGTTCGTTCTTCTCGTACAGGTACACTTTCGTTTGATCCTGAAATTGAGAAGACAGCTCGGCAACTGAGACAGCAGACAAAGCGAGCTAAGCAACGATCCTCGTCGCCTTTGCTTTCTGAAACAGATACAGTGCCTGATTTAGTTGAATCATCTAGCGATTCAGAAGAACAAGTGATGGATAGACCTGCACCTGTAGAAAGAACTCTTAGAGATTTAGCTGAACCAGACTTGAATCAACAACCACTCTACATTCAATATGTAGACTTGGAGGTAAATTTTGAATTAAAATCTGGTCTTATTCATTTGTTACCCAAGTTTCATGGTTTTGCAGGTGAAGATCCTCATAAACATCTCAAGGAGTTTCATGTTGTATGTTCAAGTATGAGACCACAAGGTGTGACTGAAGAGCAGATTAAGCTGCGTGCTTTTCCTTTCTCTTTAGATGGACTAGCTAAAGACTGGTTGTACTACTTGCCTCCTGGATCAATTACAACGTGGAATGGTTTGAAGAAGCAGTTCCTCGAGAAGTACTTTCCTGCTTCAAGAGCTGCTAACATCAGAAAAGACATTTGTGGGATCAGACAACTTCTTGGGGAGACTTTGTATGAGTATTGGGAGCGATTCAAACAATTGTGTGCCAGCTGTCCCCAGCATCAGATTTTTGATCAACTTCTTATTCAATATTTTTACGAAGGACTATCATTGATGGATAGGAGTATGATAGATGCTGCTAGTGGAGGTGTGTTAGTGAACAAGACCCCTACTCAAGCAAGGGAGTTGATATCAAATATGGCTGCCAACGCACAACAATTTGGCAGCAGGCAAGATGCCACTTCAAGAACAGTGAATGAGGTAAATATTTTTTCTGTTGAACAACGTTTAGATAAACTTACTTCTCTTGTGGAAAAGTTTGTTGTAGGCAATGTGCAACAGGTGAAGACTTGTGGCATTTGTTACAATATGGGTCATTCAACTGATATGTGTCCTACACTTCAAGAAGAACCCGTTGAACAAACCAATGCAGTTGGAGGATTTCCAGGCATGCCTCAAAGGAGGTATGATCCTTATGCACAAACATACAATCCGGGATAGAAGGATCATCCCAACTTCAGCTATGGAGTTAGGCCGTCAGGATTCCCACAACAGTATCCACCAAGACAACCAGCACCTCCACAGTCAACCTCTAAGTCAGGTATATCTCTTGAAGAAATTGTTAAATCACTTGCGACTAACACTCAACAATTTCAGCAGGCAACTACAGCAAGCATTCAGAATTTGGAGAACCAAATGAGTCAATTGGCGACTACAGTGAGCCGTTTGGAGTCTCAAGTATTAGGGAGATTGTCTTCACAATCTGAGGTGAATCTAAAGCAAAACGTTAGTGTTGTCATCCTTAGAAATGGGAAAGAGTTGCAAGAGCCGAGTAAGAAAGTGACAAAGCATGTAGAAGATGAGCTTGAGAAGAATGAATTGATGCCTCAATCTCATGATGCGGAACCCACCAGAGCGAAACCCCTACCTATTGTGATACCTCCTCATTTTCCAAACCGGTTTGCAAAATCCAAGAATGAGGAACAAGAGAAAGACATCCTTGAGACATTTCGCAAGGTTGAGGTAAATATTCCTTTATTAGATGCTATAAAACAAATACCTCGATATGCTAAAGTCCTTAAGGAATTGTGCACCTCTAAGAGAAAATTAAGAGGAGATGAAAAAGTTCACATGGGGGAGAATGTTTCAGCAGTTCTCCAAAAGAAATTACCTCTTAAGTGCAAGGATCTAGGTATGTTTACTATCCCTTGTAAAATTGGTAGTGTTAGAATTGAAAAGGCTTTGTTAGATCTAGGAGCTTCTATTAATGTCATGCCTCGTTCCATTTATTCATCTTTGAATGTTGGTCCGTTAAAAGAAACTGGCGTGATAATTCAACTAGCTGATAGGTCTAATGCATATCCTGATGGGGTATTAGAAGATGTCTTAGTACAAGTTAATGAGTTGGTTTTTCCTGCTGATTTTTATGTACTTGATATGGAAGATGATAACTCCTCTAATTCTGTCCCAATTTTGCTAGGAAGACCTTTTCTTAAGACTGCTAGGACTAAAATGGATGTACATAAAGGGACTCTCACTATGGAGTTTGATGGAGAGGTTATAGAATTCAATATGAATGATGCCATGAAATATCCTAGTGAGGAACATTCGGTATTTTCTATGGATGTTATTAACCCTATAGTGCAGGAAGTTTTTTACAAGGAAAAGACGAAGACATTTCATGATACAATGATTTTGAGAAAGGAGTTCTCTGTTGGTCAAAAAGTTCTTCTTTTTCATTCTAAGCTTAAATTTTTTCCGGGTAAATTACGTTCTTGTTGGGTTAGACCTTTTATTGTTACTAATATTTTTCCTCATGGTGTAGTTGAGATTCGAAGTCCGACCTCTGACAAAATTTTTAAGGTTAATGGTCATCGCTTAAAACCTTTTTATGAAGGTTTTTCGGTGAATATTTTGGAGAATGTGGCTCTCGAGAGTCCCAATTATGGAGATTGATGCATAAACGTGTCTAGTCAAAGACATACAACAAAGGCGCTTTTTGGGAGGCAACCCAAATGATTTATTTATTTTGGTTTTTGTTATATCTTCTTTTAATTTTGATTCAGATTTTTTTTAAAAAAAATAATGTGTTTGCTTATTTTGGTCAGAAGAAAATTTTTGATAAGGCGTGCCCACGTCTTAACTAATAAGTACTTCTGTGATTTTTAACGTAAAATAGTTTTAAGACGTGCCCACGTGCTTATTAGAAAAGTACTTCTGAAATTTTTTTTGTGTCTCAAAGTGATTCATCAAAAAAAAAAATTAAAATTTTTTTTAATTTAATTTAATTTTTAAAAAAATGAAAAAAAAGAGAGTTTCTGTTGTTCTTCTTTTATATATTTATTTATAATAAAAAATCATCATTGTTCAAAAAAAAAAATTTTTTTACTGTTCACAAAATCCCTAATTTTCCAGATCTTGTTTTCTTTTCCAACAGCTTGCAGCACACCAGCAGCAAACCAGCCCGCCAGAAAACGCAAGCCCCCGTGCGCGCAGTACCAGCAACGAGCACGCCCCGCAACGTAACCTAGAACCAGCTCTCCCGCGAAACACAACGCGAACACAGCAGTGCGTAGATCCAGCCCCGCAACGCAGCGCGAACCAGCATCCCGTGTCTCGCAGCCCAGCAGCGCGCAACGCAAGCCCGTAACGCAGCAACGCAAGCCCCAGCAACGCAACGCAACCAGCCTACGCCCTGTATTCCAGCCGACACTGCTGCCCCGCCAACTATTCCTTCTACATCTGCACCACCTTTGAGCATTCAGTTAGAGAAAATGGAGCACAAGCTGAACAAGATGGAGCAGAATTTGGCCGCATACTTCGAGAGTGTGGGATTTACCCCACCATTTCCGCCAAGCCCATAGACGTTATGTGGATCAAAGCTCACAATTCAGGGAAGTTTCTTTTTGCCCTTAATCTTTTATCCTTACGCTTTAATTTTTATGTGAGCTTTGATTATCTTACATTGGGGACAATGTAAGTTCTTGGTGTGGGGGAGAGATTTTTGCATTATTGATGTCTGGAATTATTGTTTTCACTCTACTCATCTATTTTCACTCTGCTCATCCTTAAATAATTTTGGAGTTAGTATGCTTCATATATTATTAATTTTCTTTTCCTCTCTCTCTCACTACTCTTTTCCCATCTATCTCAAATTATTTACATCTATTTTTATTCTATCATACTCTTTCATCACTCACATTTTATCTTTCACTTTTCATATTACTACATACATCTTTCTCACTTCTTATCATTTTTACCTTTTCTTTTATATATCACTCATACCTTCTTCTCATTCTACACCACTATTGATGGTTGATTCATTTGAAGAGTGTACATGATTTGATGGCAAATTTACCAACTTTGTGAGGATTTGAGCCTATGAGCAACCACTTTGCTCTAATATTTTTGTTGTGTGAATATCAATCTTAGTTTGTTTATTCTAGAACTTGCTTTGTTATGCATGTTGAAGCTGCATTACGGGATTTTATGCATTAAAATGATAAGGGCAAACCCTTTTCCATTTTTCTATTCTCGCATTTTTTTTTCTCTACCCGAAGACCTTTATTTGCTATCTTTGTTTGAGCCTTAACCATTACCCATCTAATTTTCTCCGTCTACTTAACCATTTTTTTTTTCTTTTTGAGCCTCAATTTAAGGAGATTTTTGGACTCATTGTGTGGATATATTTTGTTGCTTTTTCTACCTTGTAAAAAAGTTTCTCAATTAGATCAACAAGCATTATGCTTGAATTAAATTGTGCAAGGTTCGTTTCTTTTGTTTGATTCAAAAAAAAAAAAAAACAACAAAAAAAGAAAAAGAAAAGAAAAAGAAAAATCGAAAAAAAAAGAAAAAAATGTTTACATTCTTGGTGACTTGAGTAGAAATAAGCATTTTGATATCATAAGTTCATTCAATGAGTTCATTCTTCTCATTTTGATCTCTTTTTCTTTCGTAAACCTTTCTTTTTCATTCAACCTATTTAACCCCATTACAACCCTTTTAAGACCCTTAGATTTTTTGCATTTTATTCATGTTTTTTGGATTGAGATGTGATATATGAGCAAGCTTATGGTAATAGCATTCTTTGATTTGATTTGAGTGAATAAATGACACCCTAAACACTTTGAGTGCATGGAGTGAAGTTATTGAGAGGGCTATTAAATCTTGTTGCACTTGAATTTTGAATGGATCTTCTTGGTGGTTGAATTTTCTTATTCTATCTTATGAAATTCTATGCTTTAAAATCCTTGTCTCTCGAATGTTGATCGACTTAATTTCTTCAGGTATGCTTGCTTAAAATTGTTTTTGGATGAGTTGAGATGAGAATTGAGTGGAGATTTGGGATTAGTCTTGAGTTATATGCTTAAGGACAAGCATCATCTTGGTGTGGGGGAATTTGTTAGAGTGCAATTTATGCACTAGTTTTGCATTATTTACTTCCCTTAATATCGATGTTTTGCACTTAATAATAATGGTTTACTTGTGTTTTACTTTTGTAGGTGCAATTCTATTGATTGGTGATAAAATTGAGCTAAAAGATGATGTTTAAGGATGATTGTTCTCTTGGAGAAATTATGAGCGTCAGAATAACTTTGTTGATAAGGCGTGGGCGCGTGCTGTCAACTGCGGACCTGCAGTTTTTAGTTTAACATATTTTGTATTTTTTGTTATTTTTGTAATTACGAATTTAATATTTCAGATATTAGTATTTTATTTTAAATAGAATTATAAAAGAGAAGAGAGAGAGAGAGTATTTAAGGGAGGAATCTATTGTGAAAAAGGGGGGAATGAGATTGGAGAAAAAGAAAGAAACCCTAGATTTAATTTTTTCTCTTCTCTCTATGAAGAACTAAACCTATTTTTCTGGTTGAAAGTTAATGAAGCTTTGATTCATCACTACTGTAAGATCTTTCTTGTGCTTTAATTATTTTATTGCTTTTTGGGTATTTGTTTATTCTCTGAATTATTTTCATGATTATGTTTGTTAATTAGGTAATTGGCCACTATTTAATTATCAACTTAATCTATTGTCAATTAAAGGATTCATCGTATGAAGAATTTAATGTTTGTGACAAATAATATAGCAGAGAGTTGTGTTGTGAGAATAAATAATCTAATTTAAATGAATCATCATATGTGTTGATTAGGATTTGGGTCTCTCTGGTTTTTCAGGCTGTCAATTGATTAAATCCTATGATCGTATCTAGGGTTGTCTATTGATTAGGGAAATAACCAACGGTCGTACCTTGGTTATCGACTAGTTAAGGAGAGATTGGCTATTAGAGGGTCTCAGTAGCTATAACCGGTCTATTCATGAGTAATAATAATCTATATTTGAATCAATGATCAGTAGGTGAATCAAGCTGAGTTAATTCCTTCAACCAGAGCTTTCTCCAATTTGAATTACAACTTTAATTTACATTCTTGTTATTTTAATTTGATTTTTATTATTGTCAACAATTCCCCCATTTTACGTTTTACGTTTCAAAAGGATTTAAATAATTACCGATCTCTGTGGACACGACCCTGCTCAATCATTATACACAATTTATTTAGAGTAGGAATTTATTTTTGTTGGCTTTGACAACCATCAGTTATGTATAATTATTTTAATATTATTAATATGTCAAATAGATTTTGTTATTATTAAAAGAAAATGACATATTAATAATGTTAAAATAACTTTTAATATTCAAAATATTTTATAAATTTTATCTGACTTTATATGTTAGATTATTTAATTTATATTTATAATTATTATAGAACTTTATTTAAAGTCAATTATTGGGTTGTTGTAATCAATGGTGTAATACTATAAAAAGAGGTCTGTGTGACCATTTAAGCAAACCTTAAGGGTGTGGGTGGCCTTCCCCCTTTAATTAATTATTTCAACTGACATACAATTTTTTTTTTTTAAGGGATGCATTTTCGGGCAAACACTTACCAAGATCGATTATGTTTTGCTTATGTACTTTGGCCGAAGTTTCAGTAGTCGCTGCAGATATACGGAAGGCGTGTATAATATTTCTTAATTTATTAAAATTTACTTTTGCTTTAATTAACCTTCATTAACTTAAAACAAACTCGTATTATCTTTCAGTAATTGGGACGGCCCTCCATATACTATTGCATACTCCAGTATGGTGTGAAGTACTCATCATTGGGTGTAGCACTATTACGATTCTTGCCCTGCAACAATATGGGGTAACTTATATTATATTAGATGTAAACTAAACTTGTATCATCTTTTAGTTTATAATTTTACCAGTTGTCATCCTAACTGTTTATAACTATCAGTTTCATTTGAATGTTTATTTTCATTTTTCACCTCTCAAAAAATTCTCTGAGATGTGTTTGAGTTTGTGTTCTTTTATTTTGTTTTAATGCTTGTGTGCTGAGTCACTTTCTTTTAGTTTTTGGTCTAGAAATAGTAAACTAAATATTTTCAACTAAGATTTTCTATTTTCAAATTCCATTACATAAATCTTATTTTTTTTCATATGAACTTGATTAGCGAGTTCAATTTTATTGAAAATAAAATATTGTATTAATTTCTTACCATGCGTATAGAAACGATGACTTCTCAGATTTGAGTCATAAATAGACTGCTCCTCACTTTTTAATTAGTTTGTCACTTCTAGCTACTTCCACTCTTGCCTTCACAACCCCATTAATTTAAATATTTTTTAAATTATTTTGGGGATATTTTACATTTTACGGAATTAATTTTATCTCACACAAAAATATTTTACCTTTTACAACTCGAGTGTAATTCCCAAAGTGCTTATATTTTCTAACAATTTGATTTGGCACGTAAATGGATAGGTGAGGAAGCTGGAGATCTTAATTAGAGTGCTTGTACTGATAATGGCCGATTGTTTGTTTTGCTGAAACGGCTCAAGTAAAGCCTACAGCATTTGATGTACTCAAGGGCATGTTTATACTCAAGCTCAATGGCCAAGGGGCTACCATCAGTGCCATCGCCTTATTTGGTGTCCTTGTCATGTCGTATGATATATACATATACCTTTTAACTTAATACTAAGATATATCAGACTCTACCTAGATCTAATAGACATAATAGAAACTCACATAAACATTGCAAAAAAACTTCCTATAAATATTGTAGGACCTGATTTAATTAACAATGTTTGATAGTCTTAAATATGAATACCTTAACATGCAGGCACAATCTTTTTCTCCACTCAGCTCTTGTGCTCTCTAGAGAAGTGCCCAATTCTGCTCATAGTGTAAATGTAAGTCTGGTCATATTAACTATACAGAATCATTTGCTATATTAACTACACAGAATCATTCAATAGCTTCAATATATGATTTGTTAAGTGCATGTCACTTCATTTTTTTAATTATTCTTTGATTTCTTGCTTTCACAATATGCATGTCGATATTTTCTTATAGAGAGTGGATTGGCCCTCTTTGTATCATTTTTTTTAGCAATGGTCTCAGTATCAAATTCCATCTGCTCAGCCACAAATTTGTCAAGTGAAAACAAGAAATGTTGTAATGATATAACACATAACTTGGCTTCTTTTCCTCCTCATACCAATTAATTGAAAATAGGGATCTGGAGGAGGAAAATAAGCCAAGATAAGTGTTATATCACTGCGATGTTCCTTGTTTTTACTTAACAAATTTGTGGTTGAGCAGACGGAAGTTGATACTGAGACCATTGCTATATTGATAAGAAAAAAAAAATACAAAGAGGGCCAGTCCACTCTACATAAGAAAATATCAACATACATATTGTGAAAGAAATCAAAGAATAATTTTTAAAAAAAAGCGACATGCACTTAACAAATCATATGTTAGAAGTTATTGAATGATTCTGTATGGTTAATATATTGAATGATCTATATAGTTAATATGAGCAGACTTACATTTAAACTATGAGCAAAATCGGGCACCTTTCTAGAGAGTACAAAAGCTGACTGGAGAAAAAGATTGTGCCTGCATGTTAAGGTATTCACATTTAAGACGATCAGACATTGTTAATTAAATTAGGTCCTACAATATTTATAGGAAGCTTTTTTGCAATGTTTATGTGAGTTTCTATTATATCTATTAGATCTAGATAGAGTGTGATATATCTTAGTATTAAGTCAAAAGGTATATGTATAGATTATTCGACATGACAAGGGCACCGAATAGAGCGATCGCATCGATGGTGGCCCCTTGGCCATTGAGCTTGAGTATAAGCATTCCCTTGAGTACATCAACTGCTGTAGGGTTTACTTGAGCCATCAGCAAAATAAAACAACCGGCCATTATCAGTACAAGCACTATAATTAAGATCTCCAGATTCCTCACCTACCCATTTACATGCCAAATCATTTATTAGAAAATTTAGACACATTTTCGATTATACTCAAGTTTTAAAAGGTGAAATATTATTATGTGAGATAAAATTAATTCCGTAGAACATAAAATATCCTCAAAATAATTTTAAAAGTTTTCAAATTAATGGGGATGTGAGTAAAAGAGTGGAAGTAGAAGTTACAAACTAATTAAAATGCGAGGAGCAGTCTCTTTAAGACTCAAATCCTAGAATCTACCATTTCTATACACATGGTAAGAAGTTAATGCAACATTTTATTTTTAATAAAATTGCTGTTGCTTGTCGAGGTTCATTCGAAAAAAACTAAAATTTATGTAATGGAATTTGAAAATAGGAAATTTTAGTTGAAAATGTTTAGTTTACTATTTATGGACCAAAAAAGTTAAAGAAAATGACTTAGCATAAAAATTAAAATAAAAAATAAAAAGCATAAACTCAAACAGATAAACATATCTGAGAGAAGTTTTAAATGTGAAAATAATTATTCAAATGAAACTGATAGTTATAAAACGGTTATGATGCCAACTGGTAAAATTACAAACTAAAAGATTTTATATATATATATATATATATATATATAGAGTGTAATAGAAGTAACCCCATATCTCTGCAGTGCAAGAATCAGTATAGCACTACACGCAGTGACGACTACTCCATTTCATATCGTAATATGAAATAGTATATTAAGGGCAAATGCCGTCCCAATCACTGAACCAAAAGATGATACAAGTTTTGTTAATTTAGTGAAGGTCAATCGAAACGAAAGTAAATTTTAATAAATTAAGAAATATTATGTGCGCCTTCCGGTATATCGGCAGCGACTACTGCAAATTCGGCCAAAATCCGTAGGCAAAAATAAATGGATTTCAGGTATTTGGCCCAGCGAATCTCCGATAAGTGTTTGCCTGAAAATGTATCCCATTAAAAAAAAAATTATATGTTAGTTGAAATAACTAATTAAACTAAACAAAATTGTACAGGCACTATCTCATTTTCAAAAAATATATATTTATGGATACAAAATTTATAATTTTTTTCTTAGTTGTGCTAACACCAGGATTGGCCGCCAGAGACTGAATTAATAATGCAAATGATAATCCTATGAAAATGACCCCGAGCCGCTGAAAAAATAACAAATTACATGATTGTGTTTTCTCATTTGTTTAGTGAAATTTAAAAAAGATAAAGATTCTTTTCTTCAGTTTTTTCTTGTTATAAATAGTATACATCATATTATTAATTACACCCAAACAATAAGAAGCAGAAGAAAAAGGATAAAGGTTCTTTTCTTCAGTTTTTTCTTCATATACTATTTTTCTGTTATAAATATATAGCATACATCATATCAGTGATGTGCTCCTGCCCGAAGGTCAGTTTCCACTTGTTACAGAGCATGGTTAAAATATGGAGTTGCAAACATAAGATGATTACTCTGCTGACGTGTTATAGTTGGTTAGCTGACTCAGCTTACTGTTAATGAGTTTGTTAAGCGTGTATATTTGTTGTAACAGACTCAAGTGAGTGTAATCATCTTTGTATATAAACAGAGCTCAGATCATTATTATGATTTAATTAACAGTTTCTAATAAACTCCGGATTCTTCTTATTTGTTCTTCTTCACTTTCTCGTTAACTTTCTTGTTAACCAAACACATTATATTACAAACTCCTTCATGGTATCAAAGCTAGCCATGATGAGCTCTAATCAAATTTCAGGATCATATAGCTTTGCAACTCCAATCAAACTAGATCAGAATAATTTCATTGTTTGGCGAACTCAGATCTTAACATCAATCAAAGGAAACGGTTTAGAGAGCTTCGTCAATGGTGATCGAACTTGTCCAGCGCAATTTCTCTCATCAGCTAGCACTATTACTAGTGGTTCAACTCGAGCAGAGGATCAAGAGATCAATCTAGAATATACAGCTTGGATTAAGACTGATCAATTGATTCTGAGTTGGATGATGTCGTCTATCCAACAAAACTTACTTGCAACAGTGATTCATTGCTCCACTGCCAAAGAGCTTCTAGATGCACTCACAAGTATGTTTATCTCTCAGTCTCAGGCTAGAATTATGCCACTTAAAATGCAGATTCAAACACTTAAAAAAGGATCTATGTCTATGATTGATTACTTCGCTAAAATGAAAAGGTTATCTGATAGCTTAGCCTTGGCTGGAAAACCTGTTGAATTGAATGACTTTATTCAACATGTGTTAACTGGATTGGACTCTTCAGATTATGAATCTCTGGTTACTAGTGTTTTAGCTAGAAGGGACAAGATAGGTCTTGATGAATTTTATTCTTTGCTGCTAAGTCACAAAAATAGAGTTGAGCAGAGGAAAGGCAAAATTGCCAGTGATGTTACACATAATCTGACAGCTAATATAGCTCAAAAGCAATATAATTCTGGAAAAAATGCTGGTGGTAACCAAAAATACAACAATGGAACTTATGGAGGTGCTTATAACTCTGGTTTTGGTGGTAATAGTATGGGTCAGACTGGTGATCTTAATTCAACAATCATCTGTCAAATATGTTTTATACCTGGTCATGGAGCCAATAAGTGCAGAAACAGGTACAACTCTGCTTTTGTGCCTTCAAGGAATCAAGCTAGAGGAGCATTTAATGGTAACTTTAGGCCTGGTCAAAGAAACTTTGGAAGAGGTTTTGGAAATGCTGGTGGTAGGTCTTTTAATGGAAATAATGGCAGAGGTTTTTATCCTCATTCTGGCAATATGTTTGGTCATCCTAATTTTGGAAATTCTAATATGCCAAGAGGTTCTGGTTATCAAGGTTATATGATGTACTCAGATCCTGCTGCATTTTATGTTGCCCATCCTGGAAGCTCCTCTGGTGCCAGTCCTTCTGCACCTGCTTTTTGTTCTAATGGAGATTATAACAGTGGATGTTCTTCTTCAGCTCCATTAGTGCCTGCTCCATAGATTGTTGAAGATCCTACCTAGTACATTGATAGTGGTGCTACTAATCACATCACTAATGATTCAGGTAAACTTCTTGCACCAAAAGCTTACACTGGAAATGAAAAATTACTTGTTGGGAATGGTTCCTCTTTGCATATTAATCTCATTGGATCAGTATTGCTAAACACAACCACACATGAGCCTTTATTACTAAATCATGTTCTTCATGTTCCTCAAATAACCAAAAATTTACTTAGTGTCTCAAAACTCTTAGCTGATAACAGTGTTACTATTGAATTCCTTGCAACTTTTTGTTTTGTTAAGGCCAGGAGCTCAGGGATCATTTTTCTTAGAGGAATTGCAAAAGGAGGATTGTATTAAGTCCAAAGTGCATCTCAATTATCTCAAGATAGCACAGCTTTGTTATGTCAATCTTCTTCCAATAAATTTGAGTCTATGTTTGCTTATTTTCCTTCTATGTCTTGTAATCCTTCTGGTTCACTAAACAGTTCTGATTCAGTCAATCATCTGTCATGTAAGTCAGCCTTTATAGCTAGTGCAAGTGTAGTAGATGTTAATCTACTTCACAAAAGGCTAGGGCATCCTGCTTTTTATACTCTTAAAATTGTATTGAAGGATTGTATTGCTGGTATTTTTAATAAAACCAAAGCCTTGAACTTCTGTACTGCCTGTCAATTTGGCAAAAGCCACTTGTTACATTTTGATTCTGTTGCCACAAAAACAACTCAACCTCTTCAGCTTTTATATGCTGATCTCTGGGGTCCCTCACATGGTACTTCAACTCAAGGCTATTCTTACTATATGTCAATCTTAGATGATTTCAGTAGATTTACATGGATTTTTCCTTTAGCTGCTAAGTCTGATGCACTACAAGTGTTCATAACCTTCAGAAGCTTCATTGAAAAGTTCTTGAATAACAATATCAAAACTGTGCAAACAGATTGGGGAGGGGAGTTTAGAAGTTTTTCTACTTATCTTGCTCAATCTGGAATCCAATTCAGGCATCCTTGTCCTTATATTCACCATCAAAATGATAGAATAGAGAGAAAACACAAGCATATTGTAGATATTGGCCTCACCTTATTAGCTCAAGCAAACTTGCCACTCAAATTATGGTGGAATGCTTTTCACACGGCTGTTTTTCTCATTAATAGGTTACCAACTCCAACCTTAAATAACATTTCTCCTTACCAGAAACTCTTTGATCAAAAACCAGATTATAACTTTCTTAGAATTTTTTGTTGTGCTTGTTATCCCTATCTCAGGCCATATAATAAACACAAGCTTGATTTTAGGTCAGGAAGATGTGTTTTTATTGGCTACAACAATCAACACAAAGGGTATCAATGTCTTCATTCCTCTAGTCGAGTGTACATCTCAAATCAGGTAATTTTTTATGAGAATTCTTTTCCATATGTGTCTGGTTTAAATTTTTCTTATGTCTCTCAGTCTTGTGTCTCATCAAATACAGTCTCTCCTAACTTCACTTTTTTTACTCATTTTCCAATATAATCTCCTCTGCAACCTCAACCAGCAAGTGATTCCTCAGAGACTTCATCTCCAGCTCCTAGAGAGGTATATACTCCTTCTCCATCTCTATCTTCTTCTCATATATCTTCTCACACAGAACAACTATCTAACACTTTATCCTTAAGACATATTCACTCACCACCTCATGTAATACCAGCTGCACCTCCAGTAGGACACCATATGATAACCAAATCTAAGGCTGGTATTTTTAAACCAAAATCATATCTTGCTGATCTTTTGGCTAAACCTTCAGAACCTACATCTATAACCCAAGCAATTTCGGATCCAAAGTGGTTCAAGGCAATGCAAGAGGAGTATCAAGCTCTTATAAGCAATGATACTTGGGACTTGGTTTTACCTTCAACTCCTGTCAAAGTGATAGGAAGTAAGTGAGTTTTCAGAATTAAACACAACTCAGATGATACCATTTCTAGATACAAAGCACGTCTTGTAGCTAAAGGATTCCATCAAACACATTGAGAAGATTACACTAAAACCTTCAGTCCAATTGTAAAATTATCAACCGTCAGAATAGTTTTAAGCTTAACTGTTATGAATAAGTGGATTATAAGACAGGTTGATGTCAATAATGCCTTCTTAAATGACATTTTGGTTGAGGATGTATATATGGCACAGCCTGCAGGGTTTACTGATTCCACCAAGCCTAATCATGTCTGTAAACTCAAGAAGGCCATCTATGGATTAAAACAGGCCCCAGATCATGGTTTGACAGGTTCAAGTCTGCTATGGTATCTCAATGGAGGTTTCTCAATTCTAAGTCTGATAGTTCACTCTTCTATAAGTGGGAAAATGGCCACATTTTGCTTGTTCTAGTATATGTGGATGATATCATTGTTACTGGTTCTAACTATCAACTGGTGCAGCAAGTGATTCTTAATATGCAGAAAACTTTTGCTTGGAAGGACTTGGGAGAGTTGAATTATTTTCTTGGGATTGAAGTCTCCAAAACAACAAATGGATTCTATCTTTCTCAAGCAAAGTATATAGCTAACCTCTTAGCAAAGCATAATATGGCAGATTGTAGCCCAGTTCCTACTCCCATGTCCACAGGACATCAGCTCATAAAAGGATCAGGTTCAACTATTCCAAATGCATCTCAGTATAGAAGCATAATTGGAGCACTGCAGTATGTGACACTAACAAGGCAGCTTTCTCTGTTAATAAACTTAGTCAATATCTGGCTTCACCAACAGCAGAACATTGGGAAGCTTGTAAGAGACTTCTGAGATATTTGAAGGGCTCAATTCATTTTGGTCTACATTTTTATCAATTTGGAACTTTACAAATGAATTGCTTCAGTGACTCAGATTGGGCGTGTGACAAAGATGATAGAAAGTCAGTTGTTGGGTATGATGTTTACATTGGCTCAAACTTAGTTTCCTGGTGAAGAAGCAACCAGTGGTATCAAGGTCCAGTACTGAAGCTGAGTATAGAGCTTTAGCTCAGGCCAAATTCTGAGGTTGTATGGATTCAAGCTCTGCTCGGGGAACTCAATATTAAGCTTGCTGCAGCTCTTATAATGTGGTGTGATAATCAAGGTGCTATAGCATTAACTTACAATCTAGTATATCATGCTAAAACCAAGCATGTGGAACTAGATATTCATTTCATCAGGGAAAAAGTAGCAGCAAAGAAGATTGTTGTGCAATTTGTTCCTAGTGAAGATCAAACTGCATATATACTTACCAAGCCATTAACTTTTGATCAGTTTCATTACCTTCGAAGTAAGCTAAATGTTCACCCTGGATAGTTTAGCTTGAGAGGGGATGTTACAGAGCATGGTTAAAATATGGAGTTGCAAACATAAGATGATTACTCTGCTGACGTGTTATAGTTAGTTAGTTGACTCCGCTTACTGTTAATGAGTTTGTTAAGCGTGTATATTTGTTGTAACAGACTCAAGTGAGTGTAATCATCTTTGTATATAAACAGAGCTCAGATCATTATTATGAGTTAGTTAACAGTTTCTAATAAACTCCAAATTCTTCTTCACTTTCTCGTTAACTTTCTTGTTAACCAAACATATTATATTACAAATTCCTTCACCACTGTACCACTAATTACACACACAAACAATAAGTAGCAGAAGAAAATTTGAAGTAATGACACCTCCTCCACTAACATTATTTTAAGACAATTAACCAAAATAAATAAATAAATAAATGTGGCACTGAAATGAAACATTAGATAAAGGATGACTCTATACAAACTCCTAATATTACTCATTAAACCCATAACTTTTTTATAATTTTTATTACATGTTAAGGAAGCTCATAATGTGTACAAGCAGTCAGCTCAAGGTTAGCAACAAGCAGTCAGCTCAAGGTTAGCACGTGGGAGAATTTGCTGAGCTGAAGTTAGTTAAGTAAGCAATGCCAACTCAGCAAAGTTAGTTAAGGCTTGCTGAGATTTTATTCTGATTAGTTTTCCTTTCTGTTAACAAAATGTATAAAAGGTGTGCTTTGTATTCATTTGAAAATTAATAAAAGAAGAAATAAAAACCAGTATATGCTCTGAAGTTTTCTCAGTAAAACAGAGCAGATTTTCTTAGTAACCAAACAGTACAGATCAGTAGAGTTTTCATTTTCTTTCATGGTATCAGAGCCAAATAGTAACCAGCAAACAATGATGAGAAATTCAGCAATCAATAATACCAATTAACACACTCAAATCAATTTCTCTTTCACGAATCCAATTAAACTAGATCGATCAAACTACCTGCTCTGGCGTTCACAAGTGCTGGCTTCGATTAGAGGTAATCGACTGGAAGACTTCATAACTGGAATCAAATCAGCACCTGAAGAAAATATTTTGTTAGCTGGAGTTGATGGATCTACACAACAAATTGAGAATCCTGAGTATCAGATCTGGAGATCACATGATCAAATTCTTCTTGGTTGGCTGCTGTCAACATTAAGTGAAGGTATCCTTAGTCTTGTTATTAACTGTGAAAGTTCATCTGGTGTATGGAAAACGTTAGAAAAGAAATTTGGAGTTCAATCTGAAGCTCGAGTTCTTCAGCTTAGATATGAACTGAACACTCTTAAAAAGGAATCTCTTAGTATTGAAGATTATTGTGTTAAAATGAAAGTAATAGCTAATAAGCTTGCTAGTAATGATAGCTCGATAACAGAAAAGGATCTAATGCTAACCATACTCAATGGATTAGGATCAGGATACCGTGATATTGCTACTTTCATAACTGGTTCACGTATGGAATTTGATGATGATGCTTATGCGTTATTACTTACTCATGAAACTAGGTTGGAACAAGATCAGGATGATAAGAGTATGTTCAATGCTAACTATGCATATACTAATGCCTATACTAGTGCATTTCATCCTAAGGTTTCTTATGCACAACCTAGAGGAAATTTTAGGAGAGGAGGTTATTATGGTGGTAGGAATGTGATCTCTGGTAGAGGAAATATGAACCTTTCTCCAAGAATGTTTAATGGAGGTTTTAGAGGTGGTTTTGGTAGAGGATATCCTGTTGGTAATCCTTTTAATGGTAATAATCCTTTAGCACCAAGGAGTTCACCATCTGTTATCAAGAATGGATCACAGGGAGCTTTCAATCCAGTGGACTCAATATGTCAGATTTGTTTCAAATCTGGTCATACTGCTGATATCTGTTGGCATAGATTTGTTGAAGATTATGTGCCAATGCCAAGGGGTTTTGGAAAAGGAAAAGCACCTAGAGCAGCATATCTGTCCAATTTTGATGGTTCTGTTCCAAATCCAAACTTTGAAGATTATGAGAACTTCAACTATATGTCTTCATCTTATAATCCTATTTCTGGCAGTAGCTATTATTCTGGTTTTGATGCTTGTACTCCTGGAGCAGCATTTATGCCTAACTTTGAAGGAGTTGCTGATGATGGATGGTACTTGGATAGTGGGGCAACTCACCATCTGACCAACAACATGGAGAACTTGCAGATCAGTGAGGAGTTTAAAGGTACTGATCAGCTCATAATTGGTAATGGTGAAGGTTTTTCTATCACTCATGTTGGTTTTGCATTTCTGTTACAAAGAGCATCAAATTCCTTATCTGCACATTCTAGAAAAGCACTTAAGGATATATTATTTGTTCCATCAATTACCAAAAATCTACTAAGCATTTCTAAACTGACATCTGATAACCCTATAACTGTTGAATTTTGTGGGAATATTTGTTTTGTGAAGGACATGAAGGGACAAGTTCTGCTGTAGGGACTTGCTGAAAAAGGTCTATACAAGCTGCTGCTGAGTTCTAATCCCTCTTCTTCATTTTCTTCATCCCATCTTTGTCATACCAAGCTAAATAAACCTATCTTAATGTTGTCCAGCTTTCAAAGCTTTTATAGTTCTTCTAAAGCTTGTTATCATTCTGTTTCCAATAAATGCAAAACCAAATCTGATGTAATGACTTTGTTGCATAGAAAATTTGGTCATCCAAGTTCAATGATTCTGATGCATTTAGCTAAGTCTTGCAAGCAATTTAAAATCTCTCATAAAGATATTGTGAATTGTACAAATTCTTTGTGTGAGGCATGTCAGTTAGGCAAAGTTCACAGGCAAAGTTTTCCAGCAACTGAAACAAAAACAAAAGGAGTATTAGAACTTATTCATACTGATTTGTGGGGACCCTCACCCACTGTATCCAGAAATGGATACAAGTATTACATTAGTTTTGTGGATGATTACACTAGATACACCTGGATCTATCCACTTAAGCTTAAATCACAAGCATTTGAAGTTTTCAAACTGTTCAAGGCACAAGTTGAAAATCAGTTTAATACCAAGATTAAAGAATTGCAATCTGATCTGGGGGAGAGTTTAGAGTAGTTTAGAGTATTCAGTGATTTTCTCAATCAAAATGGGATCAAGTTTAGACATTCATGCCCTTATACTCATCACCAGAATGGTCTTGTTGAGAGGAAACACAAACACATAATTGAATTAGCATTGACACTCTTAGCTCAAGCTAGTCTCCCTTTTCAGTTTTGGTGGGAAGCTGTTCACACAGCAGCATATCATATTAATAGGTTACCAACACTTGTTCTTAAGCTTTTTTCTCCTTATGAAAAGCTTTATAAACACAAACCAGATTATTCATTTCTTAAGTGTTTTGGTTGCCTATGTTATCCATATATGAGAGATTTTAATAAACACAAATTTGATTTTCACACCACCAAATGCATCTTCATTGGCTATAATCCTTCTTACAAGGGTTACAAGTGTTTAACAAGTTCAGGAAAACTTCATATCCTAAGGCATGTTGTCTTTGATGAAAATACATTCCCTTACTCAACCAACAAAGTCTTTCATTCATCTGAGAACAGTTCAAATTCTGAATTATCAGTGTCAAACTTTTCCCAGCAACAAATTTATAATCTCTCCGCATTATCCTTAACTAACAGCAGCTTGGAAGATCTTTAATCAGCAAGTTCAGGGAGCAGTGAATAGGTACCTTCTGTTTCTGTACACACAAATAATCTGCATCAACAAGAACATTCTCAAACTACAATATCAGAACATTCCTCATCAACCATACCATTGTCACCAACACAACAACAAACTGAAACACAACCACAAAATGAACCACAGCTATTTACTTCCCAGCACATAAATCAAACTCAAACCAGAAACCTTTCTTCACAACCATCACATTCAATGGTAACCAGATCAAAATCTGGAATCTTCAAGCCAAAAGTTTACATAACCACCTTCACCAACAAAGAACCTAGTACTGTTCAAGAAGCTCTAAGTGATCAGAATTGGCATCAAGCCATGAGAGATGAATATGAAGCTTTGCTTAGGAATGAAACATGGTCACTGGTACCATTTTCAGAGGCATACAAGGTTGTTGACAGTAAATGGGTGTTCAGAATCAAACAAAACACAGATGGGAGTGTAGCTAAATACAAAGTTAGGTTAGTTGCAAAGGGTTTCCAGCAAACTGAGGGTATTGACTACTTTGAGACTTTTAGTCCTGTGGTAAAGGCCTGCACAGTAAGACTTATTTTTAGTTTGGCTGTGATGAATAAGTGGAAAATAAGGCAAGTGGATGTTAATAATGCCTTCTTAAATGGAGAGTTGACAGAAGATGTTTATATGCATCAGCCAGTAGGTTTCATTGATGATAAAAAATCCAACTTTGTATGCAAGTTGAAGAAGGCTTTGTATGGCTTAAAACAAGCTCCTAGAGCTTGGTATGACACGCTGAAAAACTTGGTTGATCAGTAATTGGGGTTTTCAAAATTCCAAAGCTGATACTTCTCTCTTCTTCAAAGAGATTCAAGGCTCAATAATACTTGTGCTTATATATGTGGATGATATACTTATTACAGGACCTGACAGTGGAGAATTAGAGAAATTTATCTTAGAATTCAGTAAGACATTTGCTTTAAAGGATCTAGGAATACTATCATACTTTCTTGGGATAGAAGTCTCTTATGCTGATGGTTGTATGTACCTATCTCAGAGAAAGTATATTAATGATCTTTTGTCTAAGGCTGATATGTTGGACTGTAAAGGGTGTGATACTCCTATAGTGACTGGATTGAAACTTCAAAAAGAGGTTAAAGGTTACTTAGGTCAGTATATTGAGGATGCAACCAGTTATAGAAGTTTGGTTGGAGGCTTGCAATATTTGGTGTTAACCCGACCAGAGATAGCCTTTGCTGTGCACAAACTCAGTCAATATGTGACAGCTCCAACTTTGCAGCACATAATGGCTTGTAAACGAGTTCTAAGGTACTTAAAGGAAACCATGGATTATGGTCTAAAGTTTTCAGCTGGTGGGAAAATGGAAATCACAGGTTTTACAGATGCAGATTGGGCATGCGATATTGATGACAGAAAATCTATAGGTGCCTACTGTATCTATTTTGGAAACAATCTGGTGTCATGGTCATCCAAGAAGCAGTCTATAGTGACAAGGTCTAGTGCCGAAAGCGAATACAGAGCTTTGGCTTCTGCAAGTGCAGAGATAGCATGGATTCAATCTTTGTTCAGTGAGCTGAATATAAGATGCATCTCAGTACCTATCATCTGGTGTGACAACATGAGTGCAACAAAGTTAGCTAAAAATCCAGTCTACCATTCAGGTACCAAACATATTGAACTGGATATGCATTTTGTCAGGGATAAGGTTTTAGCAGAGGAGCTGGAAATTCACTTCATTCCAAGTGAAGAACAAATAGCTGATGTCTTAACAAAACCTCTCACATTCATTCATTTTAATTACTTTCGAATGTGCAGCCATGCCCTTTGAGTTTGAGGGGAGCTGTTAAGGAAACTCATAATGTGTACAAGCAGTCAGCTCAAGGTTAGCACGTGGGAGAATTTGCTGAGCTGAAGTTAGTTAAGTAAGCAATGCCAGCTCAGCAAAGTTAGTTAAGGTTTGCTGAGATTTTATTCTGATTAGTTTTCCTTTCTGTTAACAAAATGTATAAAAGGTGTGCTTTGTATTCATTTGAAAATTAATAAAAGAAGAAATAAAAACCAGTATATGCTCTAAAGTTTTCTCAGTAAAACATAGCAGATTTTCTTAGTAACCAAATAGTACAGATCAGTAGAGTTTTCGTTTTCTTTCATTACAAAATTCTGATTAATCAAAACTACTCTTTAAGGACAAAAAGTTTTAACTTTTCTCAATAAACAAACAATAAAACATGAGGGCTTACGTTGCTGCTGATTAAATTTACGACTGTATTTAAAATTTAACCTCATCATTTGGCTCCTCAATATTTGTTTGCTGTTGTGCATGCTCCTCATTTAACAGTTTCTCTTAGTCCTGCAGCTAAAGATGGCTCGCCATTTTTCTCTTCTTTTTTTCCAGTGTCGGTTGCTCACCACGTACGTAGTTTCCCAAGTCATTTATTTAAGTCTCGGTTGCAATTTTTCTCTTATTTATAGCACTTCGATCGGTTCCCCATGGTGACAAGTCGCTAGCTAGCTTGTTGTTTCTTAACAAGTAACTTGCTTTTCTCATTTCCCATCAATAACCCACCTACTTTCTTTAATTAAAGAGTAAATAAAATATGCATGACTAAAATAACCTACTTTTTGATCTCTATTTAAAAAAAAAGGAGAATATGCATGATGTATCTCCTGAATATTTGTGATTTCAATAACATTAATGTCTCACGTTGAAACTGAAAGAGTGTAATAATTGTTGCCCTTGCAAAAGAAATACATATACTAAAATTACCTATCTAATCCTATTTAAAGGACGTAAAGGAGTTTGGCTTACTGTTTACAGAATCAAGATACACCAACGAAACAAGAAATCTAGGTCTAATAAATTCAGGAAACATTTTCCATCTTTATTTCTAATCTTCATAACAATCACAAAGAATACATTAGGGTACATGTTTGGCTGGCGGGTCAATGAGGGTATGTATTGTAATATAAATTCAGACCCACGTTTGGCTGCAAAAAATAATTACACTAGTTTGAAAAGATTGTGCGGCAATCGATGTGCAAATAAGACCCGCTTCCCCCTGCGTGTCTAAATTGCACATGTCCTTTTCTATTTTAACTATTATTTAATATTAGCTATTAGATTCAATACAAATCAAATATTATATTTCTTTAACATATTAATTTATGTTTAACTGATAAATAAGAAAAGATGTTGAAATCTACTGCATATAATTATATTTTTATTAATAAACTTAAATATTAAAATATTTATTAAATTCATATAATATTTATTTAAAAATATAAATAAGTATTAACTATTTAGTATTATTTAATACTATTAAATAATAAAAATACATAATATAGTCCATACTCTACCAAACATGATGGTGTATCATTTAATACATTCGAATACGATATATTCCATTACAATCCAATATAGTCCAATATAGTGCGGCACACCAAATACACCCTAAAGGATTAAGTTTACAAAATGTACTTAAGGAAGAAGGACAACAACTCCACATAGTTTAGTGAAATTGTCATGAAAATCATTTTGTTTTTTAAAATGATGACAAAGACCTCTTTTCGGAAAATTTTATTCTTTGATTATAGTGATTCAACTGTATTTTATCTGGGCATAATATTAAAAAAAAATCTCGTAATCAGTTCAACAAATCATAGCTTGGGTCGTCATTTTCACTAATTGCTGCTGCTATTGGTGAAATTTTCCATATCTCTCTTAGCTTTTAGAGTTTTAATTTCTCACCTCAATAAACTCAAGTGCTCTATGTGGTTTCTTTTCTTAATTTCTCACGCAAGTGCTCTACTAAATAGAGCTTTCGCTACCCGCGTGGATGGATGCCATCTGCCACTACGTCAAGTCACTTTCTTTTCTTTAAAGAAGTGTAGAGACTTTACTATTAAATTACCGAAGGGATCTTTAATTTAACAAATTAAAGTTGACCAATATTTTATTACTATGTTGTATATAAATTAGATTGGGTGAGGATTGTATCCTTATTGACGAAGGCTACTGGTTTAAGCTTTTTCAACTGTTCCACATGCATGATCAACTTATTTTACATATAACACTTATTTTTTACCTAATTATTACCAATCCTAATATTTAATGCTCGGCGCAAACATCTTTGGGAGATGTTTGAGCTCAAACATCTTTGCTTTAATTGAAGCATTGGGTAAGTGCGATAATTGGTCCAAAAATTATGTTTTTTTGCTTCATCTTTAGCAAATTCCAAAGAGCCAAAGTTGGCATGCATGAGTCTATCTAGTTTGGCGTTACAGATTTTTTGTTCTAATCTGCATAATGATTTTCATATATAGCTGTAACGATACCACGGCTGTACACTTTGCAAATCCCTTAAAAAAGGGGCTGATCGTGAGGAAACTTTTCCAATTCAGGATTGATAATGACTTTGTCTTATTTATTGAAAAGGACAGACATGGTGGAGACAAATCGATGCAAAAAGTCTGGCTGTTGAAAGTAAATAAATAGCAAGATTGATAGCTATAGTGAGTTTCTTTTTTCTTTTATTTTTTTTTTGTTGTATTGTTTGTGTATAAAATATTGTGATTTGTGTGCCTCAATATTGATGGCTATAGTGAGTTTTTTCTTTGTAATATTATATTGTGATACAAATCTCATAGGAAGAATGTGAGTTTTTTTCTTTTTTTCTTTTTTTTTTTTGTTTCCCAACTTTGTGTAATCTATTTGTTGAAATATTGAATGAAGCTGAACTTGAATTAAGCCATGTGGGAGTATTGGCTGGAGCATACTTGCTGACCAAGGATGTTACTCACATGAGAAATGAATTGAGGATCACACGTGACAAGTCAGAAGATTCCAGTTGGCAAAATAGATATACAGAGATTCCTCTGACGTTGCATGATTAAAATGAATTAGTTAGAAATGTACGGTTGTGATTAAATTCTTAAACATGCATTTCTTGTGTTTGTAAATTCATGAATAAGCTGGATGCTGAGCTAAGCAGCTATATAAACCAGCTCATTGTAATTTCACAACTTGAGCTTAATAAAACAGTTAGATTCAGCTTCTCTCATCTTTCTTCGATCTTAAGAATTCTTTCATGGTATCAGAGCAAGACGAGAAGCAATAATGGCGAACAATGAGAATCAAAATAGTAATGGAGCTTCAAGCTCAACTACAAACTCAAATCAAGTCTCGAACATCAGTACCTCTGTTCTCAGCTCGCTTGTGTTTAATACTCCTATTAAGCTCACTAATAACAACTACCTGCTATGGCATTCTCAAGTTGTAGCTACTATCAACGCAAATGATCTAGAAGATTTGATTGATAGTTCAAAGACTCCACCAAATCGCATGATGATCAACATTGACAGTGATCAGACTGTGATTACTTCACCAAATCCACAGTTCCAGATCTAGAGGAGGAATGATCAACAACTCATGAGCTGGTTACTCTCAACCTTGAGTGAAGAAGTTTTGAGTGCTGTTGTTGGAGCTAGATCCTCACTGGATGTATGGCAGATCCTTGCTACTCAATTTGGAGCAAGATGCAGATCCAGAGTTCTGCACTTAAGAACTCAGATTCAAACCACAAGGAAGGGATCTATGACAGTGCATGAGTACTATACAAGAATGAAAACTACTCTAGATGCATTAAGAGCAGCTGGCAACATGAGCGATGAAGATTTTATACTCTGCTTGCTTGCTGGCTTAGGTCATGAGTATAACTCAATTGTTACTACAATCAATGCTAGGCCTGAAAGCACTATGCCTTCTGAAGTGTATGGAATGCTGCTGAGTCATGAAAATAGGATTGAGCATCAACATTCTGTTAGTCACATGGACTATCAAGCTAACCTAGCTTATCAGAGAGGAAATCAGAGAAGAAACTGGCAAGGAAATTTCAACTTCAATGGAAATAACAACAGCTACGGTGGAAGACAGCCTGGAAATTCAAATGCAAGGCAATTTGGTGGAGGAAACTTTAATCAAAGCTCAAATGCATCTAATAAGGCCAAAGGCAAAAGTCAGATTGATGAAGATGAACCTAAGGGACCTTGTCAGATCTGCTTCAGGAAGAATCACACTGCTGCTCACTGCTGGTACAGGTTAAAAAAGAATTATGTGCCAAATCAAATGCCAAATCGAAGAAGTGCTTATGTAGCTGAAAATGGAGGAAACAGAGATGGTGCATGGTATCTCGACAGTGGAGCAACAAACCACATCTCAAATGACTTCAACAATCTCAACATCAGCTCAGAATATAAAGGGAGTGATCAGCTTGCAGTTGGTAATGGAGTTAAACTTAAAATAGTTTCTATTGGTCATTCATTGCTCAGTACACTTGAACCACACACCTTACCTCATATCAAACTCAATCACATACTTCACGTTCCTGAAATAACCAAGAATTTGATTAGTGTCTCAAAACTTTTGCATGATAATGATGTTTATATTGAATTCAATGAATCATTTTATTCTGTTAAGGACAAGAGAAGGGGGAGTGTTCTTATGAGAGGAATGGCTAAAGATGGATTGTACAAGCTGCTGTGTTTGCCTCTTAATTCCAGTCAAGCCAAGTCTGTTCTATCATCATCTACTATCAGTTCAAGCCTATTCTTAGTAAATAAAGATCACAAACCAGAATCTATGCTTTCAGTAAATTGTAGTGAAAAATGTACAAGTAGCAAAGTGCTAGACCTGTGGCACTTGAGATTAGGTCATCCTAATGTTGTTGCACTTAGGAAAACTTTGTCAGCTTGTAACATTTCTCTCGGAAATAATAAGTTTGATTTGTCTTTCTGCAAAGCATGTCAATATGGAAAACAGCATAGATTGTCATTCAAAAGCAGTGAAACAAAAACTAAACATGCTCTGGAAATTATTCACAGTGACCTCTGGGGTCCTGCTCCTACAATTTCAAATCAAAGGTTTAGATATTACATAGCTTTCATTGATGATAAAACAAGCTACACCTGGATTTATGGTTTAACACAAAAGTCTCAAGCACTTACAGCATTTATCACCTTTAAAAACCAGATTGAAAAAAAGCCTTGAGCTAAAAATAAAAGCCTTACAATGTGATATGGGGGGTGGATACAAAGCCTTTGAAACCTATCTTAAACATGAAGGAATATCCTTAAGATATTCTTGTCCATACACTCACCACCAAAATGGAAAGGCTGAAAGGAAACATAGACATCTTGTAGAATCTGGTTTGACTCTTCTTTCTCAAGCCAACTTACCTTTAAAGTTCTGGTGGGAAGCCTTCTCAAATGCAGCCTATCTTATAAACAGAACCAATACACATGTCCTCAATGACAAAACACCTTTCGAATTTCTTTATTCAAAGAAACCAAATTATTCCATTATAAAGATTTTTGGCTGTGAGTGTTATTCATTTCTGAGACCTTATAATAGTCATAAGTTCAGCTTTCACACTTCAAAGTGTGTAAATTTGGGGTTTAGTCATTCACATAAAGGTTACATGTGTCTTAGCTCAAGTGGAAGGATATACATTGCAGCACATGTAAATTTCAATGAACGCTCTTTCCCTTTCCAAACAGATCCAGAGTTCATGTGTACTGAACCAAAACAGTTAGTTGAACTCACAAACACCTTTAGTAAAGTCCTCACTGTGTCTTTTCCTTCTGAGAGTCACAGTCATGAGGCAACAGCAGCTGGTGTAAATCCATCTGACAGTCAAAATCTGGAAATTACTCCTCCTAATGATCTGAGTTCTGATAACAATAATGAGATAACTGGTTCAGTGCTTCACAATGCTTCAAATGTACAATCTGACACTCAAAACCCTTCAAATTGTTCTGTCACTTCTGGAAACAATCATCTCCAAAATCAAACTCCCGAAATGCCTCAAGTCACACCTCAACTAAAACCCTCACATCCCATGATAACCAGAGCTAAAGCTGGAATTTTTAAACCTAAAGTTTTCAATACAGAAAAAGCCTTATCTCTAGACACACCCTCAAGTGTTACTGAAGCTTTGAATGATCACAACTAGAAACTAGCTATGCAAGATGAATTCAATGCTTTAATAAACAATCAGACTTGGTGCTTAGTTCCCCCAGAACAAAATATGAAGTTGGTGGGAAACAGGTGGATTTTTAGAGTTAAGCAAAATTCTGATGGGTCAATAAGCAGATACAAACCCAGGCTAGTGCAAAGGGTTATCTACAAACTGAAGGAGTGGATTATCAAGAAACTTTTAGTCCAGTAGTTAAGGCTGCAACCATAAGGATTGTTCTAAACCTTGCTGTTGTACATGACTGAAAACTAAGACAAGTTGACATCAATAATGCCTTTCTAAATGGGGAGCTGACTGAAACTGTGTACATGCCTCAACCAGAAGGGTTTGTAAATCCAGATTATCCAAGGCATATCTGCAAGTTAAAGAAAGCTCTCTATGGGCTGAAACAAGCTCCTAGAGCTTGGTTTAACAAATTGAAATCAGTGCTGGAATCATGGAATTTTTGTAGAGCAAAATCAGACACATCTTTGTTCTTCAAACAGAATGGAAATGATGTGGTTATTCTATTGATCTATGTTGATGATATTATAGTCACCGGAAGCAATAACATTGAGATTGAACAACTAGTTCAGGACCTAAGTAGTACTTTTGCTCTCAAGGATTTGGGACAATTAAATTTCTTTCTTGGTATTGAGGTAACAAAAAATGAAAACACTCTAGTGCTATCTCAAACCAAATATCTAAAGGAGTTACTTGCAAAGTTTGATCTATAGAACTGTAATGGAGCTGATACTCCACTTGCAACAACTGACAAGTTGAGTAAGTTTATGGGATCAAAATACTCTAATCCTACTCAGTATAGAAGCGCCATTGGAGGACTTCAATATGATGTACTTACCAGGCCAAAGATTGCTTATGCAGTGAATAAGCTAAGTCAATTTATGGCAAGTCCTCTACAGCCTCATTGGTTAGCTTGCAAACGAGTCCTAAGGTATTTGAAAGAAACTATTGACTATGATTTAAGTTTCAGGAAGTCAGACTCTTTTGATTTGGTAGCTTATTCCGATGCTGATTGGGGTAGTGATCCTGATGACAGAAGATCTACCAGTGGTTATTGCATCTACTTAGGTGATAATTTGGTTAGCTGGAGCTCAAAGAAACAGAGTGTAGTGTCAAAATCATCAGCAGAATCTGAATATAGAGCCATGGCATTAGCATGTACAGAGATAACTTGGATTTGCTCTGTTCTCAAGGAGATAAATGTAAAGCTCAGCTGCACTCCATTATTGTTGAGTAACAGTACTAGTGCAGCAGCAATTGCCACAAATCCAATTCTTCATTCCAAAACGAAACACATAGAAATTGACATTCACTTTGTAAGAGACATGGTTGAAAAGAAAGAAGTGGAAGTTGCGTTTGTCTCAACCAATGATCAAATTGCTAATGTGCTAACCAAACCACTTACTTATCCTAAGTTCAGCTTCTTCAGAAACAAACTTAAAGTCTCTTCCAGAGATTTAAGTTTGAGAAGAGATGTTGAATAATTGAATGAAGCTGAACTTGAATCAAGCCATGTGGGAGTATTGGCTGGAGCATACTTGCTGACCAAGGATGTTATTCACACGAGAAATGAATTGAGGATCACACGTGACAAGCCAAAAGATTCCAGTTGGCAAAATAGCTATACAGAGATTCCTCTGACGTTGCATGATTAAAATGAATTAGTTAGAAATGTACGGTTGTGATTAAATTCTTAAACATGCATTTCTTGTGTTTGTAAATTCATGAATAAGCTAGATGCTGAGCTAAGCAGCTATATAAACCAGCTCATTGTAATTTCACAACTTGAGCTTAATAAAATAGTTAGATTGAGCTTCTCTCATCTTTCTTCGATCTTAAGAATTCTTTCACTATTTGTCGTGAATCCAATCGGGTATCTTCCAAAAATTGTTTTTGGTCTTTTTTTGAATGCTTCATCTTTTCTTTCTTCTTATTTGACTGGCTATGGCTGGCTATAGTGATTAACTACAGCTAATCTTCCTATGAGATTCTTCATTTTCTGGTTCTAATTCATTTTACCTACTTGTTAATGAATTAAGCTTGGTTTTGAGGCGTTGCAACTGTTGGGTGCTTATTTGATTCAATATTTCACGTGCTTATCAATTTGTTTTAGTTTCTTATGTTTCCTTTACAATATGCTAATTCTGCTGACAGCTATTGAGTAGATATATTCATGAAAGACGATGAAATTTTTGTTCATCAAAGTTGCTTGTTGTTATTTGGTACCCCTTTTCTCATGCAAAATCTTATCTTTCTGGCCTACAGGTGATAGAAGAAAAGCAAGAAATTATTAGTTTTCTTAATAGTATTTTGCCCAAGAGTAGATTGACCATTCATAATTCTTGTAAACTAATATATTTAGTTTGACATTTTCTTTCTTCTCACTCTTGTGAAATATTTACACAATGCTAGATTTGTGACATAAGCTGATTAAGATGGAATTCTCGCATAACTAACGGAGTTTTGAAACATAATTCCTTTCTGTTTATATGACGCCTCATTAGTCCATCTTGAAAGAAAGTTTTATATAACTAAGGTGGCTAACTGATTTGACCTTGATGCACCACCTTTTATTCAGAGTTGATAGCTTGGAATAAGTCATCATTTCAGAGTTCATAGTTTGGTATAAATCATAATATTATGCAAGCTTTATAGCACTTTATTGTTTCTTTTTTTGGTTTTTCAGAGATTTTTTTGTGGCGGGCTGCTGGTCTTTGGTCCCGATGTCGCATCATTATTTCTCTCTACGATCCTTATTGCTGGCCCTGCAATTGCTTTTTGTGTAAAATCCTATTTGAAGAGACGACATGATGACCATACTGCTCGTTCTGTTGTGGTGTCAATTGTGGGCTCAATCCTTACTGTACGGGCGAGATGCTTTACTTTTTTCTGCATAAACTGTAATGTGGCACAATCTCTGTTTTGTTATCTTGCAAACATACTCTGTGATTTGTATCAAAAAACTGATGAAAATTTAGAGAATTATATTAATGAAAAATACGAGTCCAGAAATTGACCTTGGCATATGTGCGGACAATTGTGTTTCTGAGCTCCTGCAGTAAATCCAGAGGGAAAGTTTGACAACAGAAGCACCAATCGTGATTGAATACAACCATGCCAATTGCGTTGTACTCATCTTTGACTAGCTCTTCTACTGCCTGAATCAACACCTGAAGCCCTGCAAGGAAATGGAGCAGTTGAAGCTGTAACAATATTTTAATGGGACCTAATTAATTATTGGGCAGATTAAGGCTTTGAAGACATACCAAGTGTGGCCATGACAGCAGCAAAGATGATTATGCCTACTGGCTGCACCATTAGTTTGCCAATAGGATACTTATAGATGTTAGTGTTCTTCATTGCCACTTGAGTGGATGCAGTAATAGCGATGGATCCAGTCGTCATTGTGGCATATAGCTGCAAAAGCCATGTAAAACAGAATTATATATGCATGACAGTACGAGCTCTTTGGTTAAAAATTAGCCACGATGTATTATATGAAAAATTTCAAGCACCTTCATTACAGTTACCTTTAAAAACAGCAAAAACATGTTCATAGTTAGAAATTTTTATCGCGTTTTCATGCTGGCCTTGTTCCTCGTGATCTTCCTCCAGACTGCAATCAGATTCCACCATTGCATCGACGTCCTCGATGGACTTCAAACTGGCAAATTGTGCCTCGTAGTACGCCTTTTCTCCTTAATTCATTGCAATAAGCAGAGCAGAGAAGAGAAGAGAAGAGCATATAAAGTAGAAGAACAAGACAAAATCTCCACTTGTCATGCCTTTTCTCCTTAATTCGTTGCATCATGCAACTTGCATGTGAACTCATTGAATGCCACACCATTTCTTCCTTGCCAAAACAAGTCTATTATCAAATTCTTTCGGTTGATAAACAATTAATAAATATAATAATTGATGAGCAAATCCACACCTACCCCAAACCATTTCTAGGCATGCAAGACGAATGAACAATAGAATTTTCTGAAATAATAACAAACGATAACAAAAATCATAAATTAAGATTACTAAGTTAATCTTAATGTTGTCTGAAACACTTGGTCTATCTATGAAATTTGTTAATTACTTTATTATTGTCCAAAATCCTCCCTTTATATGGTTTACGTACGTGGCGGTCATACAGTAATTATTACTTCATTAATTCTTCTCCAATTTTTTCACTCGATACGGTTTACTTGGCAGGTGGTGATACACCTCTTATGATTTTGTCCGGTATCTTAAAGTAACGTCCATAACAATTACAGTATCATTCTTTGCTCAAATAACATTTGTATAATTAGAGAAATTTTAGGATATCTCTCAGATGTCATATTAATTATACAATTAGTAAATGAGATTATAACATGTGTTTATTTATTTTAAAAAACCCACATACAAGTGGGAATTATATACAATTAAACTACACATATCATACATGAATTAATTCATAGTATTACCTTCTATGTACTCTAAAATTCCTCACACAATTTATATTAATAATGTGAAATGGTTTAATTTTGATGGGTTCTACGCATGTCTGTGAGACCAATAACATTTAATCATTTGTGAATGTACATAATAAATAACATAGACTAGTTCATTTGCTTTGTATCTTGAAAATATTGAATTTGGTAAGCATTGGTTGCACTTCAAATTCCAATAAACATAATAATTGATTCCCTTAATCTATTTCATTAATCTTCACTTCTCAAGTAACTCTATTTTTTGTTTCTCAAAAATGCGTTATCGTTTTTTTTTTTTTTAGTAATTCTTATATAAGTTTGAACTTTTTTTTTTAATTTTATGAAGATTCATAAAATTTTGAACATTTTTTTTCAAAGTACTTTGGATTCTCTGTATGTTTTAAGAGTAGATCTGCTTCCAATACGGGAATCACATACTTTACTAGAAGTGGGATGAGTTTTTATAACATTATAAACCATCTTTTTCACTATTGTTATAAATGAGTATACTAACATTGTAAAAGTTCATTTACACATGTAAACGTTTTCTGAATTTTAATCCTGAATTGAAAATGTTTAATGGAAAAACTAATGATCGGAGGTGGAGTGATGACTTTTTTTAAATTTTGGGGGTGGAGTAAACAATGTCCATCAATTTCAGTGTGCAATCAATGACGTGGTGAGGTAGCAGAAGTGAATTGAAAAGGAAAAATCAACACATGGTAGAGCACAATTGAACTATATACTCCCGTCATCTTAGTATGTTGTGCTGGTGGGATAGCCCCACAGAAGTCTTTTCCATGCTGTAGCGATTAATATGCTTTCAGTTATATTATCAAATCAGTGCGATGTCACAGGGGTCCAAAAAATTATATCAAATTATATTTATGTCTAAAAAGTTATATCAACTTATACTTATTCAATCAATGAAGGCAATAATGTTGTTCCATATTTGCATATACTACTTATAACTACATCAGATGCGCATTTACTCATCATCTAGAAATTAGCAACAAAAATGAATCAACAAATCGTTGCGGGACGGACAAGTGACAACATGACAAATAATCCTTCTGTCACTTAGAAGAAACGCAATTATTCTGAGTTGATTCTATAGTCACCCATGTATCTTCTGTACCCTTTAAAACCAAAGTGATATCATGATAAAGTCCGACCCTTCACCTTCTCCACATATTATTTATGGTTGCTTTTCAAGCAATAAGCCTGATTATAGGCCACGACTACGGTAGGAAACCCCATCGTCCTTTACATAACTTAATGACTGTTGGATCATATCCAGCGACTGAGAATGATACATACGACATATGGGAGTAATCAGAGTTGGCGGTAAAGGGCCGATCAAGTCAACTGTTAGGTTAAAAGTTACAACACAAATTGGTGAAAACTTTCTAACAACTAACACAAATTAGTGAAAACTTTCTAACAACTAATTGCATAATATATGCAATAAAGTGTTCCGTGCAAATGGTTGGAAACATCAAATCATCAATTACTAGTAGCACTGTAGCAGAGCACATATCTCTGTAAAAGTAAATAAATAAATAAACCTATTAACTGGTTTTTTTTTAATTTTATAAGAACCTATTAATTAGTTAGATTTATTAGAAAATACACTTGCAAGTTGGCAATAATAAATTGAAATAAAACTGAAGCAACATATAAAAAAAAACAAAATAACAACACAAACAATAACTGAATAGAGACTGAAAACACTGAGATAAACCCGATGCCTGTGAGATCATAGTTTCATTAAAATAGAATCGCATCCTACAATTGGTGCAGTCTGTCAATGATGATGATGATCATTACAACAATGATGATAATAATTTATTTTCAATATTAAATACATCAAAATCTAAGCTTGAGAATTTCTTATGTTCTGGCCTCCCTCCAATCAAAATCCTGATTTCACCACTCTTCAAGTTGAAACAACCCCCAATTATTTTGACAAACTACAACTACAACTCTGCTCATGGGATTGTATATATATTTGTCTTTCACGTAATAGAATTAAGAAACCGATCTGGTTGATGAATCAACGCACTTATCAAACTCTGCTTTTGAGACTGTACATTTGTATTTTAAGTAATAGAACTAAGAAATCTGATTTGGATGATAGCTGACCTGATACACTGATTAATTGCATTTATTTAGGATAAATATATACAGGTAGTGTTAAAAGTGTTATTCATAGTTTTGGCAAGCCGTTACAACAACCTTTTCAAAGCATCACCAATTCACCACAACCAACACCCCACCAAAAACAAACCTGTATGGTATCTTTAGTTGCTGATATTGACAATGCTATTATATTAATTATTGAATCAGTATCGATATCACACTGCACGACTCCAAAAGTCATATAAAATTATACTTATTCAATCAACGATGGTAACAATGTTCTCTTCCATATTTGCATACTACTTATAACTACTTATTTATAGTTAACATTGTTACCATCACCAATTCACCCCCCACCCCCACCAAAAAAAAAAAACCTGTATCGTATCTTTAATTACTGATATTGACGATATTAATTATTGAATCAGTATCGATGTCACACGGCACGACTCCAAAAGTCATATCAAATTATACTTATTCAATCAACAATGGTAACAATGTTCTTTTCCATATTTGCATACTACTTATAACTACTTATTTATAGTTAACATTGTTACCATCACCAATTCACCACCCCCCCCCCCCCCCCCACCAAAAAAAAAATATGTATGGTATCTTTAATTGCTGATATTGACAATGATATTATATTAATTATTGAATCAGTATCGATGTCACACGTCACGACTCCAAAAGTCATATCAAATTATACTTATTCAATCAACGATGGTAACAATGTTCTCTTCCAATATTTGCATACTACTTATAAGTAGATGGATGGGCATTTACCCCAACATCTAAAAGTCAGAAATAGGGGAAAAAATATTAAATCGATGTGGGACGGACAAATGACAATACAATATGATAAATAATCCTGTCACTTAGAATAAATTCAATTATTAGTTGATTTTTAGCTACACGCGTATCTTTTGTACCCTTTAAAAACAAAACTATATCATGATAAAACCGACCCTTCACCTTCACCACATAGGCCCCTAATTTTACATCAATTTATTTATAGTTGTTCTCGTAGCAAATGATAAACGAGCGTCCAATGTAATTACAAGTAAGTACATGGATATAGAAGAATATTATTGCCTTCCTTGATTGGATTGAGTATTATTTAATATAACTTTTTGATTCCTGCACTGCGATATTGATACTGATTCGATAACATAATTGGACCCACATAATATATGGTCCACTGTCTATTAATCGCAACAACATTAACAACCGTATATAAATTGATGTAAAGCAATAGGGGGAGTGAGGGACTTTGGGGTAAAGGGTCGTTTTTGGCACGATATCATTGTGGCTTAAGGGTCGTTTTTGGCATGATATCATTATGGCTTTGGAGGATATCATTATGGCTTTGGAGGGTATTAAAAGATGTGTAGATAGCTCTAGAATCAAGTCAAAATAATTGTTGCGGGCAGTTTCCACTTCAAACAGTAGCAGAATCAGGATTTTGATTAGAGGCCGGTCAGAACATAAGAAATTTTTTAAGTTTAGATTTTAATATATTTTAACAGACTAAATACATCTCTAACGAAATTTAGTTGGACAAAAAATTTAAGTGTACGATAAAATCATTAAACCCTAGAAAATAGAAACAAAATTTTAACAAGCCTTGACGAAGTTACTGTTCATTGCTATTTTTGCACACCCTGTCCACTAGCACTACTTGCATATACAATTCGGCCACAATCCACAATCCATGGTTTTGCCTCAGTAAGTAGTTGAGATTGAAGAATTTAAGCAAAGAGTTCATATGCCAAAGACTAGTTTTAGTTATTGCTGTTAAAGCTTAAGGCACCATTAGAAGTTCATTTCATGTACATTTTGTACAGATTTGTAGATCATCAACTTGGGAAGTTGAAAATATAGTTTTAGAGTAATTTAATTTGTAGGCAATTAGCTCTTTCTTTGTTTTTGTAATTTAAAGACAGTTTGATAAAAAATTTTGAAGTTTATAAGTAAAAATATTATGTCATTGTTTAAGAGTGTTATTTCTTTCTTATTATTATTGGAAATGTCTTAAATAAAATTTTACTATAAGACACTTTCTTTTCTAATGATAAATGGCCTAGATTCAATCCAATTAATTCTCACTCGTAAATTTTGTTCCAGACTCTCTAATGGTGACTTATCGGACCATTCAAATACTTCGTCCCTTCTTCGAAGCAATTCATCAAACACTTTTACTTTTACTTAATGGAGCCATGAAATACGATCTGGTTCATAGCAGCTGACACACTCGATCAATTTCATTTTGTTTTCTAAGATAGAAGTACAATTTAATTTTTTGTGGTAATAGTTTTTGTGGAGTTAATATTTGCGTGGATGATATAAATCAGGCCTTGGCGCCCAAGGGGGCAGCTACTTTGCATCAGGGGTTTGGTATCCAAGTCATTTGTCTTGTAGTAGAGTGGCCATTGGATTTAATCTAATGGCTGAAGAAGAGACATAGCACGGTAGCTAGTAACCTGACAAAAAGGTGACGGCCCGGTAACCTGCAGGGGATCCGCTTTTTGACCAAAAATAAACGACTGTAATGAATTGGAAGTGGTTAAGTATCGCATGCAAATAAAGGAAAAAGGGTGCATGCAAGTAATGGTTAAAAACAAGACATTGGAAGCGTGCAAGTATGGGTTGGGGTAAGATGGATTTGAAATTTTCGAAAATAGGGACGAAAATTTTAGGAAGTGGATTTAAAGGTAGGGTCAGGTATTGCATTGCGTACTTGGGGTGAAAAATGGGAAATATCAAATTTAATCATGATTTTTTGTGGAAAATTTGTGCATGAGTAAAGTAAATGAAAACTAGTTTGGAAAAAAAAATGTGAAGAAAAAATATGTACCGGGTAATAATAATAATAAGCTTATTTAGTCCCTGTATTTTAAGATTAGTATCCATTTAATTCCTGTATTTTTAAAAATATCTCGAAACATCCCTACCATTAAAGTATTAATACACTTACCATTACTTTTTATTTCTTTTTGCTTACTTTTATAATATTACCCTTTTATAAGAATTTTTTTTGTTTGGACATTAATAAAAAAGAAAATAATTAAATTACCAATTTAACCCTAAAAATAAAAATAAAAAATTATAGTAATTTTTAATTGTAAAAAATTGTATGCAAACTATCAAGTGTGCAAATGGTGCTTACAAAAAATTAGTATAATTTTTTTAATTTTCTAGGGTTAAATTGGTAATTTAATTATTTTCTTTTTATTAATATCCAAAAAAATTATTATAAAAGGGTAATATTGTAAAAGCAAGTCAAAAGAAATAAAAAGTAACGGTAAGGGTATCAATACTTTAACGGCATGGATGTTTCGAGACATTTTTAAAAATATAGGGACTAGATGGACACTAATCTTAAAATACATGGACTAAATAAGCTTTAATCCGAAAAAAACTAAGAGAAAACTATCTTGAGCTTGATGAACCAAACACCCTATCGCAGATTTTCTGATCAACCGTTTGTCGAAGGATGGATGTTTTGTGCAAGGAATCCAGCTGGCACTTAGATGAATTATAACATACAAGCCGCTAAGTCGCTAAGTAAGGCTAGAAACCAGTTATGAAGAAGAAGAAGAAGAAGAAGAAGAATACTATTAGTAATATTATTATTATTAAAACAAAATAACAATGATAATGATGATGATAATTAGCGTAATAATAATAACAATAAAATTAAAAATAGTAAATCACCAACCAAGAAATAGAGGCTTAATTGAGATGAAGGATAAGGTTAAAAAAGAAAGATAAAAATACAATGGACTATTGTGTATGGTAATTGACATTAAAATATAAAATTAAACAAAATTTATTTAAAAAATTATGGAAAATATTAAAACACAGCTGAAAATTAAGATTACAGGCAGTTTGAGAGAAATTGAGAAGAAGAGAGATGCCCAAAAAAAAATTGAGGCTCTATTGATAGAAAAATAATTTTATAATGTAGTAATTTGCAGTCCATCATAACCTTCATGCATGTTTTACTCACAGCCATTAGACGGAGAGCGAACAATTGATATTTTTTTAAGTCAACAGTACCCGTGGCATAATTTGAAGCGTCTGATATGGTCAAAGAATAGTTGAGATTTGCGGGATTAATGTGTGGAATGGGTTGACCGGAATACAAATATTCGAATACTACAACTTGCTTCACCAACCATTGTCAAATAGGACAATCGTGACCATTAAATCATGAACAATTGAGATTGAGTCAAAACTGTCAGCTATCCCAGGCAATCATATCTATTGTAAGCTCATGTAATCATAAAATCAGTTCTTATCAACAGAAAAGGTCAATCTTTTTTACAGAAGCACAATTATAAGTCGATCTTGATTAATGTTAAGGTTTTCAAACATGTTGAGTAAAACATTAACATCCGTTTATCTGTTTGGAGATTTAAAAAATGTGAAATTAATATTTTATATTATAGACAAAAAAATACACGTAATTAATATATAGTTAAGACATAATAAATAAATCATAATATATTACATAAAAACAAATATAAATTATCAAGTAAGCACAAAATAAAAGTATTATCGGTTGGTAAATAAACAATTGTTAATACTAAAAACTGTGCACAATTAATTATTGCACAAATTATTTGTTTTCAAATTGAATGAATAAAAGAGAACATATTTTTCCAAATAATATGTTGCGAGTCACTGGCTTGGTCACATAACATTGCCCATTATCAAGGCATTTTTGCAGCGTATCAGATGAGAATAAAGCAACCATTTCAAATTTCAAAATTCAAGGTAGACAATTTTTTTTTAACAAAGTTAATAGATACGAAAGAAAGGTTAAGGAGTTCTCATGTTTATAATTTTTTTAATAAAAAAAAATATGCGATGATACATTATTTTTCAGATAAAAGCATGAATATGCCACTAGATTCAACCGGAAAGGTTCTTTTACTAATTGAGAAAAATGGCTCCAATATTACCTTCAACATAATGTATGTTGTTTCAAGTTTCAACACCAGACTATTTACAGGACAATTGAAATGAGTTTTAAGATTCATGAGCCCGGAAACAGATTATGACTAGCTCCAACCTGTCAAGCCTAATCTCTCAGTAACATTATACATTACTAGTTTATCCCAAGCAGAGCCAAAGAGATGCTCCCCTCCGATGGCAAATGTCAATGCCCATAAGAGTAAAACAACTGTGAAGACTGCAAACCCAACTGCTGATCCAAGAACATCTACAAAAGAATATATCTTACGGTTATAAAAACGAACAGCATGGGAAATAAGATGCGTAAAATATATAATATGTGATATAATAATGCCAACAAGTAGCCTTCCATGTCAAAAATGCAAAGGCACCCAACTACATCTCATGAAAGGGTGCATTTCTGTAATCAATACAACAAACTAATTACAGAAAAACTGCTACGTTCTTGGCTTACACTATATTGTAATCAAAATACGAGACGCGTAAATGAAAGTCCTCGGTTAATGGTGGTTGAGGCAGCATGCAGACTTCATCTATTGATTCTTAAAACACGCACACACACTCATTTGAAGCAGATCATGCTTGTGTTTCCAAGCTTTGCCAACTGAACGGCACAAAGACCCACACCCCCTGAGGCAGCAGTGATCATAATGTTTTTCTGCTGGCCACTTCCATCTAGGTTGACACCAAGGAGCTGAGTGAGGGCCTGGTGAGCAGAGAGACCAGCACAAGGTATGCCAGCAACTTCAGCTGCAAAAACTTAAAAACTTCTTGCGGCCTAGCAACTGTCAAGCTCTCCTTGGCCACAGCAAACTCAGCTAGTCTGCCTCCACTCTGTCATCAATAACGAAATTTAAAACTGAAACAAAATGAACAGATGAAATCAGCTTATACAAAATTAGACTGAACCCTGATGGAGCAGCATCACCTCTCCGCTCACGTAGATGAAAAGAATGAACCATTCACATGCCAAAGATGTATGAACTTTGAATAAGGACAGAAGGCTCTCATATATCCAACTACATTTACCGAAAACCAAATATAACTTGGAAATAAAGATTTATAGTGGTGGTATCTCTATACATGCCTATAACCTCATCCAACAAAAGCAACAGCGTGCAGTTTACACCTTTTCTTTTTGAATCTGATCTGACAACACTAAAATCTTTGGAATGCCACGTAATTATTTTTATTGACTAACCCAAGCACGAAACAAAGAAAGTACCAAAAATTTATTCAATTCATTCTATCACCAGATTGCAGTAACAAAAAGAAATTTTTATAGGGAAAGCAAAATTGCTAGCATGGTCAAGAACCTGAACCGTGTAAAAAAGAGAAATGTGTTTTTGACATTTTACTATTTATCATAGTTGCAACCACAACCATATTAACTAAAATGGGGGTTCTCTTAACTGGAAGAAATGATATTTTGTTGCCTATCATCAATAACCGGTCATCCAAATTTCTCCATGACCTTAATTTCAATCTTCCTAGTAGTGAAAGAAGACTAGAAATTTATTCAGAATAAATTAAAGATAAAAGGATAAGAAAATATATATATATAAATTAGCACTCACAAGCACAACTACAACTTTGTCACCCACTTTGAAATTTTTAACTTCTAATCCTAGCCCTATGAACTCCTATTACATCAGATGTTGTTCCCAAAAAAAAAAAGCTTCATTAGCAAAAATAAATACCAAAAGCACAATTTGTTTGTTTTGAAAAACAAGTCCCTTCTGCCGAGCTGGAATTTTTCTGACCGAGTCTCCGTTTGTTCCCATAATGGCGGCGAGAATCCGACCGAGTCTCGACGACAGCTCATTGCTACGACTCGTGACTACATCCCTTAAGTCTCTAAACGAAATCCAAATGCCGACGAAGACGGCCGCCTCCACAAACGGTTCTGAAATCACGCTGTGCGTTGATGACGTGGCGGTGGCGATTAACAACAAGAACTTCAACTCGGAGAAGAGGTTCAACGGCTGTGATTTTTTGTTGAAGCGGTCGTATTCGTTCGGATTCTAGCGGAGTCTTGCGTCGGAGAGGATGGTGACGGAGGCGGTAACAGCGTCGCCGTGGAGGTACAAGAGGGGGAGTTTCTGGAGCAAACGGCTGTCTACATTTGGCTCATTGACGAAGTCTAGAGTCTTCTGGAGCAAAGGATTATATTTCCTTTTTGTTTTCCTTTTACTGATACTGTAGCTATAGCCGGTTACCCATTTTCTAAGTGTTAAACCTCAGCCGTTGATTACCTTTCTTTACGATCTAAATGGTCATTTGCAAAAAGACAAATGACTGGGGTACCAAACCCCTGACGCAATATCCCTGGACCCAGCGCGAAATCTGGGTGTCAGTATGGTAAGACAAAATTAAAAAAAAATAGTGTTTAATTTCTTTAAAATAGTATATTCTCTATATAATTTTAATTAATTTATTATAACTAATATAAAAAAAATTAAATGGAAAAAAGTTTTGGCAGGGCTGAGTAACCAAAAATTACATCCATATTTGCCTCTTAATAATTTCTTTTAAAAAAATATTTTATATTAGTTGAAAAAATTAATTAATATTGTATTGGACAATAATGAAGATATATATTTTAATTTTTTTTTAAATATTTTAAACCAAATCAATGAAGATAAATTATGAACTTTAAAAAATGTGCACATCCGCACTGCATCAATTTCATAATTCCTTGTAGCTTACGATGTGAGGTTTTGTTGAAATAGTTATGAGATATATAGTAGTGGGAGTACTGATTTATTAGGCGGTTTTCACTTTAATTGGTTTTGCAAGAAAATGGAAAAGGATGAGCTAAAGCTGAAAAAGAAAAATTAACGGTTGCTGTTTTAGAGCATTTTAATTTGGAATTTGATTTGGGGGACTTTATTGTAGTTACTTTTAGAGGGTAACAGTTGTATCAATCTTCCACCAATTGACAATAGCTCCCAAGCAAATATGAAAATATATGGAAGCTTTTCTTGGTTTCAAAATTATTCGTTGCATCGTGCAACTTGCATTTGAACTCACTGAATTTCAAACCACTTCTTGCCTGCCAAGACAAGCCTATTATCAAATTCTTTCGGCTGGTAAGCAAGTAATAAATATAATAATTAATGAGCAAATCCACACCCCAAACCATTTATAGGCATGCAGGATGAATGAACAATAGAATTTTCTGAAATAATAATATATGATAATCAGGTAAACGGCAAAAACACACAATTAAACAATCTTATATATAATGAATAATTATAAAGAGTCTAGTATTTATACTTATCAAATTGAGATATACAAAATTTGAAAAATGGGAACAACTAAAAAGAGGAATATAATAAAAAATAATAATAATGTAACAAAGCAGAGTACCTCTAGAGTCCGATCCAATTATGTGGCATTTACATCAGATGCCCATTTTTCAAGCAAGGATTTCTTGCTTCCTTGACCATCACCAAATAATCTTCTGATCGATAGCTATTATCCAATTGACCAAAGATTGCCTTAACAGTTATCTGGTCTGTAACTAACTACAATAAAATCTCTCAAATAAAATTCCACATATAAAATACCATTTAACAGCAGCTGTCAACTTTTCTTTTCCATTTTCTTGTAGAACAATCAAAGACTTAACCGCCTAGTGCGTCATCTATCTATGAAAACTGTTAATTACTTCATTATTTTCCAAAATCCTCTCGCGTCATGGTTTGGTTTACGTACTTGGTGGTCATACAGTCATTATTACTTCATTAATTCTTTTCCAATATCCTCACTTCGTAGTTAGCTTCGTAGGTGATACACCTCTTATGATCTTGTCTGGAATCTTAAAATAATGGTCCGTAAGAATTACAGTATTGTTCTATGTTCAAATAACATTTATATAATTGGAGAAATTTTTGAATACTTTTGAGATATTATGTTGTTACAACTGTAATCTAAGCCATTCATCATATGTTGTTACAACTGTAACTGTAGTAGTAATATAGTGCTATGTAACAGTGATGTAATGTGTGTGTTTGCGAGCTCGAATCAACAAGGATGCAAGGGATGCTAGTTGTCAAAATATATATCAACTAAATCAATCTGCTAAACAAATCAAGGAAGCAAATTATATAATAATAAAGATGATAAAGATTGTACATCAGATTCTCAAGTTGGTGACATTATTTTAATTTTTTTATTTGCAATTAATTTTCAACAGGATAGTACATCAAATTTTTGTTCAAGTTTTTTTGAGAAATTTGAGCTAATTTCTCTGATTCTTATATTCTTAATTATTAGATAAGTTTATCTCAAGTTATATGTGCTAATTTATTTGGTATTCTACATGTCAGAAAATATCCTACATGTGAGAATTAATATCTTCATGTATATGTGTAGTACTGTCTGATTGCAGATTTACTGGGCAGCCAAGGCTTTTGTTTGTTTTCCAAGAAAATGGAAAAGGATGAGTTAAACTGAAAAAGCAAAGTTAACGTCTGCTGTTTTAGAGTACTTTAATTAATGTGGAATTTGATTGGGGGTACTTCATTGTAGTTTATCAATTGGATATTAGCACCAAAGCAAATTTGAAAATGTATCATAGCTTTTCCTGTATTTATTCAAAGCTAATAATTATTCGATGCATGGGAACTCGGTTTATGCATACATGAAGATGTTATTCTCAATTTACAATACCAAATAAATTAACATATATAACTCAGTTTATGCATACATGAAGATCTTATTCTCGCATGTACAACACCAAATAAATTAACATATATAACTTGAGATAAACTTACCTAATAATTAAGAATATAAGAGCACATTTGACACTTATAAAATATCATATCTTAAGGTAACAAGAATTGGCTGATTTGCTAATGTTAATGCTATCTTCACCTACTCGGTCTGTCCATGAAAATTAGGGTTGATAAAAAAACACAGGCCGGTCAAGGTTGCGGGTTTAAAGTTTAGCCCATATGAATTGGAGTGAATATGAATCGGAAAATATAAAGCCTACATAGATTAGGCCTGAATAAGTACTTATTTTAATTTATAAATAAAAAATATATCAAATTAAAAAACTCAAAATATCAGGTTAATATATTTTTTAATTAGTATTTGTGATTTATTATGTTGTATTACTAATATTTTGTGTATTAGATTATTATTATATTATGTATTAAATAATTGTTTTTAATTTACATTTTTTTACTTTATTAAAATTTGTTTTAAAATTAATGAAGGCCTAAGCCCTTAATTTGAAAACCGTAATGAAAGTTACCACATCTCCAATAAATATTCCCTTAATACAATTTATGTATGATTAGGCGTGTGTCGCCGTACATATAATTGTGGGCATCATGTCTCACTTGATCATTGGCTAACATCCCACAGTCCGACCAATACTTAATTAGATTTCAGGATTTAGATTTGATTATTTTTATTATCGTTCAATATATATTCTTTTAGCTTCTTCTTATTTATAATATTCGCATGCATAGTGCAGATACTTTACAATTAATTCCAGAATATTAATGATAAAATCATGCAATGAATTAAAATATAATTTTTTGGTCACTAGGATTCACCCGAATGGAGTAACCAAAACTCGGAGTTAGAGTATTTTTTTTATTTGTGAACCATCAAAACTATTTGGATATATCTTTTCTAGTTTCAAGACAAAAGAAATTTGAAAAGAAATACAATCAATCGGATTTTTTTTTTTTGCCAAAAATAAGAAAATTGGAGTACAAATAGTCAAAATATTTTATATTTTATATTTTTAAAAAAAATTAAAAGGTGGACAAATTTCAAATAAAACAACTTAAAAACTGTTTAGCGAGACCTCCGAGGTAGCATGGATAGTCCGTCAAATTGCTGACATGGAAAATACATAAACATATGTAAATATTAAATGGCTAAGAAGTTGAAAAGATTTACACATATGTAGACAAAAAGGTTAATTTTCACATACAGCGGCCATAACAGTGCTCTAGATGTACACAGAATATCATCACTAGCTAACTAACCCACTATATATATAGATATATATATATATATATATAGAGAGAGAGAGAGAGAGAGAGAGAGAGAGAGAGAGAGTAGAATCCTGATCATTTAATAAAAATACTCTTGAAAAAAAATAGGTTTGTGACATTTTGTTAGATAATTTTTAAATAATTTTATTAAACACAATTGATTTTAGAGAATTTTATGGTGATTTAAAAAATATTAAGAAAATTTTTTGAAGAAAATTTCAAATTTTAAGAATCTACATATTATTTAGCCATAGTGCAGGTTTAGAATTTAAAAAAGGGAAAAAACCAATGAACAATAAAATTTACTAGAAGTTTGCAAAGTGTGAAAATTGTGCTGACCAATCACATCAACCCACAAGGAGTCAATTTTATGATTGTGCATGAAGAATGGGTATGCCACAAAAAACTTGCACATGATACTCAATCATCCGTATTAATTTCTTATTCTGCCCGTCAGATTACTAGCCTGGCCCATGAAGGACGCGAGGCAGCCCATTTCGTTGTTGTTTTTTGAAGTTGACGAGCTTATCCCACAATGAGAGAAAAATCTACACAAAGATGGTTACCGGCACACGTGTTTCTGGAGACATTCGATTCGATAAAATTGGAACGATAGAGAAAATTAGCATGGCCCCTGCGCAAGGATGACATGCACAATTTGAGAAATGGTCGAATTTTTTTCTTTTTTTTTTGTTTTACGCTGATAAAAAAACAATATTATATTAAGGCACAGTGAGTGATCTTCAACATTAGATATGGTCAATGGGCCAGACGGCATGCGACACGGCACGACATGAGCACATTTCGGTGATGCACGCGGACTGGGTTGGGCTTAGAATTTTAGATACGCGGGGCTTAAAAGCACGATACAATTAGAGATGAGTTAAGCGCAGGAGGATGAAAAAACCTACAATAAGCACGTTTTATTTTTTAATAAAAGTAAAATTTAAATTTTATGATTTAAAAAAAACTTCAAATTGAATTTTTTAAATTCATTTAATTCTTAGTTTAAAAAATATTATAATTGATTTATATTTATAATTTATTAAATAAATAATTGATATCATGATTTTAATGAATAAAATTATAATTATCGTGATTTTATAAATATGCATTAATATTATTGTGAACTATTATCTATGACTCTATGTAAGTTCAAGCTAACAATTAAGTTAATCCTTAAGAAAAATTTATTATTATTATTATTGTTAAGTATAAAAATTCTAATACTATAAGGTCAAACTTAGTAATTAATATTACATTCTCTTATTATTATTAGTTTATTATTATTGAATATGGACTTGAGTTTTAAATTTTTGATTCTATTAAATTAGAATAAAGGTATAAACCTAAAAAAAGTATATAAACTTGAAAAAATAATATACCAACAGCTTGGCAGGCGTGCTCTTAAAAATTTTTAAAAAATAAAAAGATTTATTGAGCTTTTTTTCTTAGGCACGACACTGCTCACGACACGGTACGTATGAGCATGGCACAACACGAAACATATAGTGAGTACGACACAGTACGAGTACAAGTATGCATGAACCTTATTTTACTTTGATGACGGCCCTGCTAATTGGCCATCTCTATTCAAAACGCCAAAAAAAAACAAACAAACAAACGATGTACTTTCAAACCGACAAGGCTGAAAGAATCAATGAAACCACCAAACAAAAAGCAGAGACAAACTTGAAAAAAAAAATCAGAAAACAAAGTTTTTATTTTTCTTTTTTGGGCTTTACATTTTGGGTCTTATCTATGGGCGTGGCATCATATTCTAACTAGGTAGTAATCTATTGTCACCCGTCGTTTGTTCTAATAAAGCCCTAAGTTTCTATTTTATATCCTTATCACTTGGGTTTCCCTTATTTAACGTGGGTGAAGCGGAAACTAAACCATATCAAAAGACATAAATGTTATAAATCTAAAAGTAACTGATTTACATATTTTTGAAGAAACTATGTAGATTATAGCTTAAAATTGAGCAAAAATGAAATTAGAAGAAGAAGAGCAAGGAAACAAGAAAAAAGAGATTTAGAATGAATATATTAAATTGATGAGAGCAACTATAAGTCTAACACGGATTCATTTATATAAACAGAGAATTTGTCTTACTTAAGTGGCCCCTTTCTCTAATTTTAGCAAATGGATTCTCCATTAACATTATTAACATGGAAGTGCTTTCACTTTCAATTACATAATACAACTATTTCACTAAAATAATTGTATTCGTGAATGGAACGATTTAAAATCTACGAAAAAAATTCACAACAGTAAAATCAATTTCTTGAACCAAAACAATTGAGCATCCCTTTCGTATCTACAAAACTCGCAAGATATATTTATATAGTTCAATTACCTTTGCATGATTGCACTAGATTACTTGATGAGAAGTTACGTTAAGGGATGAAAATTACAAAATAAAAAAAAATAAAAAACAAACATAAGCCAATGTTTTTTTTGCCACTATGTAGAACTTAAAGAATTACACTAATTGATCATAAATTATTGAACCATAGCTATACTAGTGAAAACAGTCAAATAATTTGAGAATTTCATTCGTAAATGGTAGCAATATAGTTCATTAGTGCCTAATTAATTAATCGGAATATCTACTAGGGAGAGGCTAAGGCCCGCGATGGAGATGTGAATGCCTTCCTTTTTCCAATTTTAGAAAAAGATGTTTCCCAGCTTTAGAAGAGCTGAAGGAAAAGTTAGAAAATGATTAGCATGTAAGCATACAGTAACAGTCAGAAAAGGAAGCTGCTTTATGATTATTAAATCTCATCTTCTCCGAAACCAAACTGATGATGAGAGTCAAACACATTTAATTTTAAAAAAATGAAAGAAAGAAAGAAAAGCACAGTGACTAACTTGTTACCCAGTACCCACAGAGGTAGGGCAAAGACAAGGATTGATGAAAACAAGATCGTACAAAGGCGACCGCTCAATAGTTGCAAAACAATCTTCGCCATCTACCTATTTCCAACACCCTCAAACCTTAGTAGATGTTTTTAAAAAATTACACCTTATGTTTATTATAGTCAAATGGTGATTAAATTCTCTCTCCATTATGCAAGCGAGTTTTGAACTTCAAATTTCTTACACTTGTTTAGGATGTTTTATGATGCTATTATTTTATTAAATTAAATTGTCTATACGTGAGTGTTTTAATAATAATTTTTTAACTTAAATATAAGTGTGCAAAGTGATTTTTTTTTTTTAAGGATGCAAATGGATCCCACTTAAATTTAATTATTTAATTGTAGATCAGCCCAGGTGATGAAATCATATACTAAAGAAATAATTTTTTTTTCAATATTAAAAGAAAATTTAAATAGTATTAAAAGTGTGAAGCTGTTAGTTATATTCGTTTATTCGCCAGTGAGGTGGCAAGCTGATTTAGCAAGAGTGAGACTTGTTGGTGGTTAAGGCTGTTACAACAAGTGACATGATTTAAAAAATGTTGATGACTCTCAAGTATAAAAGTGTCTTTTTATAATATAATCCGATGAGTCGGAGGTCGGTCTACAAAAAAAAAAAGATTTAATTTATTAATTTATCTAAAAACCAAATATATATATAAAATTTAAATTCACACTATTAAATAAGAGAAACTACGAAATAAATTAGTTAGAGCTATGAATCCACTCCTAGCGGTAGATATAATTTAATAATTTTTTTCTTTTTATTTTTTTTATTGCCTAAAAGATTAATTATATAAATTATCATTATTTTCTCATTAATTTTATTATACATTAAGGCTCCATTTGTTACAGCTTTTCAAGTAGAGTATATTTAAGTAGAGCTTTTGTTAGTAGAGTTTTTATAAATAGGGCTTTTACTAAAAAATAATTTAGTTGTTTGGTTGTCAATAAGAGTTTTTATTAATAATTTATGAAATTACTTTAATAGAAAGATTTTAAAAACTATATTATGAAGATAATAAAATAAGATTGTCAAATACATTGGGGATATTTTAGATATTTTAATATTTAAAAAAAACTTTTCAACCTCTACTACTACCAAAAGTCCAAAATTTGAGTTTTTGCTAATAGATGCAAAATAGCTTGTTTAATTTTCAAAAACTCTATTAGAAAAACAATCAAATAACAATAAAATTTTATAATAAGAGCTTATGAGATTAAATAAGCACTTATTGCCATTAAATATGTCATACCAAACAGGCACTAAGTACTTAGTGTGCCAAAATTTAATTTGTCTATAATAAGTCAAAATACTATTTTACCATATTTTCTAATATATTAAGAATCGATTGTGCCAAATTCCCTTGTTAGTTTACAACAATTCAAAATTTCAAAAAATAAAATATGGATAAAATCAAATAGAAAATATTTTAATTTATATAATTAAAAATATAATTTGTTTAATTCATATTTTTCTACTAAGAGTTTTACCTTTCCCTAACTATTATTATTTAGCTAAGCATAATTGAAATAAAAATAATTTAAAATAAAGTTGAATTTAGTTTTGAATTAAAATTCAACCTTCTAAAATAAATTACAAAAAAAAATTAAGTACTAAAGAAAAGAGAATAAATTTTGAAAACTAAGCCTTTCTGCGCCTTCTTGGAATTCTCCTCATATGCCTCCTTATTCTCCCCTCAAATTGCCTCTTTTTTCTATCCTTTTTCTTCCCCATCAATGTGCCTCCTCTTGCTCTCTTGCTCTCTTTCCCCTTTTTTATAGGTAGGAACTACCTCTTCCTTCTCCTTTTTCTATTATTAAATTAATTATTTTAATATTTTTAATAATGCAAAAGATAAGCAAATGGCAACCGCCTGCCACTTGACTTACCTTGGCGAAGTGGCTCGACTTCTTTTTTTTTTCTATTTTATATATTTTGTTATTTTTTATGTTAATGCAATCCATTTTCTTTGTCTCCCGCTTTTAGCTATGATTCCTTTTTTATTTTCAAAACATATCTACAATATAAAATGGAGATAAAATTAACATACTACAATTTAATTTAACATAAAATAATATTAGTGGAGCACTAAGATAATTTATAAGTTATGAAAGCATTAATTAACACTGTAAGCAAAAAAAATGATAATGTTAACCTTTATTAATGTACACTTTCTAGTATTAATCACACCCCCAAATAATTTATTGTTAGTCCTTAGCAATTAAAGCAATGATATCAAGTGAAATTGTTGAGAATAGTCAAGGGAATACTATTGAAACTTCAACTGATCATTTGCACATTCATGAAGACCCAATTATAAGAGCTAGAGCAAAAAAGATGTAAGCTGTTTTAAATAGATTAATTGAGAAAATATGGATTAAAAATGCAATTCAAGATGCAAGACATCATGAATTGGGTTTGGAGAGAAGACAAGGGATTGTGGGCATTATTCAAGCTACTGGGTAGCCAAATACACAATTTGGATTAAATGCAAAAAGATCAAATTCGAAATAACACTGGTATTGATTAAGCTAGAAGTAATGTGCAAGTTATATATCGTTGGAAAGATAATTAAGTTAACTTTCCAATGCAATTGACATAGCTGGATTTCGAGTTCTCTAGAAGGCGTTATGACCAATTTATTATAGCTTGTTCAGACTTGGGATTTCCAATGACCTCTTTGTTTATTCAAATTCATTTGTTTGTTTTGTTTCAAGTTTGTCAATATGTAAGTTAAGTCTACCATCAATGATGGTAGGCTAACATTAAGTTTGTCAATGATAGCATTAATTATGGTAGGCTAGCATTAAGTTTGTCAATGACTAACATTACTAATGGTGGGTTGGTGAAGACTTTTGAAGTATTATTTGACAAACCTATACTTGGAAGGCTGTTCTAATATTTTCATTTGTATTTTTAGGATTTTGGGTTTCGATTAGCCGATTTAAACTCAACAACCTTACTATGTAAGAGAATTAAAGATGAATGTTATTTTGAATTTGAAAAATCGTTCTTTCTTTGGTTCTTTTGACAACTAGTGAACTTATCAAGAATTTACATTCTTATGACATTCCAAAATAGACTTATCACTCACCTTCTCATCTAAATCTTAAGTGTGGCGTCCATATCCTTCTCTATACCTCTAGTTCATGTTTTCTTAAACATTAGGTCAAGATCTTTTGTTTTTCTTAAATCTGTTTAGAACTTTCTTGGGAAGTTGAACCTACAAATTAAGTGTGAGTTTCAAAATTTCATTGTGGGGTTCGTATCATTTGGTATCAGAGATAGTTTCTAATTAGGTTTGAATGTTTTATTTATTTTGATTATTTAAAAAAAAGAAAAAATACAAAAAAAAGATTGCAAAAGGAATCAAGTATTCTTACTTTCGTCAAATTGAATTTTAGTTATTCATTTTCCTTGACATTATTTACACACAATATCAATTGTGTTCCTTTGCTTTCTTGCTTTCTTTTCATCAATTTCCTTTGTCGTTCTTTGTGTCCTCTTAATTCCTTTTCTTTGTTTAGTGTGTTGGTTTGTCATATTTGGTGTGCCACCTGGGTTTTTCCTATTTTTTTATTTACGTCAATAAAGAACTGAAAGAGAGAATTAAGTGTGGTAAAAAAAAAGTTTGTGAGATTATTAGAGGGTAAAAGCCAATTTGTGTATTAAACAAGAGAGTTAAGTGACATCAAATTAAATGAAACATGTGAGGGAGTGTTGTGAGGTGTTTTTGCTAACATTCTTTTCAGATCAAAAATATGTCAAGAGATCAAGAAGCTATAGACCAATCAATCATGCTCAAAGCCATGCAACAACAATTTGAGCACATGAATATGATGTTTGGAGAGATCTGTGACAAATTGGAGAGGCAAGACACTGCCATAACCAATCTACAAAGAGGACAACAACCAATAGCTCCTAATGTAAGAGGTAATCAAGGTCGTACTGCCATAAGAGAAGAAAATGGTGATGACCTAAATAATTTAGATTAGTAATGTGCGATGGTTTTTCGTATAGATAGGTAATTAGAATAGGAGAAAGCGATAAAAAGAAATAAAAAAAATAAAGAAAAAAATTATAGAGAAAAGGAGGGGAACAAAGAGTTAACGACAATTTGTTCTTTGTTAGTGTTTTTGTCTTTTAAGAGTAAATTAAATCTTGACCATAGAATTAGTTAAGTGACATGTATTTAATCTCATACAAATGCTGGGGAAATATTAGATTAAGGGAGGATTGAAATTTTGTGTGTTTAATGTAGCAATTTGGGTTTGGGCTGAGAGAGAAGGTCTTTTGTGCTCTTGAAGTATTGCTCTTTCTCTATTTATTAATTACTAACCACATGTGCATGCAAGTCATTATGATTGGCTAAAGAATAAATATAGTAATAAATTAATGGCAATTTAGGTTAGATTCATTAATTCAATTTGAATTTTAATAGGTTTTGCTTTGAAAATTTTGATACGTTTAACAAATGGATGGTTTTATTCATTTATTAGAGCTCCAAATTAATCAATTCACTAATTTGTTAATTTATTCGTTCAGGATTCATGATTCATTTATTTAGCAGAATATAAACGAATCAAATATGAGGACTCATTCATTTAAGATTTTTTAAAAAAAAATTAGATTACTTATTTACCTTTCATAATTTTTAAATACAAAAAATATATTAAGTTGTAAGGTTAATTACGTATTATTTGAGAACAAGACAAAAAGAGAAGTGTTAAGTGAATGAAATGAAATTTGTGATATTTTTATTTTGCTCTATTTTTGTTGTTTATTAAATTATTATTTGATATATAATTGTGGATGAATAACTTTAATTTAATAACAAACCTCATTAACATGTTTTCTAGCTTTTAAGAAACATTGCCCATCATCTGCTCTTTCTTCTACAGTACTTTTTCTCTGAAAAAGTATTAGAATGAAAGATGACTGAAGCCTCCATGACTTTCTTAATCACTCACTAGTTGGGTGTTTTTTACAATATCATAGTAGATTCTTGTTGCAACTTGGGTGGACAAACTTAATGCAACACATTTAGTTACGGTGGATAGAGGGTTGGTGAAGAGAGTTATTACTAGAATCACAACCATCTATGGATACTGAGGAATTATTGCGCAAGTGTTAGGCGGTTGTTTCAAAAGAAGAAGAGACAAACATAGTAACATTCATGGGGCGAATGAAGATAAAGGGAGATGAAGTAGCTGCGAATTGTTTAGTGGGTAAAGTGCTACTCTCAAGAAGCATAAACAGGGAGAGCTTGAAAGCTGCAATGCAAACGGCATAGAGAACTGTTAAAGAGGTAAAAATAGAAAGCATGGGGGATAACATCTTCCTCTTCAAGTTTGCCTCCGAAGAAGAAAAGAAAAAGGTGCTCGTGGGAGGGCCGTGGCATTTCGACAGAGCTTTAATAGTCTTAATTGAACCAACCGGAATTGGAGATATAAAAAATCAATCATTTACTCACACCACATTTTGGGTACAGATCCATAACATACCAATAATGTGTATGAATAAGGAGGCCATTCAAAAGCTGAGAGAAAAGATTGGTACAATCAAGGAAGTAGAGACAGACGAAGTGGGGAATGTATTGGGCAGTTTGCGTGAGTCAGAATCTCCATTGACATTTCACAGCCACTAAAAAATATTGTATTTCTACAACAAGCAGATGGTAAAATCCCAATGCCAATTCTGTATGAAAAGCTACCGGATTTTTGCTTTTGTTGTGTGCATATCGGCCACCAGTACAGAGAATGTCTGAGATACAAAGGGCAACAAAAGGAGGACTTGCCTTATGGTGGATGGATGAGAGCTGTTACACAAGCCGATAGGGTAAAACAGAATCGAAGTAAAGAGAAAGTCAATCGAGAGCAATTTCATTCCAAAGCAAATGCGTCAGCAACAACCAGCCCAAGGTCAGACAAGATCCAGAACAACCCGATTGGTCGACATGGGTCAAACTTGAACAAATCGGGTCAGGAAATAGAATATGGAGCAAAACCAATGGATATAAGCGATAAGTTGAAAAATGACAAAAAACATTTAATGTTGACTACTTTAGAGATGAAAAATCAGCAAGTGGAGAGTCAGAGTATGGGCTGCGACATCGACGAGGTGCAGGATAGGGTGGCCAGTAATGATAGCCACTCTCGATATGAATGTACAAAGTCGGGAAAAAAGGTTTGGAGGGAAAACGAAAGTCCTGTAGATAAAGCAAAATTGAAAATCATAAAAAATAAAAAGAATGAGGCTGAAGAGAGTGCCAGATCGGATGTAGAGGAGATGGATAATAGGCCAAACAAGATTAACGTGAAGCCCAAAGTAAGAAAATGGAAACTACATGCAAGAAATAACAAAGCAAAAGGAGCAAAGGATCTTGGGTTAATAGGAGCAAAAAGGCATAACAGTGATGGCAATTGGCTCAACCCACAACACAAAAAGAAGAGAATGCTCAATCCACCAAAACAACCACACGAGGGAAACCACATAAGCCCAGTAAACACCTTAAGCAACTGCAGCCATATTAGCTCCAACAAAATAGCTCGACAGCTGAAGCTAACAGAAGAGATACTAGATGCAATGGAAATTTTGGTGGCAATAGAAGTGGATGTATTGGCGGGTGCTGAATATCAGCCCCGCCGACAACTATGAAGCTCCTAAGTTGGAACGTTTGAGGTCTGGGGAAGCCTCGAACGCGCCTAGCACTCAAAAAAATTCTCCACTTACACCGGCCTCAAATTCGTTTTTGTTGTGAAACCAAGATGTTGGCTAAGCATGTCGACTCTATTTTTAAAAGGTTTAATTTCGAGAATTGTTTTGCAATAGATAGAATGGGCATGGGTGAAGGTCTAGCCTTGCTCTGGAGTGCGGATGTTAACATAAGCATTACCTCGTACAGCCTGCACCATATAGATGCAATAGTGAGCAGTGAAAGTGGCTTGGTGTGGAGATGCATAGGGATTTACGGTCACCCAGAGTTCAGCTAGAAGCAGAACACATGGACCCTGCTGAAAAGGTTAGCCAGTCTCTTCTCATATCTTTGGTGCTGTTTTGGGAACTTCAATGAAGTAATGCATTTGCATGAGAAAAATGAGGGCAATAAGAGAAACTTAAACATGGTTGTTGAGTTTAGGGAAGCTGTACAAACTTAAACAAGGTTAGCCAGTCTCTTTTCATATCTTTGGTGCTGTTTTGGGAACTTCAATGAAGTAATACATTTGCATGAGAAAAATGAGAGCAATAAGAGAAACTTAAACATGGTTGTTGAGTTTAGGGAAGCTGTGCAAAGCTGTAATTTACAAGATATGGGTTGTAAGGGGTATCCCTATACGTGGTCAAATAGAAGATACAGTGCTCATTTCATTGAGGAGAGGTTGGACTGGTTCTTATGTAGTAAGGATTGGGGGAATAAATTCCAAGATATTGTAGTCACAAACCTCATGAACTGGGTCTCAGATCACTGCTTAATAATTTTAGAATTCAAAGAGAGGAGCAAAAAATCGAGAAATGTGAGCAAATCCTTCCCCCCGAGATCATTATGCGGATATGTGGAGTTCTTATGAAGTGTAGGAGTATAGTTGAGGAAGAGTGGGGTCGGTATGAGGTTAGAGTATGGGAAACCCCTGTGCAACAATTTCAAAGAACAGCCAAAGAATCATTAGCTCAACTTAAGCATTGGAGTAAAAACAAATTTGAATGTAGGCAAAGAAAGTAAGAAAAGCTTATGCAGAGCCTGCAGAATGCTATACAAGGAAACTCAAAGCTGGCGGATGGAGAGGAGATTAGGAGGATTGAAAGTCATATTAACTCCATGCTGATTGATGAGTAGATTTACTAGAAGCAACGTTCGAGGGCCGACTGGTTAAGAGAAGGGGATAAAAACACGAAGTATTTCCACGCCAAAGCCTTTGCTCGCAAAAGAAAGAACAAGGTGTGGGGGGTTGAAAACTCTCAAGGCACTTGGCTAAAGGAAATGGATGAAATAGAGGAGGAATTTTGTAACTATTTCCCAGAGCTCTTTACTACTTTTAGCCCGACTCCAAGCTAAATCCAAGCTGCCCTTCAAGGAATGCCTGCCAAAGTAACTCCGGAAATGAATGCCCAGCTGGAGAAGATGTTCACCCCTGAAGAAATAGAGGAGGCCCTTGCCAAATGTGCCCCATAAAGGCCCCAGTCCAGATGGTCTACCTATTGTCTTCTTCCAGAAGCATTGGAAATCAGTTTGTAATGGAGTGGTCTCAACGTTTCTACATATCCTTAATGAGCAAGGTAACCCATCTCCCCTCAACCACACTTTTATTGCTTTGATCCCAAAAATTGCAAAACCTAGAAAAGTAAGTAATTACAGACCTATCAACCTTTGTAATGTCATCTATAGAGTTGTAGCTAAGGCTATTGCAAATAGAATGAAACCGATTCTTTCCCAAATCATCTCCCCAATGCAGAGTGCATTCATACCCAATAGGCTCATTACCGACAATGTTATTATTGGTTATGAATGCCTCTATAAAATAAGGCATAGCAAAGGGAAAAAGAACGGTCTTGTGGCTCTTAAATTGGACATAAGCAAGGCATATGACAGAGTTGAGTGATCTTTTTTTAAACAAACAATGATAAAGCTGGGGTTTTCAATTAATCAGATGGCCTTGATAATGAGGTGTGTCACTACCGTCTCACTCTCGGTGATTATTAATGGTGTGCCAAAGGGAATGATTCAGCCGGAAAGAGGTTTGAGACAGGGCTGCCTGCTATCTCCATACCTTTTTATTCTATGTGCAGAGGCTCTCTCCAATATGTTGGTGTTGGCAGAAAAAAATCAACTAATCTGAGGTCTCAAATTTGCAAGGGAAGTCTCAATTACTCACTTGCTGTTTGCGGACGTTAGCTTGGTCTTCTCTTGTGCATCAGTGGCTGAATGTAGGAATCTAAAAGAGATATTTTACGGCTACGCTGCAGCCTCAGGACAGATATTTAATATTCAGAAATCCTCCTTATTCTTTAGTGGCAAAATTCCAGAGAGTCAAAGGGCTACTATAAGGGGCATTTTCAAGCTAAATGTGGTATCAAAGCATGAAAAATACCTAGGTTTCCCCTCTATGATCGGTAGGAAGAAGATGGGGTTTTTTAATGATGTCAAGCTTAAAGTGTTAAACAAGATTGCCAGGTGGCAGCATAAAATGTTCTCTAGTGGGGGAAAGGAAATTCTGATCAAAGCGGCAACCCAAGCAATTCAAGCATATGCAATGAGTATTTTTAAGCTTCCAAGAGGCCTTTGTGATGATATTCAGCGAGCTATAGCAAAGTTTTGGTGGGGATCTAAGGGGGATAAGCACTGAATTCATTGGCAAAAGTGGGAGAAGCTCAGCCAGGCCAAGACTAGAGGTGGGCTGGGATTTAGAGAATTTACTTGCTTCAACCAAGCCTTGGTAGCTAAGCAAGCTTGGAGGTTATTGCAGTACCCAAACTCCTTAGTCTCAAGAGTTCTTCAAGCAAGATACTATAGGAACTCCAGGTTTTTATGTGCAGAAGCAGGGGCCAATGCATCGTTTATTTAGAAAAGCATCCTTTGGGGCAGACAAGTGATTAAGAAAGGCCTTAGATGGCGAGTGGGTAATGGCAAGAAGATAGTAATATACTCGGACAACTGGCTGCCAAGACCAGAGACTTTCAGGCCTATTTCCCCTCCAACATTGTCAATAAACTTAGTAGTTGCAGACTTAATTAAGGCTAACAACCAGTGGGATGAAATCAAGCTAAACCAGCACTTTATAAAAGCAAACACAGTAGAGATTCTAAGATTCCCCTTCCAGCAGAGCAATCGGAAGATGAAGTTCTATGGCATTATGACAAAAGGGGAAACTATTTGGTCAAGAGTGGGTACCAACTAGCCCTGAGAATGAAATTTCCAAAGTCCTCTAGTAGTTCAGAGAACACCACTCAATACTGGAGTACACTCTGGTCATTGGAATTGCCTGAGAAAATTAAAATTTTTATGTGGAGGGCCTCAAATAACCTGCTTCCATTAGCTAAAAACCTGTGGAAAAGGAAAGTAGTACATGAGCCAACTTGTCAAAGATGTAGAAGGAACATAGAGTCTATTAACCACGCTCTACTGGAGTGCAAGGCAACGAGAAAGATTTGGCTCCATTTCCCCTATACAGTCCCAAGCCTTGAAGCTTATTCCCAGGACATCTTCAGCATTCTTTAAAGAATGGCTAAGGAGTTGAGGAAAGCAGATTTGGAATTAATGGTAACCTTGTGTTGGTCTGCATGGTTTTCTAGGAACAAATTTATCTTCGAAGGCAGAGAGATTGATCCAATTATCTTAGCTGCTAAGGCGGAATTTATTTTGGCAGTTTTTCAAAGAGTTAGGAAGACCGAGCCAGCTCACATTGCCCACCCCAGAGGAGAGAAACAGCAGGAGTGGCTCCCTCCCCCTGAGAATGTTTTCAAAATTAATGTGGATGCTGCCATTAACTCTAAGAACCAGAGTGCAGGCGTGGGAGAACTGATTAGAGACTCTAATGGTAAGATAGTTGCAGCTGGTGTTAATCAGAACCATCTAAAGGGTTTAGTTGGCTTGGCCGAAGCAGAGGCTGTGCAATGAGGGCTTCAGTTGGCAAGAAAATAAGAATTAATCTCCTTGATCATTGAGTCAAATTGCTTAGAGGTGGTCCAGCTAGTAAACAAAACTAAGGGCAGCAGAACAGAAATTTTTTGGACAATCTTGGAGATCCGAAATCAGTTGAAGGAATTTCAAAAAGTTGTTGTCAATCACATTCCAAGACAATGTAATACTTATGCCCACTCCCTAGCTAAGAAGTTTTGGAGAAAAATTCTTCATGTATGTGGCGGAAAAATATTCCGGCTGAGATTCAAGTTGTACTTAAGATGTTGTGATTTATGAAAGGCTTGCTTTCTTTTTTAAAAAAAAATAACGAACCTCATTTGAGATGACAAATGATCTTTAGCTCGAATTTCAATTGACTGAATTCTTAAAATAATTAAAATGTATGTTCTCTAATTGAAAGTCATTTGTTTAGTTTTAAGGGCATTTATGGTCTTTCACCGAAGCAATAAATGAAGTAGGACCGTGTGAGGTGTCATTTTACATATTTGCTTCTGATTGTCAACAATACCATGCAGTACATGAAATGGAGATTATTGCATGAAATTGAGATTACAAATTGAAAAATGATAAAGAGATAGGACGCTGACAACAATGATTTCAAAATAGGTCTGTTTTACTGCATTAGTTAGAAAATAACTAAAATGAGTCCCGTTAATAATTATTTTTATTAGAATTTTATTCAATTTTTTTGTTTGAATATCAATACTCTTTAATCAACTCATATAATATTTTTTTTATCTGATTTTTATCAAATTCTTTCGGTTGATAAATATGATAATGAGCAAATGCACATCATTTCTTGGCAGGACGAATGGACAATAGAATTTTCTGAAATAATAATGAGTCTAGCTAGTACTATTCACATCAAATTGAGATAGAGAAAATAACAACAATGTGACAAAGCAGAGTACACCAGCTAGAATCCATGCCCATTTTCCAACGGGTTCGGATGGATGGAAAGCTAGAATTTTCACCAAACACAATGATTTATTTATTGTAATTTTCATTATTATTATTAACAATAATATAATAATATTTTAATTGAGATAAAATATGGAATCATGAAATTTGAGTGGGGTAAAATGGTGAGTTCAAGAATATAAACTTGATTCCCATTCACCTTATGGAGATCAAGTTCCCACTCCTTAATCCCAAAAATATGTGGACCTCATGATCATATATTTCATTCTCATTACTCATTCTATCTTAACAAGTAAACACCACCAATCATTTTTATTTTGGATTCCAATTCCTCAATCCCATAAGTAAACAAACCATTAAAGATAGATCAACATAACCACATTATTCTTAACAATTTTATAAGCATGTCACGAGATAATAAACTTTTCTAAGCATTGTTGAAAGTCAAATTCCTTGAATTGTGCATGTCTTAATTATATACTTAAAATTCATTCTCAGCCAATATGTGATATTCAAGGTGGATCTACTGTTGACTTAAAGTAGGAAATCGACCCACTAGAAAGTAATTTTCACTTAAATTTTCTTAAATGAAGTCTTAATTTTTTATAAATTTAAGGGAAAATTATAGTTTAATGGGGATAATTTTATGAGGGGTAAAAGCTCGATTGGTCCCTCTATTTGGAGGTTAGTATCCTTTTATTCCTTATATTTTTTAAAATAACTTAAAACATTACTGCCCTTAAACTACTGATACCCTTGCCTTGTTCCATTTGGGTTGCTTTGACAATCTCACTGTCTTATAATATTGTTTCTTTTTTGGGACATTAAAAAAATTAAATTACCAAATTAACCCCAAAAATAAAATAAAAACAAAAAGAAAATGTATTAATTTTTGGGGAAGCTCACGATGTCCAAAAAAATTAATATTATAAAAAAATAAATAATCAATTTTTTTGGAGATTAATAAAAAAATTAACATATTAGGTTCTCAGCAGAGTGTTCCACAAAAATTATTTCTATTGTTTTTGTTTCTATTTTATTTTTTGGGATTAAATTGGTAATTAATTTTTTTCTTTTTATTAAAGCCCAAAAAAAAGTAATATTATAAGAGAATAATATTATAAAAATAACTCAAAAGGAACAAAAAATAATGACAGCTGTGTGTCTCAATGTGATGCTATCTAAACTAATTACAAACATAATTTTTTTCACCTTCTCACCCATAGTATATCTCCCTTGTCAAACAACTAATCCTCTTGATGTTTGGAGATAGTTTTAAAAATATAGAGATTCAACGAGCTTTTACTCTTTTATGAACTACTATTTTTAATGGGTCAATTTTGTGTCTCAATGTGATGCTATCTAAACTAATTACAAAAATATTTTTTTTCACCTTCTCACCCATAATATATCTCCCTTGTCAAACATCTAATCCTCTTTTTCAGCTCCCCGTTAAAATATCCAGCTTAAAACTCTTCCCATGACTTTACGTCATCAACTATTCAATTTTTAAAGATTTAAGCATAAAATTCTTTTTGTACATTCACAAGTTTATTGATTTGAATATTATTTTTAATTGATTTTTGCTTATAATGTTGAATCCGCCCCCGGGGATATTGTCCCTAAAACTTTTGAGTGCAATTTGCTTATGTTCATTACTGACCCTACAAAAATCAATGTGTCGAAATGAGTTATTTTCAACATTTAATACAGCATCATATAATATTGAATCCAGAAATTAATCAACACGTCCCTCGCTCATTTTAACATTTTTTTCCCCGTACTATTGAACAACATTGAATGCAATCAATTTCACAAGAAGAAATATAATATTAACTTTACACAAAAAAGAAACCTAGGTATGTAATACTGAAGAAGAAGAACGTGTAGATGCTGATATAGGTGATGTGGATGATGAAGTGATCACACAAAGGGAGACTTAAACCTTAGGCGTTTGCGACACACGGGGCATGATGCATTCATTCTAAGCCATTTGTCTATGCAATATGCATGAAAGTAATGATTGCACTTGGGGATTGTCCTTAATGTCTGCTTAGGCTTATATCTAGATAAGCATATTGGGCAAGTATTGTCATTTGGCTTAGGTTGCCGCCCGCTTACACCAACTATAGTTTTCGGGTAAGACTCTATGGTGGGTTTGTCGAGACTGGCGACCACGGTTGAGGTTGATAATTCGGTGGTCGGTTGCCGCCTCCGGTGGCGCTGAGGATCGTGAGTCCAAACCTTGCTGCAGAGGTAACATCCAAGTGCAATGATGAACAGTGCTCCCGGTGTTCCAAATCCGATCCCAATGATAATGGCATCATATTTAACACTTTCCTTACCTATTAGTATTAAACATTCAAAATGTGAATTCCAAATAGATGAGTAAAGTATATATGTTAAACAAGTACTAATAGATTTTACTTTTTTTTTATAAGGCATGTCTTGACTATTCTTGACTTTTCTCTAGCACATTCAACAAAGACTAAATAAATTCTTCTAATACCAAGACTTGAACTTGAATGATCAATCAAACAAAATTATTTGAAAATTATAAAAATCATGGACCTAAATCATACTTAAAAGTTAATATCATTACTCTCTACTAACTATTTTTAGTCACTCCTGTTATGTGCAATCTATTCAGTCTCATATTAAATCACATATTATCGTTCCATCAATTTCCTAATATTATAGTAGTAAGATAGTGTAATATAAATTCTGCTGATCTGCTTAACTCGTACTAAGAAAATAGCTCAATAGTTGTGGATTATTCCAAATTTATATTATCAAAAACCACTCAATCAGCTTCCTAAGGACAAAAGATGAGAATCTCACTGTTAGGGTTAGGGTTTGAAGAGGGAATGTCTCTTACCCGAGTTGGAGCATCCAACAACAAGACTGGTGTCATCATTCGTGAACTTACAAACTTCACCACGATATTCACAGGGTGCACAATGGGGATCACTCCAACTTAATCGAATATCATCTTCAAGACCATTCCAATATCCCCCAGAAACCGGGACCATCACATCTGCTCTGATCACTTCACACGAACTTGGCACTGGCAACATTGGCAACTTTGTTTCATTGTAAAACCTGCTAGGCACAGCCAAGACCGTGTAATTTTCAGTACTGAGACAAGCCACTGTCCTGTGATGCTCGGGCACATGATTCGATGATGATGATGATGATGAACAATTGAGAAACGTGAAGTTGCCGTAAATTTTTTGCTCAAAAGGAGAATCCTCAAGGCTGAAATTGTCGAGGAATCGCTTCGGGAGACAGTTCAGTGGGTCGTTGATGTCCAGAGTTTGCAAGTTGTAGTCGATGTTGCGGACAGCGAAGAGTCCTGACCGCGGCAGCATGAGAATTGTTTTGTTGCGAGAGCATAAGAGTTCAAAACGTGGGTACCTACAACGAGGGTTTAAGCTCTCTAAGTTGTTTATTATTTGAAAAGGGAATTTAACTGGTACACTGCTGCCGCCGCCGCCGTTGCCGTCGCCGCCCAGGCTGCAATATTGTATGGGGCAATTTTCTATGCTTGTTGCGGTGCCATGAAGTGAAGACATGCATAGCAAAAAGAATAAGAGAAAGATTTGCGATGTAGCCATTGCGAAGGTATTGTATTCTACAAGCAATATTTGGGTCATAATTGTTACTCATCACTCATGATGAATTTTTAAACGTGTGAAATTATTGTTCTAGTGTTACTAGTGAAAGTGTTAATCAGTATTTAAGTCGTTCTATGATACTGCAAATAATTAAGAATCCTTGTGGCATGATTGATGAAAAGTAAGTGGATTGTTGGATTAAATCCTATTTATGTGCCTCATGATTTAGTAAAATATAAGAGTTTGCCGATCAAATATAAATTTTGCCAATTAAAACTCTTTCTGAATGTAGCTTTTATTCGACAATTCACAAATTAAAAGCTCCTCCTAATCTCGATCTCAATCTCTCTTTATGTCTAGCTAAACTTAATTCAAACCTCTTTCAAACTCCGATCCGTATACATATATATTTTATAGTCTACTAAAACGTTTAACTAAACAGTCAAAAGTGCGCAGCAAATTTTCTGCAAACATCGAGAATGACTTATATATATATAATTATTCTTCGTAGTATCTTAAATTTAGTCCTGCATAATTTTAAATCACATCCGAAAAAGCTTAAATTAACTAGACGTTGTAGGCAGAATCATATACAGAAACTTATAATACATAGTGATACTTCACTTAATTAAACATTTACAGTTATGAGTAAGTATAGGCGTATTAAATTTTTTATCTAAAATTTCATCCTAAATGATATATGATTAATTAAGTGGCTGATAATTTTTTATAAGATCTAAGTGAATTATTAATTATATTATCTCACCAACCACTTGATGAACGCATATCATTTAAAGATATTTTTTTAATACAAAATTTGAAATAAATAGCGTTGCTCTACGTACACATTCTGAAGCAACAGCTATAGCAGTTTCAGTAAAAAATTAGTTCTTGGTCAGCAGAGAGCATCAATCAATTCGTCCACAAAAATGACACTTACATTGCTCCATCTGCTCTACCAATTCTATAAATGGTATGGAATTAATTAATTGGCTCGTTAATTTTTATTCCCCAATAAAACATGCAGCCTAATTCAAAGCTATGTGAATTAAAAGCACAAAAACTAGTTTAGTCCTTATATTTTAACATTAGTGTTAGTTTAGTTTATTTTTTAAAATGTCTTAAAACATTCTTACCATTAAATTATTGACATCCTTGTTGTTACTTTTGTTTCTATTAATTTATTTTTACAATATTACCCTCTTAAAATAATATTTTTATTTTTTAATATTAATAAAAGGAAAAAAATTAAATTACCAATTAACCCCCAAAATAAAATAAAAACAAAAAGAATAGATATTAATTTTTGTAAAAGCTCATGTATGTCCATGAAAATAATATGGTAAAAAATTTAAATCACCAATTTTTTAAACATTAATAAACAAAATTAATATATTAACTCCTAAGAAGAGTGTTCCACCAAAATTAACATATGTGGGTTTTGTTTTTATTTTATTTTTTGAAATTAAATTGGTAATTTAATTTTTTTTCTTTTTATTAATGTAAAAAAATAATATTGTAAGAAGGTAATATTATAAAAGTAAGTCAAAATAAACAAAAAAACTAACAACAAAGGTGTCAATAATTTGAGGTTTTTTTTTTAAAAAAAAAAGGAGACTAAACGGATATTAACCTCGAAATATAGAGACTAAATAAGTTTTTTATCATGAATTAAAACTTCTACATGAGATATGTAATATATTTATATACAAACAGTGCTTAAGAAAAAGGATAGCATGCGTACTTATATTAATAGTCTTAGAATATATTTATCATCATCATCAAGAAGTTATGTATATACAGAACTTATGTAGATTATGTGGACATCCGCAGCTAAAAAAATGAAAAACATAAATTTCAACACAGTATATTTTGTCTGTTAGTGTTTGAGAGTTAGCATATTTTTATCTTTTAACTGCATATGCACGAAATCCGTATTTTAGTGTTCACGCTTGAGAAGCTATATATATTACGGACTACAAAAACATTCAAACAAATCACATGTTTCAATCTAATACCAAAATGTGACGAGAATTGTTGAGTATCTTAAGACTATAATACTTCTTGTAAGGGACATTAATTAAGATTTAAGTGCTTGAAGCTTTGAAATCAATTGACATTTATTTTTTTTTAAAAAAAAAAAAGAGATAAGAAGATGGGTAAATTACAATTTTATTTTCTTAGTCTTTTGTCTCTCGTGGTTCAAACTCAAAGTAGCCAACAAAAAAGAACTACTTGAAAACGAGTAGGCATAGGGGCATCTGAAATCAATTAGCTAGGCATTATTTTTGCTTTTGTTTCCTCTATTTCACGACATGCTAAATTGACAAATTACTGAAGAAATCACGAACTTGTCTAAGTTGATTTCACTTGGTTAATCATAAGCTGCTCTGTTTATTGTTCAGTTACAACAATTTACATTTTACAATCCGTAATATATGTCAAATCCTAAAATCTTGATAATCATATTCACGCAACTGCGTAATCTTAAATTTATCTAAAATGATCAGCATAAGCTTTTAACTAATACCAGCTATTATCACATTGTAAAGAATTAGATTCAACCATTAACGAAAGTTTCCATGCATTCTGTGCTAATCGTGGCCCAAAACATAGAGCCTCACCAATACAGTAATCATCACCACACCATGAAAAATTTGTAAAAAGAAATAATGTGAAGGGATCTTGATGAAAATATCCATGAAAAATTGGCGCTTTAAGAGTTTTAATGAAGTCCACAAAGCTTTCGACTTCAAGTAATTGACTTTTGCTTTAACGATCTAGAAAAAAGTTTCTAAAACGAGAAAAAGGGGGTACGCGTCACACGTTTTTTGTCACGTGACCAAAGACCGCATAATTTTACAGGCACATGGACACGTGTCCTCTTCATTTTAAAGTTTTAACCATTTTCGGTTTTCAGATACATTTTACAAAACCAAAAATCGGAAACAAAAGCAAAAACAGATCTCTGCATATAATATAATAATTAAAAACTTTCTTAGTTAGATTAAGTCTCCCCTTGAATCGCACCGATCTCGCTTTCAATTTTTCCCTCACTTTCCTTCTCTCCAATCACCTCCTCACCGCTAGCCAACTCTTTCTAAGAAAGAAGAAAAAAAATCGAAAAATAGAAAACCAATCTCTTTATTTTCTTAAAAGATCTAGGGTTTCTTTCACTTCGCGACTTTCAAATCTTTGCATTTCTAATTGCTATATATGTAGATTCTTTTTTCTATTTATCACAATCGATTTATAAACATTGATGAAGTTTACTTTTGAGCTTCGACTTGTAATCTGTTGCTTTTAAGTTTTGCATTTTTCGTAAAGAATTAAACGGCGCCGTATAATTATATGTGTATCGATTGGGTCTATTGATGACGAACATGGAAAGTGTTGCCGGAGATGTGGCGTGTTTGGATGCGGAGTTATTGCAATTACAGGAGTTATCTCCCTTGGCGTTCAAATCGAACCCGGACTTTGGGCAGAAGCTCTTTGATCAGTGGCTTTCGCTTCCTGAAGCTAATAAACTGGTACTGTTTTCACGATAAGATAGATATAATTATTTTCTATGCGCAAATTTTATTGGCATATTTTGAATTTGTTCGGTAGTACTGTTACTGCTTAGTTTTGTTTGAGTTTTGTGGGCGTTATGGTCTAGTTGAATAACATATTTGGATTTAACTGATGGAGTTGGTTGCTTGTTTGGTTTCATTTTGGTGATGATTTAATAACAAATTTGGGTAATTTATTGAGTCAGATACTAGGTTTACTGTTTGGGGTAGCAATCAATTTCGGTTGGTTGCTAATTTGCTGTCTGTTGGGGGAATGATTGTGACAATGATGGCTTTCAATAATAGTTTACTTTCAGTGAGATATGATGTGAATCTCTTATGAAGCAACTTAATAGTGTAAACTGGAAAACTCCGGATATTGGAAAGGGTTTAATTTATTAAGGCTGGTGGATTAGCACAGAGATAGTTGCTGAATTTTAAAAAAAATGTCATTTGAATTGTGTATATTGAAGTTGATGGCATATCTTATGGAAAATAATGAAATGCAACTTGGAATTCATGGAATGAGGAGACAAATGGAACTCTATTGAGGCAAGATCTGGATTTTTAGAAGTTATTTTAGCCTAAAACTTATCGGAGAAGTGGTTGCATTCCTCTGGGAAAGGGCCATTTGGATTCTGATTTTAAGATGAAATATCAAATTACTTGTGGTGATCTCTGCTTGATGTGATGGAGAAATGGTGGGATGTTGCTTAGTGTTGTTTATGGCGGTCAATCTGATGTTTGTCTACTAGTCACCTTAATTTTGGAAGTGGGGTTTTTCAGTATGCTTTGGGAATAAGAGTTCCTAGCTAAGAGCTGTTTTATTGGTTTATTGTGTAACTATTATTAGAATTACTGTAAGAGATGAGAGTGAGTAATTGCTAGAAATTAAAACATTCAAGGTGGAGAATGAAGTACTTAATGCCATTGTCCCAAGCCTTAGTTTCATTGTGTTGACTGGAATGGATATTAAAAGGATTTATTGAGAAAATGTGATTGCAATCCTTGACTCTGTTGATGTTTTCAATTGAAATCTAGTCACTGTTTTCTGTTACAATTGACAATTCTTACTGTATCTGTTAACTTGACTTACTTTTGTTTGTTTAAAATTCAGATAAAATATGTGACATTCAGTTATTAAATTTGAACAGCTAGTCAGCCGGCTGGCCCATGTTCAATATAGCACCCGGAGATTTGTTTTGTTGTTACTAACTTATTTATCTTCAGAAGCTGATATCTGGAATGCTGCATGTTCTCTGAATTATGAGCATCAATGAGATAATATCTTAACAACTGTTATTTTGTTTATTTTGCTTCTTCATTGGCTAGGTGACATCATTGCTTAATGACGCAAAGGCTGGTCCCTTGAATGTGTCTGCAAACTCTTCTAGTTCAAATGCTGCCACGAATTCATTACCGTCTTTGTTTCCGGCTGGCAGTGCACCTCCACTCTCACCAAGGAGCACATCTGGCTCACCTCGTGTGATGAAACAGAGGGCTGGCCCTTCAAATTTAGGTTCTCCGCTGAAAGTAGTTAGTGAGCCAGCAAAAGAATTGATACCTCAGGTTTGAAAAACTACTTGTTTTTGGGCTTAATTATCTGGTTTCTTTGTCGTTGGGAGGGGGGAGGAAAAAGGAAAAAATCAGAGAGACATCTGGGTGAACGTTTCTGCTTTTTTGTCTGGATTGCAGTCATTTTTTGTGCTTACTCTGCTGAAGTTCTGTTTTTAGGGAAATTTTGTAAGAAGTTCTAATATAGATGTAATGTTTGCAGTTTTACTTTCAGAATGGACGTCCTCTTCCAAATGAGCTAAAAGAACAATGTTTATTTCGAATTAATCAGTTTTTTTATGGTCACTCGGATGGACTGCAAATACAAGGTGAGATATTTATAAAATATTGTATGAATGACATTGAAGATAGGACTTAAATCTTTTCATTTTCTTTTGGCATGTCAGAATTCAAATTAGTTACTAAGGAAATCTGCAAGTTACCGTCTTTCTTCTCTACGGCTCTTTTCAGAAAGATTGACGTTAATAACACGGGTCTTGTGACAAGGTATGCATTTTTTTCGTACCTGAGGAAATTAGTGTCTATTATGTGTTGCAAGAAGTTCCTATTTTATTTATCTCAGTTTTGCCGATAGTTTAACTCATTATTGTATTTCTGCTGTCGTACTGGAAATCGATAAGCCTAAAGGTTTTCACTTTGTTATTGGAAGTTACGTTCATTCTTTGTTTGACAGGCGATTGACGTGTCTCTCCTCTTCAGTCTCCATGGTTGTAAATACAAAAATGAAAATCTTGTTTTTGGCTACAAATAAGATTAAATTCTTCTAAATTAGTGAATTTGATGAGTAACTTGGAATTGAAGTTGAAGAAACTTGAATAAACAGATTAGGAGGTAATTATATAGTTATCGCAAACTTATGAAATAGAAATGAACTTTTTTGTTTGGCATCAGCAGTTCCAGTCTTACCCTTTCTTTGCAGTCAAGTAGTCAACTCAATGATGATGGGATTAGCCCTTTGCTCGATAACGTCGTAGTAATCAACTGGGGTTGCTGCTCATAACTCATTTTATTGTTCCGACTCATTTGGCTTCTGTGCAAATTGAGACTGTTGGTTCCATTTCAAAGTACACTGTCTTTAGTTGTATTGAGGCACTAGCTGTTCTAAAAAAGATTGCTATTGATGGAAGGCAGTTAGTAGATTTTGCTGCAAGTTCATTGTAGTCTATATCTTGTATTTGCAGTTGAGTGGAGTTGCCTCTTCAAGCCATTTGTGTTGTTGGTTTTCTTCAAGATTTCTCTAATGTTTCTGCAGGGATGCTTTTGTTGATTATTGGGTCAATGGAAGCATGTTGACAATGGATACGGCAACCCAGATCTTCTCGATCCTAAATCAGCCAGATCTCAAGTACCTCACTCAGGTGCCTTTTTTTTTTTTTTAATTCTTTTCATCTTTGTGTTACTCTGTTATAAATGGTTTTCATTTTCTTTGAATTAAAAATTTATAATGCAAGTGCTTAGTAATTTATTTTAAGATATGGTAGTATGGAGTCTGGCATTGGTAATTAAACCACTGTCAACATCTTTTTGGGTCTGTTTTTAATTTGTTTAATATTCGTATCAACTCCATGTCTGAGAATGTTCACAAACTTGATAACAGGAGGATTTTAAACCTGTACTTAGAGAACTGTTGGCCACTCATCCAGGGTTGGAGTTCTTACAGAGCACGCCCGAGTTTCAGGAAAGATATGGTCTGTACTGAACCTATCGGCTGTAGATTATTTTCTCGATTTTGATAATTTCTTTGATTAGTTTTGTCTTTTTAATTTACCAGAATAGTACTGCCACTTGATAAGGAATCCTCAAGTTTATTGCCATGGCAATTAATGTACTGGTTTGGCAGATGCCTATTCATTAACCTTACACTTAAGTACTTTTCTTGCTGTGTTAAATGTTGCTTACAATTTCTTTAGAGAAAAGTGATGTATATAACAGCTAGCTTCTATAATCCATTACAAACTAGTGTAGGCATTAATCTTTTTAATTTTGGAACTTGTCACATGCAGTCTTTCTAACTCTAAATTTTATTGCAATGGGCAGCTGAAACTGTAATATACCGAATATTTTACTACATAAATAGATCTGGGAATGGTCATCTGTCCCTCAGGGAGCTGAAACGTGGCAACTTAATTGATGCAATGCAACATGCGGACGAAGAAGAGGACATCAACAAAGTTTTAAGGTAGATTTACTGACCGAAACTGACTTAGATTTCCTTTGAATATATATTACTTACGGTTCCAATGTTTTCATCGCCTTCCAATATGATCATACTGACAGGTACTTCTCGTATGAGCATTTTTATGTCATATACTGCAAGTTTTGGGAGCTAGATACGGACCATGATTTCTTGATTGACAAGGAGAACCTCATTAGATATGGTAACCATGCGCTTACGTACAGGATTGTTGATAGAATATTTTCTCAGGTTTGTGAGGTTGATGACTTTTGTTTTTGAGGCTAGATTACCTGCTGTTTGCAGTGTGAAAAGTCATATTTTATTGAATAATAGTGCTTCCTGAAGTTAAGAATTGTTATTTATCCTTCTTTGCATGTCATGCCAGGTTCCTAGAAAGTTCACTAGTAAGGTTGAAGGGAAGATGGGGTATGAAGACTTTGTCTACTTCATACTGTCTGAGGAGGATAAGTCATCTGAGCCTAGTCTTGAATATTGGTATGTTTCACTAATAGACGGATTCAAGGATGTAATAATCAATTCCTGGTTAATTTTATCATATGAAGTTACTGCATGGTGATGGTTAATGACTATCCTTACCCAGAAATTTCTCTTATATGTTTTACTCCTTAGATTGCTTGCTTGCAAGACCTCATGGAAAATTCGGCTTTTCTTATAAAGATCTAATAATTGTTAAGGAAGCATAAGTAAAATAGACACTAAATGAAGAGCAGTCGTGGTGATTTGCTTGTTTCTTCCTGTGTTGAGACTTGAGAGTCTTGATTTCCTGTCAAAAGGGGGAAAATAAGGAAGAGAAATTCAAACGATAGATATTTAAGAAACTGTGTTGAAATAAATTACGAAAGAAAGAAAACTTGGGTTTTTAAGCATATTCTACAAACTGGAGGATGGTCATAGTGCAACACATTAGTCCAAAAATTGTGATTTCAACCGTAGTCATATGATTTTCAATGCACATTAAAATAGCTTGAATCAGTTTGTAAGTTCTCTTCTGAATTCTGTTTCTCATGAATGCTTTCAGTGCTACATCCGATAATAAAATATATGTTCCAATGTTTGGTTAGAGTGAAGGTATGTCACTCTATCAACTGTTACTAAGTCGTGACATTTTATGTATTTGCTAGGTTCAAGTGTATAGATTTGGATGGAAATGGAGTTATCACCCGGAATGAAATGCAATTCTTTTATGAAGAGCAGTTGCATCGAATGGAATGTATGGCCCAAGAGCCTGTGCTCTTTGAGGATATATTGTGTCAGATAATTGACATGATTGGACCAGAGGTTTGTCCTTTCTGAGTTTGTAACTTTCCTGATTTTATCTTTCTCTGTCTGGTCTCTTTTTGTTTTTTGGTATTTGATATTTCTTTCCTGTATGTTAAGTTGAGGGTGCAAATATGTTGAAGAAAATTGGCTTTTCATGCCCATTAGTTGTTCTAGCCTGCTAGGTTCTAGTCAGTAATTTCCTAATTTTATTCTAACATGTAGCACTAGAATGTAGTGTCTAGATCTTAAGATGAATTCATTTTACATTCTGACATGGTACATAGTAGAAGTCATTTTATGTGTGTGGTGATCTGCCGTTTAAATGCTTTCTTTGTTTTTAATAAGAAGATGGGGGATACTGAATTTTGTTGGCCATTAGGACTTAGGAGCTAGAAAAAGATTTTCCTTGATTATTTGCTACAAATGCACTGTTAATTAAAGAGTTCTATTTTTTTTTTATCTTTGGATTTTTTTCTGTACAGAATCAGAGCTATATTACGCTGCGTGACTTGAAAGGTTGTAAACTTTCAGGAAGCGTTTTCAATATACTTTTCAACCTCAATAAATTTATGGCCTTTGAAACTCGTGACCCATTTCTTATTCGTCAGGTACGCATTATACTTTAAACTTTTACTTACTATTCACTACTAAAGTTAGACAAATTAGTGGGTAGTTCTGTACTACTTTGTCAATGTTGGTGACAGCCTTGATGTTACAGGAGCGAGAGAACCCAACACTGACAGAATGGGATCGCTTTGCGCATAGAGAATACATTAGGCTCTCAATGGAAGAAGATGTTGAAGATGCCTCCAATGGAAGTGCAGAAGTGTGGGATGAGTCCCTTGAGGCTCCTTTCTGAATTTAACCAGGCAAGTTTCTGTTGCCGCTTACGAGTAACATCTATCTTCTGCTATCTGTAACCGGAGCGAGCAAATGTCATGAACAGAAAGATCTCTAAAAATTTTGATATATTTTTTTGGTTGTAGTGAGCACCCCCCCCCCCCCCCAAAACAGTTCCTGAAATCTTCTTTGTCATTATTCCTGAAAGTGTACAATGTGTTCTCTACAGGCGCTCCCAGAAAAAGCTTGAAGAATCAGATCCTTTTTCTTTATTTGGCACCGTATCAAGAAACCTTCAACTTGAAGGATCAAACGTTCAATGGGGCTTTGCAGACATCTGTGACCTGGTCAGGGGAAATTTTGAGCTTGGCCTTGCGTTTTTCTCTTTGATTTATCAGCCGAAAGAATTCTGAGGCCATTGTATGCACAATGTGGTAAACAGTTATTGCAAGGGACCACACTGCCTGCCTCATCATACTGAAGTTCCTGCACAACTTTTTTGCTGAGAGGTGATAATCAAGTTCACTATAGAAAATCGCAGAACATGTATCACATTATTTTTCCTTTTTTTTTTATTTCTTTCACATTTCAATTTGTAAGATTGCAATTTGTCAATTTTTTTGGTCGCCTTAATCTAGTTGTTGGTTCTTTCATAATTTGTGTGCTGGTCCATTAAGTCATGCAGGCAGGTATTGGAGCTTGTTATTTGTTTAGCAATTTTAGTTTGGATTGCGGGTATTTTATTTATAAGTTGTCCGGTTACGTTTCTCCGATTTTGTTGATAATTTTATCTGCAGATGTTGATTCTAATTCTATAACATCATAGGAATGGATGAACATTGAATAATCATTTCCTTTTATCAGATATGTTGACAAGGTTTAGAGTTGAGCACAGACTTGAAGAAGCAATGCTTTGAAAATGTTGGATTTCTTTGAACAACAATTTAGATTTCAATTCAATACCGTAATCTATTTGTATGTGATGGTATTGGTGGTGTCGATATTTTTTTGGTATGTTCTGAGACAGTTCTGGCGAACGCTCACGTTTTTCTTTTGTATGTTCAAATTCACCCTTACAAGATTTGAAAATAGTCATTGCGATCCCAAGTTTGCTTATCCCTTAGGTTAGCAATAACAAGGCTAAGGGAAATGTCACGAGTCATGCACTTCTCTGATATATTGAACGGTACGATATGAAGATCAAAAACGAAATACAAAAAGAAACTGTAAAAAAATATCAGTGGCCGCGTCAGGCAGCTGCTGTATGGTTTCAAAATAAGGGAGAAGACTATAAATACGCTAGTAGTGAATGGGCATGGATCGAAAAAGACAGGCATGCATGAGAATAGTAGAGAATTTCAGTGTATTAACTAACTTGAGAGGGGGGGAAGGAATCTCAATGAATTTGGACAATCGAAATTATTCTTTTATCACTTGAATGGTACTTATCATGAAAAATTACTATCACTTCTCTTTCTTTTTAGTAATGATCTCCAGCTCTATCTTAAACCAAAAAAAAAAAAATCTCTGGCACGCTTTTTTCTGAAAAAAAAATAAAATTAACTTTTGGGGTCATTCTATTCTAATTTCTATGATGCTCTTATAAAAAATTACAGCATCAGTAGTGGCGTATAATATATATTGTTGTATTCAATCAATAATTCACAATTACAGATTAGTTAAGATAATAATTTAAATCCAATTAGAATTTTATTAACCAATTATCAAATCAGTTAAGCATATCTTCTAAAATTAAATAATAAAAAGAAAGAGCCATTGGATGACTATAGCGCCCATTAAAGCCCAAAAAGAGAGAGACTTGTAAAATTCGTGCCTTGTCAGGAGTTATGCCAGAAGAAACCGAGAGAGAACTTGTCGTATTCTCAAAAAAAAAAAAAAAAAAAAAAGAGTTCATGTTGATAGCATATCAGAACGTACATTACTAAGTTAATACTCATAAAAATCTTGATTTTGTCTACATTTTCGGTCTTGTTTGGTATTAAAATTAGGTAACAGTAACTTAAAAATTATAGTACTAAATTTGGTAAACACTAAATGATATAACTTAGAAGTTAAGTTGATTTGATCAATCATTTTTATGATTAAAAATATATCTTAACTATTTTTGTCAAAATTATTATTTTAAAAAATTATGTTTACTACACATTTGTCAACTATTGATTTTTATTTCACATTTTTTTTTACAGTAACTGCAACTTAAAAATTACAATTTCTCAATACCAAATAAGACCTTAATTAATAGGGTTACGATTTTTATATCCGCTCATTAGTTCACGATCTAGCGATTCTTCATTATCAAGCATTAATTCCTTATGCATATGCTAATAATCCACTTTTTCTTTTGAGAAAAAAAAAAGAAAAGAAAATGATATGAATGGAAAGAAAGATTTAAGCTATCCTATACATATTTTTAAGATAAAGTATGTCATTGCTTACAAACACAAGAAGATACAAAACCTAAACTAAATATCTCATTCTCATAATTTTTTTTTTAACAAACCGACCCATTTTCAAACTATTGTAACTTCAATGGGGCTATAGACTCTCTATTTAACGTAAGGACGACATTTTAGGTCATAACATGGATGCGATATGATTTTATTGAATTAATGTTGATACAAATTAACACAATCAATAAATAGATTGACACAATACCACGAATAATAAACGTGTCATACTTGTATTGGACCACACTTCAACATATTTACTTGCTTACGACATGAATATTGGTTAACATATAATAATATTGTTAAAAAAAACTAATACATATTTACTTAATACTAAATTAATTATTCATGTCATATTCATATTATATCATAAATTTATTTGTGTCATATTTAATATTATGTTAACTTATTTATTTACTATTTTTAAAAAATAATAATAAATAAGTTGAATTTATATTTACTTAAATTTGATACGGAAAAATAAAAAGACACAAGACAAAAGCACGAATTGTCACCCGCAACATCGCGTGAAAAAGTTGCTAATTATTATGATTTCACCAAACTTCAGGGATCAAGATGGAATTACCCAAAATGCCTGTGCGATCAGTAGTACTAGTAGTAACCCTAAACCAGTCGTGAGTAGCAATTGGTAGTGACAGTAACAGCGGCAACAGGCAAAGAAAGAGAAGATGAAGGTGGTGGCTTTAGTCAGCGGCGGCAAGGACAGCTGTTACGCCATGATGAAGTGTATCCAATACGGTCACCAGGTTTGTTGCTGTTATCATCAATTAATTTTTAATTATTTTTATGTAATGGTAATTTGTGATTGGCAATGTGTAGATTGTCGCTTTGGCGAATTTGATGCCGGCTGATGATTCAGTTGATGAATTGGATAGCTACATGTATCAAACTGTAAGTAGTCTCTCGTAGTCAGTAACTAATTTTGTGTTATAATCTTTATCTTTTAAGTACATTCATATTGAATCTTTAATTGTAAAGAGGTGCTATCGAGAATTCGAAGTGTATTATACTAAGCTAAAATAAAAATGATGTTTTTACTTTTGGAGAAGGCTAGACATTTGTTTCGCTTAAAAGTGATTTTAGGCTAGAAGTGGATGTGTCTGGGATTGGGAGTGCTTTTAGTTTCATAGGAACAACAGCTTTTGAAAATCGATTTTGTGTAGGGGTACATATTGCAGTGCTTCTGCAAAGAAATACTGCCAACCATCCGCCAAAGGTTTCTTGAAATATCACTGCAATTTCTTTTTGTAAATTCAGATGGAAATTTCTTTTTATTTTATTTTTTTCAATTGGTTATTACAATATATAAAAAAAAGCATTTTGATTACTTGGAAGTTCATTTTGGAGAAGCTCTGTTGAGTGGTTTTGTAGAAAGTGCTTTGACTAAAAAGCAGTTCACATTTTAAGTTGGTGTAAAATGATTTGTTTTGTTTATTATATGATTTGAGTTATTGAATGCCTTTTTCCCCCCTCTCTCCTGCTAGGTTGGGCACCAAATAATTGTGAGCTATGCAGAGTGCATGGGATTGCCATTGTTCAGAAGACGGATACATGGATCCACAAGGCAAGCCGTTTTATGCGGTAAATCATTTTGTCTTTGTTTCATGCAATTTCGAATTTTTTTCTTTAATTAGTATGGGGATTTCCGCATTCATGGGTCATGTCATGATTTGTACTTTAGCCCATTTATGATCTTGACATTTTCTTATTTTAGCAATACTAGAATAATTCTAGCTAATTGAGTAGGTATGTATTAAGTTGCATTTTCACTAATTTGATAGCTAGTACCTATGAATTATGTGATTAAAAATTACTAAAACAAATATGGAATGAGCTGCCCTAGACTACTATGCTAAAAGAATGGATTCTGAATTTTAATTTCCTTTTCTAGCATACATAATCTCTTAAGTGGCATCTATAAGCATGCTCATTTGTGTCCCTTGAGAAATGTGAAAGATAGTGCCCCATTTATAGATTTAGTTGCTTAAATGATGGAATAATGCCCCATTTAGAGATTTAATTGTTTAAATGATGGAAACTTTTGGAATATATTACAAAGTTTTATGATTGAATTCATTTTTATTAACAGCTTCTCTATTTAAATTTATAAGGGAAAGAAAAGCTGCAATTGTTTTATTCATAGATTCGTCCTTTTAGAAAATTTTTGCAATTTTTGACAATAGATTTGTGCTTTATTATTTATATAGGCACCAAAAGCTTAGCTACAGAATGACTCCAGGAGATGAGGTTGAAGATATGTATATTTTGTTAAATGAAGTGAAAAGACAAATACCTTCTGTCACAGCTGTATCATCTGGTGCAATTGCTTCAGATTACCAGAGGCTACGTGTAGAAAGTGTTTGTTCTAGGTTAGGGTTAGTTTCACTGGCATATTTGTGGAAACAAGACCAGTCATTGCTCCTTCAAGAAATGGTAAATTTCTAATTCATGAACATGATTGAGATAGTTGATTAACATTCTGATTGCCTGTCTCATCAGATGTTTTCATATTTTTGATAGTTGATTAACATTCATATTGCCTGTCTCATCAGATGTTTCATTTTTATTCTGTCCAGATAACAAATGGCATCAATGCTATTACAGTCAAGGTATGGTTTAATTTTTTTGTGGCCGCTTTGCAACTTCTTTCTGTCATTGTGTTTGACATTATGACTTACTAAATTTGATATTAGCATTTTTATATGATCTTACATACCGTTTTCTATTTATTTTAGCCAATTTAGAAGCTTTGTTGCAAATATTTTATTGCATTTCATATATTGCCTAAATCTTTGTGAAATGCTGCCTGTGGCAACGACATAACAATCTTTGTCGTCCTAAAGGAAAAATAGAAAGTAAGTTTGAGGACCTATTTTTTATGAAATCTTTATCCTACGAGAATTGTCCATGAATTAAAGATTTTTCCAACTGATGTTCCATGGAAGAAACTTATGTTTTTACGGTTATGCATGTGCACTCACTTTGCCGATATTGGAAGTTCAGTTTCTTCATCTTGTAGTCTGTTTAGTTTAACTAATACAATCTCATTTTTCTTATATGTATATACTCAATTGCATATTAAGTGAAACATCTCACATTGCAGGTTGCAGCTATGGGCTTGGAACCTGGAAAACACTTGGGCAAAGAAATAGCATTCTTGGATCCATATTTGCATAAGTTGAAAGAGTAAGCCATGCTTTTTCTTCCTTTTTTTTTTTCCCCTAATCCTCAGTTTCTCTTCTATATCATGAAGTTCCCCGCATTCTCCAAGCATAGTTAAATATTTATTCTGTCTATTTGGCCATATCTTTGGCAGGTCGTATGGCATAAATGTGTGTGGTGAAGGAGGAGAATATGAAACACTGACACTTGATTGTCCTCTCTTTGTCGTAAGTTCATCTAGATTACTGTTTGGTTGATCAGTTTTATCCAATTATTCTCTATTTTTTTTCTCTCTATTTCTCCTTCATTCTTGTGAAAACACTTCTGGTATGTGAGGAGCAAATTTTCGGTTGCATTTGTATGTTATTCATCTTCATTTCATTTGTCTGCATTTGTGTCTGTATGTGGTGCATGCCTCTGGTGTACTAAGCATTATTTGTTATCAAAATTAACATCATTGGTGGTAACAAAAATCGTGGTCATTATTCTTTTGCCATTTTTCTGGGACTTAGTAAGTTTTTAATTTCAGAATGCCCGAATTGTGCTCGATGAATTTCAAGTTGTCCTGCACTCTGCAGATTCCATAGCTCCAGTTGGGGTCTTACATCCCTTGGCATTTCATTTGGAATATAAGGCAGGATCTGCCTCATTAAGTGGCAGGAGAGAAACTGAGAATTCCATTCAGGAGAAAACAGGATTAGTTTTTGAAGTGCAAGGAGAGTGTCCTCAAAACTCTGAGGCTATGTGCCTGCCTGTAGCTGAGGTCACCGATTCAGTTGAAGTTACTGATAACAGACTTAACATTTCTAGGACAAAGAAGGATAATACATTTTCCATATGCTGCTGGTTGCAAGAAACACAAAAAACTTCAGCAGGTAAACACAACTAGGATGATGCATATGGACTGGAAACCATGTGCAAGTCTTTGTTGCTTTTGCTGCTTATTTTTTTCTTGTGCCTGATTGTTTTAGGTTTTTTCTGATGGCAGGATTGCTCGATGATCTAAGAGTTGTACTAAAGCAAATTGAATCAAAACTTGTCAGATATGGTTTTGATTGGGGGCATGTCCTCTATATACATCTTTACATTTCTGATATGAATGAATTTGCAGTAGCAAATGAGACATATGTGAAATTTATTACACATGAGAAGTGCCCATGTGGTGTTCCTTCCCGCAGTACAATTGAGCTGCCTTTGTTGGAAGTGGGTCTGGGAAAGGCATACATTGAAGTTCTCGTGGCAAATGACCAAAGCAAAAGAGTTTTGCACGTACAAAGTATTTCTTGCTGGGCACCTAGTTGCATTGGACCATATAGTCAGGTATAATAAGTTCTTTGCTTTTACATTTGACCTTCTGCCAATTAGCGTCTGTTTCTACCAATGCTTTTCCTGTATTCTTTTTCTATTCTTGGAAATGATGGTGAAATAAGTTCCAGATGTAGTTGGTAATAGTCTTATTTTACCATGTTTGCAAACTAGTCCCAGAATTGTTTTGAACTTTACATTTAGAAATATGAAAATTTTAAAAATAACTGCACTCTCACAATTGCTGCCACTGCCACCGCCAATACCGTCTTTGTAAAAATGTTTAACAGTTGGTCGGATTGGGATACGTGTCATGAGCACAATTTCTTTGATGCCAAGAGAAGTTTTACTCTGTGCTCTCTGATGGAGGACCATTTGAAGTTCCCAATGATAATTTTAGCTGCCATGCTTAATTTTGAGTGAGAATTGAGATGGACGCTTGCTTGTACGCGAACACTCATTAAATTTTTCCTAGGAGACCTTTGATTATGTGTACATGGCTTCTACCATCACATGGTCCTGTCTTTTTCAAATTGCCATGTACCTATTTAATTCAATCTATCATTTTCAGGCAACCTTGCACAAAGAAGTACTTCAGATGGCTGGCCAATTGGGCCTTGACCCTCCCACGATGACTCTCTGCAACGGAGGCCCAACTGTAGAGCTGGAACAAGCACTACAAAACAGTGAAGCTGTGGCAAAGTGCTTTAATTGTTCAATATCTACCTCCGCTATTTACTTTGTTGTTTACTGTTCGACTTATGTTGCATCATCAGAGAGACTCAAAATACAGGAAAAGCTTGATGCTTTTCTAAAGCAAATGAGAGTCTGGCATTTTGAAGAAAGAAGCATGTCTAAAGTTCTTGATCCAATTTTCCTATTTGTCCTTGCCTCCAATCTGCCAAAGAGGTATATCTCTATATGTTGAATCACTAAGGCTAGTAGTATCTTCCTGATTTAATGTTCTGTTTCTCAAATCTGGATAGTGTCTGAAATTCATAGCAGTAATATCATGAATTTACCAAACAAAGCAGTATATCATTTTACCATTGAAGGTGTTATACATTACGCTTAACTGAATCGTTCCCTGATTTCTTTCTGGATTTTCAGTGCATTTGTGGAAATAAAGCCCATACTTTATGTTACCGATGATTCAGAAACAGTCAGTGAAATTGTACAAGACCTGTCTTGTATGAAGGCACCCAGTCACTGGGGTTTTCAGCATGCAGACTGGCATGAGTCTTGCTTCCAGAAGTGTGTTGTTCATGAAAAGATATGTGCCGTTATTCTATCTATCACATGTGAAATTGCTGCAAGGATCTGTTCTGAGTCTCTTGATGCCGGTCAAAGCAAGGATTGTCAAACTTCTCAGGCAGATGGGGGAATGGGAAGACTATCTCGGTTTTGCATTTATCTTCTGAATAAAATTATTGTGGAAAACAATTTCTCATGGGAAGATGTAACAGTAAGTTCCTCCCACAAACACTGCAATTGGCAAGTGCAATTGCCTGATATTGATATACTGTTTCTTCTTAGTTTTCTAATTCTTGTTTTCATTATTATTCTCACTTTGTGCTTTCACTTTTACTCAGAATTTGAGGCTATACTTCCCAACAAGCCTTAGCATGCCAATGGTGACACTTTCAGCCATATTCTCCAGTGCGTTTGATGAACTTGCTGTAATGAATCCAAGGATGAAAATTGATGGAGATTCCATCTTTAACCTTGTTCCGGTCTTAGGTGCGGGGAGGTCTGCCACCATGGATGATATCATTACCTGTGAACTGTTCGCACAGAAATCCTGAAGCTTCTTCACTTCATGTTGAACAATCTTTCTGAGTTTTAAGACAATTTGTCCATTTGAAAGCATGAAGAAGATAAGAAGACTCAAACTCAAGTGAGCAATAGGCATTTAAAGAGGAAAACAATCTGTTAAGTTGTTTTCCCCTTGAAAGGTGTTGTGTTTCAACATTTGGGTGATTAAGTGATTTTGGAACATTAATAGACATAAGCCTTTTTAATGCCACCTTGTACTGATAAATGAAATTATAGTTATAAGCTAGAGGCAGATTGATCCATGTTCAATCAAGGTCTCTCCATTTTAACGCTACCTCGTACTGGTAAATAAAATTATGGTTAAAAAGCTAGAGGCAGAGTGATCCATATTCAATCACAAGTCTCTGGCCCTAATGTAAGAACTACCAGCATATTCCTTTATTATAGAAACATATTGTCTTTCTAAGCCCTCTTTTTTCCTTTGTCATCAAAATTACCCCAGGAGTAAGAAAAAATAGCAGTTGAAAATCTTGAAAAAGTTTAGAAGTTTTCTTTCCCCCCTTCCAAAAAAGAAGGAAAAGGAAAAATGATAACCAATAATAGCTTGTTGCTTTGCCATCATACGACCCGCACATTCATTATCACAATGGTGACAGTTTGCCCATGTATCTTAATTATCCACTGTTTTATTAGCCAGAAGCTTTGATGGTGACTCTCTCAGACTGTTAGATTTTCAAAGATTTGGGCCACCAACCATTGCTTTGTGGATAGGGAGGAGGAATCAATGTATCAAGAATTTTCTCTATGTAAAATTTTGATATTATTACTATTTACATCTTGTTTTGCCAAATATAACTCAATAACATGAAAATTATAAGAGCATGATTGAGAAATTGAAACTGCCAAGAACATAAGTAGAATACATAAGTACAAGTTTATTAATTATGTCAAAATTTTAGGCGTCTCAATTTTTAAACTTTTAGAATTTTCTTAATTCTGTCAAAAATCTTATCTAGAATTCGATTAGTCTAGTAATTTTCTCAGATAAAGAAATAAAAGCACCAAATGATGCTATCAAGTGATAAACACCACAATTTGCGCTTATAATAGTGCTCATTAAAGTAAGTAGAATTCAACATATTGTACCTAAATGAAACCAAATTTGTCTAGATTTTCATTTTTGAATAGCTAATAATGTAAGATAAATTGAGCGAGAAAAACTTAAATATCATTGTCGAGTTCTTAATTAATGCTTTAATTTTTTAGATTAAGGTTGAGAAAGGGACGGGTAACAATTTATGTACAATTCCTAAGCCTAACCAACCAAGTTTTAAGTATTTGAGGTTAGTGGGGAATGAAAGAAACATATATAGTACAAATTATATGTTATAATTAAGTTGTTGTTTATTAGTTTTAATGAATTCTAATGGCTTTAAGTGGGGTGGAGGGCTTTAAAAATTCACTCCAAAAATTTGGTTAGGAAAAACAAAAGATTGTGAGTGTGATGAGCTACATGGGCACATGGATAAGGGGGACCATGAATGGCCAACTGCCATGGACAAATTTAATTGTTAAGAGCAAAGCATGTGTTTGTTAAGCAGAAAAAAGGGTACCCCCCCTTCCACAAGAGTATAGTTGTTAAGAAGCAAAAAGTGACAACAGATGCTACCATTTGAATCATATGGTCCACCTACAAAACCCATATAAAATACAAGTACTCAAGAAAGAGAGCCATGGCTTTTTCTATTAAAAAAAAATGACACCAAATTGATTGACACTGCATATATTTTTATTAAAAGGGGCAACTGGTTTGCTCTTATTACCCTATGCAGTCTTATCTTTCACATGAATGTATAATATTCAATCAAGTAAATAAATAAATTTTGCAAATCCTCTTTTATTTATACTTATATTCATGCATTTTTTATTATTATTTTCAGTGAATATAAAAGGAAAGTCAAGAAACACCATTCCCAACTAACTTTTTCTTGACTATAAAAACCAGCCGATGGCTTTGTTTGATTTATTCCTAGATTTTACTATTCATAGATCAACATCAACTTACGTGCCCCAACTTTGTAACAAGTTTTATTATTATGATATTGTGTGATTGTTGGCCAAAGCTTTTACTAAAATTTTTGTCAAAATTGGTAACACCAAATGTAAATGAAGTAACTATAAAACATAAGAAATGCTCATCATAAAAAGACTAAATGATATAAAACATTATATGTTCTTAAACATTATATATTCTTAGAGTTCGACTCAATTGTTTTCAAGTAATTTTAATTGTTTAATTAATAGTCCTAATTCGAATTAAAAAAAAACATTAAAACGTTATTTTAATAGTAAAATAGTGCAACCCAAATTAGACTTTCACGTGAGGTGTAGGTGGCTCTCAAGAGGCTCTCTTCTAAAATTCACATGAAAGGACAATCATCATTTACATATCTTCCCCTATTGTTCAGTCACCCTTATTCAATCAAACCTAACATAACGGCCATTATAATCCTAGTAATAATAATAGATAAAAATATCACAAATGGGAAAATAGCATATCATTTAAACGACTAAAAATGGCGAATGAAATATAAAAATTCGCTTAAATTTCTAAAAGTTCTTACATTGTATTTTCATTATCACATTTGAATGTACACATAAATTAAACTATCATGATTTTACAATTATAATTCTAGATAATTTACTTGGAATGTAAAATTTACAAATTTGAGACTCATCAAACTAATTATTTTCAAACACAAATCAATTTCTTCAACAAGAATATTTATCCACTTTATTGTATTTTTTTAATTACAGTCTAATAAAGCTATGAATCATGTGTCCAAATTTTTTATAACCATAGTATGTGACGACGGAGCAAAAGTTCAATACAAATTGTTTGAGCTTGAAGCAGAAGTTACAAAAATAACCTTAATTCTATTAAATTTCCACTAATATTTTGTTGACACTTGACAATGGGGACTTAAGTGACTATAAAATGAAATTAACATGTTATTAAGTGATATACGTCAAATCTTAGGGGTAATGCTTTGGAAATATCACTTAAATACTTGTCGGAGAAAAGAGTCTTTAATATATGTATATACGTGTAATGAGTGATAATAAAATTACAAGCGCTGGAATAAATTTATTTTGTATAAATTGATATGACATAAATTTATTTGGTTAGATGAAGATATAAAATAATAAAACAAATTATGTGAGTTAAAAGATATTTAATTCGATTAATTCAATCAACGCTACATTAAATTGTAAAAAATAAATTTAAATAAGAGTTTGTAACTCTATTATTACTAATATATAATTAATAAAAAAAAATCTAAAATTTGTGTCATAATTTTATTAGTATGATTGTATACATACTTGATGTACAAGATATTTTATACCGCCCTCATTAATTAAACTTGGCTTGCAACCAATACTTGTTGGCAAAAACTGTCGGTGGCGTGGTGGAACAAATAACAATCACAAAATTCTGTTTTGAGTTCAACTGAAGATAGCTACCAAGAACGATAAGGCCTTTGTTTAATTGAATGGTTATATATAATTAAACTGTTATTATTATTATTATTATTATTATTATTATTATTATTATTATTATTATTATTATTATTATATCTTAGGACTTTATTAATTAATAAGTCGTTGACATTTTTCAAAGGCAAAGATATCATTAAAAAAAAACCATGAATTTAGTTCCAATTATTGAATACAAAGATTTTTAAAAATAGCAAAATCACTCATTATTCATAAATTAAGTACTTGTAGTTGTAATCTTAAAGAGTTGTTTGTTGGCCTAATTTCAATCTATAATTCGTTTGTTCGGTACAATTACTATTACTTTATGGTAAAACATATTATTACTTGTACGATTTCATCAAAATGTTTACCTCATCATGGTAGAGTAAAGATTAGTTACCATGAAATTATTTCAATCAATAACTTTCACTCATTGTGTATGTACATATGCTTGTAGCTTGTTTTTATGTACAACAGTGTGCCTGTTTGCCCTGTTTGATAGGGAAAGAAAGTGTTAGTTTTTAGAAAAAGTTAATTTAGAGTTTTCTTGAATAATTATGTGCATGTTTACAAGCAATGAATACAAAAGTCAGTAAAAAAGTAATTTTTAATCAATTTGGCACAAGCAATAAAAAGATGTAAACTTGAGTGAAGTTATTAGTAATTGAGCAAATTTTAATTGTATTAAAAGATGATGATACAATTTGTTTCAGCACCAAAAACAGTTGAGCTGTCCTTGACAGACAATATCTAGAGAATTAGATTCAATCACTTAAGGGGGAAAAAATTAACCTGCTTCATAATTCACCTCCAAACCAAATAAAATAATTTTTGTTTTATAATTTTTATTGGTTCTAAAATTAAAAAAAAAAAAGAAAAATGACTGACACACCCCTAACGTTTAAGTAAAGAGACAAAAAATCTCATAATGTTTCAAAAAAAGACATTCACACCCCCATTGACTAACGAAACCGTTTCTTTTAACATAATTTATAATTTTAACATGTAATTACCGTTATACCCTTCTAGCACATAAAAAAGTAATTGTTGATTGTCCAATTTGTCCATATATTTTTAATAAAATTATGAATATACCCTCATTACCCAATTTCTCTATTTAAATTTTTGTCAAATTTTCTCTTCAAACCAAATAAATATAATTCATTACTCAATAATAAAAATAAATAAAATTGGTTATTAATGCCATAAGAATAACAATTCTCCACATGTCAATCATTAAACTTATATAATCAAAAAAATAAAAAAAAAGTAATCATGCTTGAATAATGGATTAATAACTAATTTTATTTATTTTTATTATTGAGTAATGGATTAAATTTATTTGGTTTGAAGAGAAAATTTGACAAAAATTTAAATAGAGAAATTGGGTAATGAGGGTTTATTCATAATTTTATTAAAAATATATGAACAAATTGGATAATTAACAAATACTTTTTTATGTGCTAAAAAAGTATAACGGTAATTACATGTTAAAATTATAAATTTTGTTAAAAGAAACATTTTCGTTAGTCAATGGGAGTGCGGATGTCTTTTTCGAAATATTAAGAAATTTTTTGTCCCTTTATCTAAACGTTGGAGGCGTGTAAGTCCTTTTTTCAAAAAATAAAAAACACATTTACATCCTACAATTCAAACCCATATGAATAATGAAAATAAGAGAGAGTTTCCATTTTCCAAAAACTAACCAACACGATGGCAAAAATGTAATGTAATCCTCCTCCAGGGGCAAAATCATAATCTCGCTCTACAATGGCATGATACCGAAGTTTTATTATTTTTTGGGGGGAAAAAAAAGAAAAAGAAAAGTGAAGAGACGCAACGCGAAAATGTACAGACGCAGATAGAGAAAGAGGGAGACAGATCTGAGTTAAAAGAACGAGTCAGGAACTGAGTCGAGTCAGCTGTCAGTACAAGTAGTAAAGTTTAATAGAAGATAGTGACCGTCGGATCGCGTCTTCCAAATCTGTACCAGCCGTCCGATTACATTTTTCTCTTATACCTCTTATTTTGCTTTCTTGTTTTTTTAACTCGAATTTTGTGAAGCGGAATCTCAAAAGAAGTTGAGAGCTTTTGAGCAAGAAGAAGAAGAAACCAAATCGATCGCCTCGAAATTCAGGTATTTTTCTTTTCTTGTTCTCCACAGTGATTTGTCGGTTTGGTTCCCGAGAAAATGGAGAGGACAATCTTTTTTTATTTTTTTAAGAAAAATGTGAAAATTTATTTAAAGTTGAGTTCTTTTGTTAGGTTCATTTAAGTACTGAAGTAAAGAATTTTTTTTTTTTTTGGGTAAAATGATTGACAGATGTGAAATTTTGAATGGTAATAATTTGCTTTATTTATATTCTTTGACAACTGTAAATAGAATTTTGAATCTAAGTTAGGTTTTTTTTTTTAAAGGTAATTCTGTTATTGATTTGGACTTTTTTTTTAAAAGCAAAATTATCTTATTTTTGTTTGTGCAGATTTGGGCTCTATAGAAGCTGAACTGCAGTCTATGGAGCTCAAGGGGAGGAAGTTGAAGCTTGATACAGTGTTGGGAGCTGAGAAAAATGGAGGACATTTTGGGAATTCTGTATGAGATAAGGCATTCTTAGCTCTTTTGTTGGACTAGTTTGAATCTGAATTTCGAAGGTTGTTGATTTTTGTTTTGAGTGGGTGGGAATTCTGAATATTTTATGGTTTAGAAACCTAATCTTGGCAGCCTTCATAGGGACATCGAAGATAAAGATACAAGTAGATTTAGTCAGATTTTGGCTTGTTAGCTTTAGCTTTTGTACCAAATATGGGACAAATTATAGCTTAGAAGCATAACTAGAAAGAGTAAGAGAAACTAAAGGAAATAAAAACAATTGATGGAAGATTTTGCCAAATATGCCCATAGTCCAGTTCATTTGGCAGTTGCACGTCGTGACTATGCTGCCCTGAGGCGCATTATTGCAACTCTCCCTCGGCTTTCCAAGGCTGGGGAGGTTAATACCGAAGATGAGTCTCTTGCTGCTGAGCTCCAAGCAGATGCTGTCTCAGCTGTCATTGATCGCCGTGATGTTCCTGGCCGTGAGACCCCTTTGCACCTTGCTGTTAGGCTGAGAGACCCAATTTCTGCAGAGATTTTGATGGCAGCAGGAGCAGATTGGAGCCTCCAGAACGAGAATGGTTGGAGTGCTTTGCAAGAAGCTGTTTGCACAAGGGAGGAGTCAATTGCTATGATTATTGCAAGACATTACCAACCCCTTGCCTGGGCAAAATGGTGTCGCAGACTTCCACGAATTGTTGCCTCAGCAGCTCGTATACGTGACTTCTACATGGAGATAACTTTTCATTTTGAGAGCTCAGTCATTCCATTTATTGGGCGTATTGCCCCATCTGATACTTACCGCATATGGAAACGTGGGTCGAATCTCCGTGCGGATATGACCCTTGCTGGGTTTGATGGCTTTCGCATTCAACGGTCGGACCAGACATTTCTCTTTTTGGGAGAGGGCTATACATCAGAAGATGGCAATGTGTCCTTGTCACCTGGTTCTTTGATTGTTCTTTCTCATAAGGAGAAAGAAGTTACAAATGCATTGGAAGGGGCTGGTGCTCCACCAACAGAAGCTGAAGTTGCCCATGAGGTGGCTTTGATGTCTCAAACTAACATGTATCGGCCCGGCATTGATGTCACTCAGGCTGAGCTTGTTCCCCATTTGAATTGGAGGCGACAAGAGAGGACTGAGATGGTTGGAAACTGGAAAGCCAAAGTTTACGATATGCTCCATGTGATGGTCAGTGTGAAGTCTAGGCGGGTTCCTGGTGCTATGACTGATGAGGAACTTTTTGCTGTGGAAGATGAAGACAAGTTGGCAAATGGTGGTGACAATGATGAGTATGATGATGTATTGACGGCTGAGGAAAGATTGCAATTAGATTCTGCTCTTCGTATGGGAAACTCAGATGGTCTTTGTGATGACGACGAAAATGGGGTCCTTAGCTGTCAAGAAAATGGTTCAGGAGTTTCCTATGAAAATGGTGAGGCTAATAGTGCTGTTAAGGAGAAGAAGAGTTGGTTTGGTTGGAACAAGAAAGGCACGAAGAATAACGTTGAAGACGCTGAAGATTCAAAAATTTTGAAGAAATTCTCAAAGTTGGCTCCAGAAGGTAGCAACCAGAAATCCTCATCTGAATATCCTAGGGAGGATGTGATTGATGCTAAGAAGGGAAAGGATAAAAGTAGCAAGAAGAAAAAGAAGAAAGGGCCTGTTAGCGAGTCTAAGTCTGAGAGTGAGTACAAAAAGGGTTTGAGACCTGTCCTATGGTTGACACCTGACTTCCCTCTAAAGACGGATGAGCTTCTGCCTTTGCTGGACATATTAGCCAACAAGGTCAAGGCTATTAGGAGACTCAGGGAACTTTTGACTACTAAACTACCTTCTGGCACTTTTCCTGTCAAGGTAAATTAGATTCTTTATTGTGTGTGTTTCCATTTAAATGGTTGAATTTGCAATTTTTCTAGTTTTATATCTTTGTTTTACTCTCTGCTGCTTTTATGGTAGATAACCAGATTTTGTTTTCATCACGTACAAGTTTTATTTTAATATCAACGAATTTCGGTTTTGTTTTATTTTTTCTGGGGGGAGAAGTTGGCAAGGAAAGAATCAGCAGACACTTTTTTTTCCTCCCCCCTTTTTGGGGTTAAATTTTCTAGGAAACATAATTTCTGATTCCTATTTCATAATTCACTGAGTATTATAACAATTTTCCATTTTTTAAAAAATAGGACAAGTGATTTTCTTATAGGGCAAATTGCAGTCGAAAACAGATCAACAATCATTCATTCTTGAGGAGCCATCAAACATATTATGCATGGTAATAGAGTTACTGATTGTATAATTACTCGTAGTTGGGGCTTCCTGTACTGGTTATTTTCAATTGCTATTTTCATTGTAAGATATGCTGATTTATGTATGATCTTGGAACTGTGTGCTAAAATTGCTGCATGTATATTTTTACATATGCCATAGTTTATGGAGTTATTTTTGTCTTCATGTACTATGTAATTCCCCACTGGAAAATTTTCCATCAACCTGACATTGTCTAGATGCTTAGTGGTACTTGTAAATTTAGTTCCCAATTGACAACCATTGTTCCAAAAGAAAGTATTGCCTGCACTCTCTTGTGTGTTATAACATTTTAACATTGTGATAATATTTCATTTTTCTCTGGTCCAGGTTGCTATTCCTATTGTCCCAACTATTCGAGTTCTTGTCACCTTTACAAAATTTGAGGAGTTGCAGCCAGCAGAGGAGTTTTCGACCCCACTTTCCAGCCCAGCACATTTCCAGGATTCAAAGTCCAAGGAAACAGAAGGGTCATCATCTTGGATTTCATGGATGAGAGGAAGTCGTGGTGGGCAATCAAGTGATAGTGATAGTCACAGATATAAAGATGAGATTGATCCTTTCCTCATACCAGCAGACTATACCTGGGTTGATGCCAATGAGAAGAAACGTCGCATGAAAGCCAAGAAAGCCAAGAACAAGAAACATAAAAAACAGGCAGCAGCCAAACCAGAGGGGCATCTTGTGAGTGAAGAGATGGAAGAGTAGTCACATATAAACTCTCTGGTTACTTTTCCAAAGGTAGTGATAGCCAATGAGGCACATCAGTCGAGTGAAGATTTGGAATAATAACTGCATAGAAAATTATCTCTTGATACTTTTTTCATTTCAAGATACTCAGCTGGAGAAAGAGGAGGTAAGCCTCCTTTCTTATGCCCATCTGACGTTTATTTTTGTCTTAGGATCATGTGGGGGAGATTTACAGGCAATGTCTTAGGTGATCACTTGTGGATTAAGAGCATTATCTTCATCTGTTGTATTTCAATGTAATGTGAAACTCGAGAGGAACATAATCTTCTCACTGCTTTAATTGATTGTTTTCGTTTTTTATTTTACTTGAAATTCCTCCGAATCGTTGTATCTAAGTCGGTGATCATCAAATTTACATTTTTGTGATTTGTTATTCCTTTTTCATTGTTGCAGACAAATTCAATGTTCTTTCTTTGCTTCGTTAGGTACTGATTCTTTTTATCCGATCATTTAACTTAGTGACTGGGTTATTCAATTGACGTTATTGTACTAATGTTATTTAAGAGCTCTCATAATATGACTCTGCTCAACTTCAATGTTTTCTTTACCAATTTGATAGCAATGATTTATGTTTTGGGTGGCTAACAGGGAGCTTAAAGAGTAGATTCATTTTGCGCTACTCCAATCAATTGGTATCTTGCAAGTTTAATTTTTCGTCTCTGTATAAATTCTTGTTAATCTGGCAAATGCATTTAGATACCAACAGTTTTCCAAGAAGCATAGCACTCCTTGATGGAAGTGAACTCAAAATATTATATATTCAACTACATGTACATTAGGCCTATGTACACAAACAAAAATTGGAAAAAAATAATATGAATGCTGAGAAGCATCGACATATATATACTTGTAATCTACATAAGCTATATACCTTGCTTTTCTTTCTACCAGAATCGATCCTTGTTGACGCTCAAGTATCCGGACATTACTTTTCCTCCAGTATTCCTCATGCCATCGATAAGGAAGCACCATGTGGAACCCAAAGCACCAATAAAGAAGTCAGAATCTGTTGCCATCAAGAAATTTACGAGCGGATAGTTTGTACTGGTTTCCCTACCAAGACTTGCTTCATATATGGCCATTGTCATGTTTCCCACTTGGCGTGTCACGTTCGTGTAGTAAAAGTTCCAATGAGGGTAAAGTTTTGATTTATCAACCACTTCCTGAAGGCAAGACTAGATCTTATAAGAGAAAACTTTTGCTTCAACACATGCAAATGCTCATTAAGGGAGAAAGGGCAGGTGAAAGGTTGTGAAAACTAACCTGCATTTCAGTGGAAAGCCAAATGCTGTTGAGATGTGGAAAGTGTTTCCTAATGCGGTCTGCAAGAAGCATATATTTTTCAAATTCAACCACCTTCATTTCACATGCCTTGTCCCCCATTCTTACATGCATGCTTAGCATTGGCCTCGGAATCCATGGTCTGTGACTTGACCAAACAAAATCTTCAATATCTGATCTTGAATTGTTTGCGACTTCCTGGCAATCAGAGAGTTCATCCAGATTAAATTTTGTAGAAGATTATTCTTGGTTAGCATGCCAGAATTAAACCTTCAATTTGATCATTTCATAGAAATCCCCGAGCTCTGATTTCATTCAACAGTATTTATGAGGTTAGTGGGTAGTCTACAATGCTTATATGGGGCTCATCGTCAATTGAACGTAGATTCAATAGCAGACGAATTTTTGTACATCACTGTAACCAGGCTGTCCCCCTCATTTGTCTCATGTGGGATTGCTCTTAAAAGGAATATCTCAAATTCATACAAACTTATTTAGAATATAGGTTAGGAGGGCATCCAACTCTAAAACAGAGTTTTAGAAGACATGAGTTTTAAGACTTACAACATTTGGCCATTCTCTGGGAAGACCGGTGAGAACCATTTTTGCAGCTTCCTTTCCAAATGCAGCATGACGTGCAACGTTCAATAAGCCACATGTGTATTCAGTTAGGAATCTCATCAAGTAGCGTACAGCCTGACAAAAAATATGAACAGTTGTGAATTATGGAATGAAAAATTGAAGACACTCAAGTGAGAGAATTCACACTAAAAGGTTCCAATATTCATTTCTTCTTCTCTTACAGGAAAACAAAGTTGCTAATTCTATTGTTTCTTAAAAGGAAGGAACTTTAGGGTTGAGATTATTATCTGAGACTACATAAATGTTGAAAATAATCCTCCTATCTACATGAAGTTTAAATCACACCTGTGCTCTCCACCATCTTCGATCCATTTTGCGGTGATAAGCAATCAATGTCCCATTTATTTCTGTTGTTGGCTGCAAATAACTCCAAGGATCACCCCATACCCTTCATAGGAAAGATATTGACATCAATGAATTAAGAGATGATGGTCTCATTTGCAAGTTAACAGTATTTAGAAGTAAAATGGTTAAACGTGAAATCACTTGCCTAGGAGCTCGTCCAGCCCAAATTTGCTTTGAACTGTAATTATCTTTTGTTGTTATAATTCCTTTTTCCAATGCTTCTTTATTGTCCATAAGCTCAAATGCACGATCTCGACATTCTTGGGAAGTCTCTGGAAGGAAGTAACAGGACCAACTAGATCTTGAAGAACCTAGAAAAATAAGTCCATTTAAGAATAATTTGACAATGTAGTGAATAGCTTAATGTTGTAACGCTTGAATTAGAAATGGAAAATTCATGATTTTCCCCAATTTTACCTTTACAGCCATCATGGTCAGCCCGATTATAATAATTTGTGACAAGGACCCTTTTTTCATTGATTGCAATAGCAAGAAGGCCACACATTCCAGCAATCTGCGCACCAATACCAAAGCCGGGTAATCTCTCCCAGTCAGCTACAAGAAATCTTACATTAGGATCCCAGCAGTTTGGTGGATGCTGGTGGACCCAAATGTCCCGTTGCACTTTCCTAGTCAAGGGATAATTTTCTTCATCCGATCCGGTAATCTGCAAGAAGCACAAATATTTATAAACTACTAATTGTAAATTCAATATGGTAACGCCCGACACAAATGTAAACGTACAACATGCTGATAAAAGTATCCATAAATGTTATTATATAATGCATTGTTGTTGGACTATGAAAATTATAAACTTACCCAGGGAGGATAAACACCTTCTGATATAGGGCGATGCCGAGGAGACCCAAGTTGTTCTTTAGCTGTAGAAGCTGGATACATGTCCAGTAGCCCCTTCCTATTTGTCCAAGGAGGAAAACTCTCATTCTCAGCACGGGTATCAAGACGCATATTTATATATGCACTTAATTTGCAATTCTCTAAATGAGGGGCATTAGGCACACTGGATCGGTTTAGTCCAAATTTCAGCAAAAACTCCCTTTCTTCATGTACAGATTCCGTTAATAAAGCGCCCCAAACCAAATGCAACAAAGAAACTCTCTCGTTATCAGTTTCCATTGTACTTCGCTGTGAATTAAACCACCTCTCTGTTTCTTTCAGTTTAAGCTTGCAGTCTGTGCTTTTAACCATGTCTACGGTTCAGTAAAAGAAAATTCTTTCAAGCATCCAATTAAAGAACTACCAATATTATCACTAAGTGCTTATAAACCAAAAAATAAAATAAAATAAAATACTAAGTGCAGAATTTCTCAGTGTTCATCAAATGATAGATCCATAATCACTAGAAATCCCGGGCGTATCTTGGAAAGCAATTGTAAAGAATAATGACACATTCAATAGCATAAACATAAATTTTCAATGATCCATGTATTAAAAAAATCAGAAATCTCTTATCATTCACTAATGCAAGACGTCAATGAATTGGCTTCAACTCCAAGTAAATCAAGAAAAGAAAAGCAAGTGGATTCGATTACATACAATAAAGCATGATTTAGTGAATCTGGTCAAACCAAACTAAAGAAGTAGAAAATTAAGTGCAATTAACAAGTAACTTTTAACTTTAGTTGCTTTAAACACACTCTTAAATCATTCCCATCATTGCCCTCCCCATATACAAACCCCGGCCTAATGTTGACTGGACCAAGAGATCATTCATGAAACACTTAAAACTAATAATTCAACTTCAAAGTTCAAGGAAAATTTTTGGAACTAATCAAAATAAAATACAAGCTGATGATCATGAACCGAAATTGTACATAATATGTTGAAGAAAATTAGAAGGAAGCTTAATTACTTACTGATTGCATCTGAACTTGAATTCCATGGTGATGAAGCAGAAGAAGCCCCCATTGAAAATGAAATTCCATTAAAGTCAAAGCTACCAAAAGAAGTAAGAGCAGCAAGAAACAAAGTGGCCAGACAAACTCCACAAAGAAATCCCACAACACAAATTTGGCATGGGAACGAACTGCCCATTTGCAGAGCTCTCTGTGAAACAACTCTCTCAAGAGATTTCTGATTCATTGCCTCCATTAATTTCCTCTTTATTTTCCAAAGTCCAAAGAGTAAAGGAAGAACCTCAAATTGCTCTTAAATGTATGCCAACTAACTTACAACAATAGTCACATGAAAATACATCCAATTCCCTTTTTAAGCCTCCATGTTTAACAAATGCTTGTGAATGGACAAGACAGATTATCTAATACAAAAAATGAACAAGATTACAGAACTATCACCCTCAATTCCTTCACCATCTTTTTTTCTTTTTTATTTTATTTTCGGTGGTCCAGTACTTTTTTATTTTTCCATCCAACTGCCCAAAAAAAAAAAAAATCATAAATTTAATCAGAATTCAGTAGAAAATAATTGAAGGAAGAGATAAAAGTACAAGCTTTTTTCAGTCACACAAACTCATTTGAAAGATAAAATCAATTATTCAAAAAAAATGACAAAAGATTAGAAGATAATAAAGGAGTAAATGACATCAATTTTTAACACTAAAGCATCAGAAAACATGCAGTGAAAACAGTGGGGAGAAAAAACTTACACTTGGACGATAATGACACAAACAAGTTTAGAGATTACATGTAGAAGGACACCTGGCCAAAAATACACAAAAAATAATACAAATGATACTGTAAGATGATAAGATTCCACAAAAGGCAGCTAGCCAGAAACGTCCAAATTGGAGCTATTGGTTATGTTCTTTAATATGTCAGTTTGGTGAAAATATGATAAAAAGAAATAATGAAATGAAGAATCAACCCAATTAAACAATTAAACAAACTCAGAAAGGAAAGGAAAGGAAAGGAAAGAATAGCGAGAGGAGGTGTCAGAGATGAGAGAGAGATGAAGGAGAGCGTGGGAAGGCTAACCCATGTTCAGTTTCTCGAGAAACAAACAGACATATCATTCTCTCTGATCACACTGTTTGTTCACGGTTGTGTTGTACAGTCAACTCAGTTGCTTGGTATTTGTGTCATCATCCCAGCTTCACTTGGTGCGGTTTCCACTTGGAACATTTGTTAAACCTTTATATCTTTATTCAACCAATTATTTTATGGCTATTACAAATTTACAATGTAATTTTTAAGTAACTTTAAGTGTTGGTAACCGAATTTTAAAATTTTAAGATAGATAAGGATTAAAAAATTAATTTAAACTTAACCTATTCTCATTTTAAAAAAATAATTATCTTATACTACGACAGTTTATATAAATAATTTATACGTTTAATATTTACAAAATGAATTGGTATGTTTAACCACTCTAATATTATTTGAACTTTTTAATTTATAATTTTATGAAAAATTAGTGATCCCAATGCTTTTTCTTTCTTTTTCTGAGAAGTAGAATGGAAGATTTCAAAAAAATAATTTATCAAAGGATAAATTACATAGTAATAAGATGTAAAAACTAAAATTTTATTGATTTATGATTATATGTAGGTTATTTAAATAAATTTAAAGATGACGAAATTGAATGATAATAATAAATTACTCATATGTATTACTTTTAACTTTTATTTTTTACTTAAAGTATAGACTTTAATAATTCTTTAATTTAAAATTTAAATTTTTTCTGAATTTATAGAGTTATTTACACAGATTTAACAAAAGTTATTTTAATATATTTAATATTAGCTCATTTAAAATTTAAATAAATTTTTTCTTTAAATTTTTAAATTTATTTTCTTAATGCCCTTTCAAATCCCCACTAATCATGATCTAGATCATAATAAATACGAGATCATGATACATGTAGTGATGGACGTAGAATATATTCTTCCGTCCAGTGGACCTACATTTGAGTAGTCCCCACAACAAGTGGGCCCGGAGTAAGCTATATAGCTGTCATTTCCTCAAGCTGCAAGATTTGAACAACAAAAAAGAAAAAAATAAAAAATAAAAATCTCGAGTTTAGTTGGCTTCATGTTCAATGATCACGAATGTTGTTAATTATTGTCATTATTAATCTTTTTCTAGTACATAATTGTTGATTAATTATTAAAAAAATAAAAAGTTGATGTGATTAGTGATCCCTAAGCAAGGTTTTTAAAGGATTTTATGTTGTTATCTTGGGAGAAAATTAGTTGGAGGACTGAAAAAGATTAATAGAATAAACAAATCAGCATCAAATTGTGGAGAAAGTGGTTGAGTTATGATTATTTTGTCATCATTATTGTGATGTGTAAGGCGTATCCTTCAATACAAACTCTCTGTCTGCACTTTACACGTGTCAACAGTGCCACGTGGCTCAACGATTTGGGGATTAGTAAAGTGGGTTTTGTTCAGTGAATGGTTGTACTTTTGGTCTATGTTGAAATCCATAAATAAAGCTGCGTCACGGGCGCTCAAAGCTCTACGATCAGAGGATAATTTGCGCACGCGGACTCACTTAATACTTAAGATGGATACACTTATAAGTGGAGTTGACTTAAAAATAGATCGCCAAGATAATTAAGTAGCCGTGGTGTGCTTAGCAACACAAGCCCAGCCCAAGATCTAGAACTCTTTATATATTACACATACATTAGAACATTCTAAGACTCACCACTTGGGTCCTTAAATATTTTGCCACTTGTAGTAGAGCTCTCTAGAATTAAGCACTCCACCCCCTATAAATAGGAGTGAACACCCATCATTTGCACCACCACCAACACACGCACACAACACACCTAGCACACTAGCACATAATATCTCTTGTACAAACACTCTTGTAATCTTTCTAAGTGTGTATAATACAATCATACTTGGCCATCCTACTCTTGCTTCCCATAACATTTTTCTACAAGTGTGTGTGCTTGGCTTGTTTGGGGAGTAATCAAGGCTTACTTGGCAACTCGCGCGCTAAGGTCGCTCAAGTGCTGCACGGGACTTTGCTGCGCAAAATTATCATCCCGTGACAAGTGGTATCAGAGCTACGGTTTGCACCCACCCGCAAGCTAGCTTGTAGATGATGGCCAATCCTTCCAGCACATTGTAAGAGGGCACACTCGGTGCGGAGGTACTGGAGCAAGCTCGTGGCTACGAGGAGGGAGGACGAGGACAACCAAAGTCCCAAGGTAAGTCCAAAGCCCCTTCTATGGATGCATTGGAACCTCGTGTTGCCACGCTCGAAACTTCAATGCCTGCTGTCCAAGACACCCTTGATACATTAGAGGAGCAAGTCGATGGCCTTGAGAGCGAGTATGGCGAATTCACGGTAGCTACCAAAGCCCTCACGCAAGACCAAGCCGACTCTCTCCGAGGGGACTTTCAAGCATTCCATGACGAGCTGCTCAATTTGCGTAGCTTTGTGCAAAATGAGTTGCGTGTAGTCCGTACGTAGGTCGATGAAGTCCGATCGGACTGGGCTTAGCACAAGCACACACTCACGCCTAGCCCAGCTGCAGTTCCCGCAAGCTCGAGTGATGCACGCCGCATTGACGTGCCCAAGCTCGATACTTATAATGGTGCTCTCAACGTTGTTGTGGTGGATAACTTCCTCTTTGGGCTAGAGCAATATTTCGATGCCATGGGTGTTCGTGACGAGGCATCAAAGGTAGGCACCGCACCTACATTCCTCCGAGATACCGCGCAACTATAGTGGCTGCGGAAACACGGTGGATGGGCAAGGGCATTTGCGCCATCAGCACATGGGCCGAATTTCAGCAAGAACTCCATAAGCATTTTGCCCCAAGCAATATGGAGAAGGAAACACGAGCGCAGTTACGTCGGTTTAAGAAAACGGGTAGCGTCCTCGATTACATCAACGACTTCACCACCCTTATGCTTGAGATTTCCGACATGTCCGGTAAGGAATCCCTCTTCTACTTTCAAGACAGCCTTAAAGATTGGGCCAAGACGGAGCTTGATAGGCGTGGCGTACAAACTCTCGACGACGCCATTGCCATTGCGGAATCACTTTCCGATTACTCCGCGCAGCCCAAAGATAAAAGGCCGAAAGGACAAGGGCCACAACCACAAGGAATGGGGACAAAAAAAGCCTCAAAACGGCAAGAGCGGGCAAAGCAAGCCAGAAAAATAGCAGCCGCATAAGCCTCGAAGCCTATGCTTTATTTGCAACGGACCTTATTGGGTGCGCGACTGTCCGGAGAAAAAGTCGCTTAGCGCCCTTGCCGCTCAGCTCAAGGGCGACTCTCTATCGACACCGGAAGAGCCCCAACCTAGAGTGGGTTCCCTCAAACGCCTTGGCGCGCTCGAAAGCTATCCACCCACAGCCACGAGGAAAGGGCTCATGTATGTGAGTGCCATGGTCAATGGCCAAGTTGTTCAAGCATTGCTCGACACCGGAGCCACACACAACTTTATCTCGGAAAAAGAGGCTAAGCGCCTAGGGTTAAAGGTGACGAAGGACGGAGGCACAATGAAGGCGGTAAACTCACCCACCAAGCCCATTGCGGGCTCCGCACAAGGGGTGCGCGTTACTCTTGAGACATAGAGCGGAAAGCTCGACTTCTCGATCGTGCCCATGGACGACTTCAAGATAGTCCTCGGCATGAAGTTCTTCGATTGAGTCCATGCTTACCCATTGCCGGCCACGAACTCCCTAAACATCCTTGGCGGGAGTATGGCGTGCATGGTTCCAGCCGAGCGCTTGAAGACTGCAATTCAAGAAGGCTTTTCGGAAGGACCACAACTTCTTGGTCTCTATCCGGGAGGTGAATAATGAAGAAGATCGAGAAGACTTGCCAAGCCAAGCCCCTCCGCTCATCCAAGCCGTCCTCCACGAGTTCAAGGACGTCATGCCTCCGAAGCTCTCGAAGAAGCTCCCACCGAGTCGAGAGGTGGAACATGAGATTGAGTTAGAGCAAGGGCCGAAGCTGTCAACCTTAGCGCCTTACCGCATGGCGCCACCCGAGCTAGAAGAGTTGCAGAGGCAACTCAAGGACTTGCTTGATGCGGGCTACATCCACCCATCCAAGGCTCCGTTCGGTGCACCGGTGCTCTTTCAAAAGAAGAAGGATGGATCCCTACGCATGTGCATCGACTATCGGGCGCTCAACAAGATTACAATCAAGAACAAGTATCTGATTCCCTTGATTGCAGACTTGTTTGATCAACTCGGCAGTGCGCGATACTTCACCAAGCTCTACCTACGGTTCGGGTACTACCAAGCACGCATCGCCAAGGGTGATGAACCAAAGACGGTGTGCGTGACCAGGTATGGCTCCTTCGAATTTCTTGGTATTTCGTTTGGTCTTACCAATGCACCGACGACATTTTGCACTCTCATGAACAAAGTCCTCCACCTGTTTCTCGACCGCTTTGTTGTGGTGTACTTGGATGACATTGTGGTGTACAGCACCACACTCGAGGAACATGTTCAACACTTACGACAAGTTCTCCAAGTACTACACAACAACGAACTCTACCTCAAGGTGGAGAAGTGCTCATTTTCCCAATGAGAGGTGGAGTTTCTTGGCCACAAGATAGCGGACAGGAAACTCATGATGGAGGACTCGAAAGTGAAGGCTATACTTGAGTGGCAACCTCCCACCAATGTACCCGAACTCTGGTTTTCCTCGGGTTGGTGAACTATTACTGCCGCTTCATCAAAGGGTATTCGGTTAAAGCGACACCCTTGACCGAACTATTGAAAAAGAACTGCACGTGGCATTGGTTCAAGGAATGCCAACGCGCTTTCAGAGAGTTGAAGAAGGCTATCTCCGAACAGCCTGTCCTCGCACTTCCAGACCATACAAAGCCATTTGAGGTTCAAATGGATGCCTCCGATTTTGCCATAGGCGGAGTACTCATACAAGAAGGCCACCCTATAGCATTTGAGAGCCGAAAGCTCAATGACACGGAACGCCGCTACATCGTGCAAGAGAAAGAGATGACAGCCATTGTCCATTGCCTACGTGTGTGGCGACACTACTTGCTTGGCTCACACTTCGTGATCTTGACGGACAACGTAGCCACGAGCTACTTCCAACAAAAGAAAGTTAGGTGGCAAGACTTTCTTGTAGAATTCGATTAGGGGTGGCAATATGGGTCATGATTCGTTTATTCGATTCGATTCGATGCGAATTAAATGGGTTTGGGTTTGAAAAAATTGATTCGTTTAATAAATGGGTGAATTCGATTCGATTCGTTAATTAAACAAATAGAATGCGGGTTTGAAAATTTAGATTCGTTTATTCGTTTAGAATTCGATTAATAAATGGGTCATAAACGAATCGAATACGGGTCGATTCGTTTATTATTCGTTTAATTAAATTACTTTTTTATCCTTAAATTTATTTGAAAGCTTTTTAAAATTTGAAGGTTAATATTGTAATTTTAAGTAAATAACAAAAAAAAAAACAAAGTAGCGGAAACCTAAAGCTAAATCCCTAAAAATTCTCCCCTCACTCAGCCACTCTCGTTGCTCTCTACCTCTCTCACACGAATCACACTCACCCACCCATACCAAGTGAAGCAATCAAGCAACAAAAACAGCCGCCGGTAGCCACTGTCACTAACTCACAGCGAACCGACGATTACAACCACCATCGTTCATCTATCATCGATTGAGCTTGAGGGATGCAGCCAGACGAGTGCAGCCCGCAACTCGGCAGAAACCCAGGAGCATCAACCGCGCAACGTATTAGCAGCCACTCGAACCCACAGCAGTAGCTAACTCGTGCGGCGGTGCAGCAGCAGCAAACCCAAGCGAGCGCGACCCGAACCAGTGCCCAGGCGACCGCGACCCGAACCAGTGCCCAAGCGACCCGAATCAACAAGCCATCACCAACTCAGGGTAATATCATGAGATTATGGTTGAATTATTGAGAAATTTTGTATTGTAGAAACAGTGATGACAAAGATAAACCAGAGATTCTGAGTGAGTTCCTCGTTTAGGAAGATCGCTTTTAATCTTTTTGTAGTAACTTTGATTTTAAGTAACATAGACGATGAACCCAACAGAGAAGCTGCAACGAGCTATCCATTTTTGAAGCGCCTTCTGTGGCTCTGCGTAAAGTGCTAATTAACCAGCTGCATCTTGGACCAAGAGATATAAATGAATATATTTTTCTTTTGCGCAGTACGAAGCAGTAATTAAGTTGTTCTCTAGGAAATCAATCCATAATCAAGGTTTTAATGCTATTAATTATATACAATATGTTCTTCTTTAGATTTTATAAGTGTATAACACCTCCTTTGACATAATATATATTGATGTAGACCTCTCGGAGTCAGATGGATGATTTGCGCAGGCCGGTTGCTTTCTGCAAGACAATGCCAAAAAAAAAAAAAAACATTTTGCTCGCAGTTTATGTGCTTTATCCACATTTGACAGGGCATTTTGTAATTTATTTGAGCATTAATTATGCCAAGTTTCAGTTCTGTTCTCATTTTTCTTGGACTCGTAACAGCAATCAGCATCAGGAAGATGCAAGGTAGGTTTAAGTGCTTATTTAATTCCCAAGCGACCCGAATCAACAAGCCATCACCAACTCAGGGTAATATCATGAGATTATGGTTGAATTATTGAGAAATTTTGTATTGTACAATATTATGAGATTATGGTTTAGAAAATGTTTTGTATTGTTCGAAAAATATTATGAAATTATATATAAATCGATTATGGTGTTAAAAATTATCTGTAGGATAAGGAAGAAGCCCCCACAAATATTGGATTAATTTTTTTTTAGTATTAGAATTTATAATTTATTATGTTGTATTGTTAATATTTTGTGTATTGGAATATTGTGCATTAGGAATATTGCTGGGTTAGAATTTGGCATACATGATGAATAGATTTGATTTTTGAAATATTGTTAGGTAAAGTTTTTATCTTGTTCAATTATTATTTCCTTGAAAATGCTACAAATTTGCTATATATTTGATTTTTGAAATTTTACAATGACTATTATCAATATTGCAGCATGTTAATAACATTTTATTTACTTTTTGGTGTAGGATTTTTGTTTTCAAGATGACAAAGACAAATGAAGAGAATTAAAGAAATTACATTTCTTTATAATTTGAATTTGAATTATTGTTATTTGTAATATTAAGGATTTGGTATTTGGTATTTGGATGACTGTATAATATAATTTGAATTATTTGTATTTTGTTGTGGGATATTAAATTTTTTTTTGCTTAATTTTGTTTATTAATTATATTTTCTAAACGAATTGTAAACGAATCCTAATTCGATTCGATTCGTTATGGATTTGTAAAGGATAAACGAATAATAAATGAATCCGGATTCGATTCGATTCGTTTATCGATTCGTTTATCAATTCTATTAAACGAATTAAACGAATCGAACCGAATATTCGTTTAATAAACGAATCGAATCCGAATCCTGAAATTTCAATTCGTTTAATAAACGAATCGAATTCGAATCCATAGAATTTTGACCCAATTCATTTACGATTCCATTCGAATTCGATTCGTTTATTCGTTTGGCCACCCCTAAATTCGATTATAAGCTCGAGTACAAGCCCGGAAAAGCCAACGTTTTTGCGGATGCTCTAAGTCGTAAAGCGGAGTTGGCTACACTTAGCATGAGCCAGCCAAAGTTCGATCTGGTCATACGCATCAAGGAAGGCCTCCAACAGGATCCGTTAGCGAAAGAATTGTTGGGAAAGGTGCTTGAAGGAAAGACGAGATGATTTTGGCAAGAAAAAGGCATCCTCATCACCAAGGGAGACCAACTATTTATGCCGAGGTTGGAAAATTTACGGCGAGAGGTGATCAAGGAGTGCCATGACTCGAGGTGGGCTGGCCACCCCAGAGTATAGCGCACGACCGCACTCGTCCAAGCCTCCTACTTTTGGCCACACATGAGAGATGACATCGAGGCCTATGTGCGGACATGTCTCGTGTGCCAACAAGATAAGGCAGAGCGCCAACTTCCGGCAGGACTATTGGAGCCTTTACCAATAGCATCAAAACCATGGGGGAGTGTCACAATGGACTTTATCTCGGCCTTACCTAAGTCCGAGGGGTGCAGAAGCATCATGGTGGTAGTCGACTGCTATAGCAAGTATGTGACTTTCATCGCCTCACCAACCGATTGCAAAGCGGATGAGGCTGCCCGCCTATTTGTCAAGCACATCATCAAGCTTTGGGGGGTTCCGAAGAGCATCGTGAGTGACCGAGATTCACGCTTCACCAGACGCTTTTGGACTGAGCTCTTCAAGATGTTGGGAACCGACCTCAAGTTCTCAACAAGCTTTCATCTGCAAACGAATGGACAAACTGAGCGCATCAATAGCCTACTCGAGATGTATCTTAGGCATTATGTGAGCGCTCACCAGCGAGATTGGGCCAAGTTGCTGGACGTTGCCTAATTCTCATACAACCTACAACAGAGCGAGGCTACGGGCAAGAGTCTGTTCGAGATCATCATGGGATTTCAGCCGATGACGCCCAACACCATAGCCTCGACCTATGGAGGAAAAAGCCCAGCGGCCCACAAACTCGCTGGCAAATGGCATGAAAAAGCGGATATCACGTGAGCGTATCTCGACAAGGCCGCACGGAGAATGAAAAAGTGGGCTGACTTGAAGAGATGCCACGTCGAGTACAAGGAAGGCGACCAAGTGATGGTGAAGCTCCTACCCCAACAGTTCAAGACGTTGCTGAAAGTCTACAAAGGGTTAGTGAGGCGATATGAAGGGCCTTTCAAAGTGGTTCGATGCGTGGGCAAAGTCTCCTATCAACTTCAACTTCCACCAAGACTCAAAATCCACCCGGTCTTTCACGTGAGCTTGCTCAAGCCATACCACGGAGATGCGGGAGATCCAAGCAGAGGCGACTCAGGACGTGCCCCGACTGTCGTTGTCACCACATTTGACAAGGACGTGGAGTACATCCTTGCAGATCGAGTAATCCAAATACGGGGCATACCGGCTTACAACGAGTACTTGGTGAAATGGAAGAACCTCCCCGAGAGCGAAGCAACATGGGAGCGCAAAGACGACCTATGGAAATTTGCGGAACATGTGCAGCTTTACAAGCACAACAGCGCGACGAGGACATCGCAGACTTAGGTGGGGGAGGATTGTCACGGGCCGCTCAAAACTCTACGATTGGAGGTTAATTTGCACACGCGAGCTCGCTTAGTACTCAAGGCGGATACACTTAGAAGTGGGGTTGACTTAGAAATGGACCGCCAAGACAACTAACTAGTCGTGGTGCGCTTAGCAACACAAGCCCGGCTCAAGATCTAGAACTCTCTACATATTGCACATACACTAGAACATTCTAGCACTCACCACTTGGGTCCCTAAATATTTTGCCACTTGCAGTAGAGCTCTCTAGAATTAAGCACTCCACCCCCTATAAATAGGAGTGAGCACCCATCATTTGCACCACCACCAACACACCCACACAACATACCTAGCACACTAGCACACAAGCTCTCTTGTACAAACACCCTTGTAATCTTTCTAAGTGTGTATAATACAATCATACTTGGCCATCCTACTCTTGTTTCCCATAACATTTTCTACAAGTGTGTGTGCTTGGCTTGTTTAGGGAGTAATCAAGGCTTACTTGGCAACTCACGCGCTAAGGTCGCTCAAGTGTTGCACTGGACTTTGCTGCGCAAAATTATCATCCCGTGACATCTGGCTTAATTGCTTGCTTTTATTCTTGAGGAAGCAAAGTGGATTGATGGTATTAGTTGCTTGTACACTCAACGGAGGTGACCAGGCGTAAGGTTGAGTTTGACGATGTTATACCATTAATTGTATCATAAAAAAATTAGTTATAAAAAATCAGTTAAACTAAAATTTATTTTTAAAAATATTGTGAATTTCAAAAACAGACATATATTTAATAAATTTTACTGTTAAATTATTGTAAGAATATAAATAATTAAATTAGACATAAAATTAAATTAAATTTATTTATATATTTATAAAAATGTATATAAAATATTTTTTATTGTATATATATAATAATAATTAAATAAAATAATTTTTTTTATTATTAATTTAGTTTTTTGTTTTTTACCTGAATATAATCGATAATAATTAACTTTTTTTAAATTAACGATGTTATTATTAATAAGGATAATTTTGGTTTTTATAATATATGTGAGGATACATATGAAACTTTTTAAGTATAAAATTAATTCTTAAAATCAAATTTTAAAAAGCTACTCCCCCTTTCCTTTTTAAAGTCTGCTATATGATAGAATAATTTTGCCAAAATTGATAATCTAAAAATGTATATCAAATATCAAAATTAACTTTTAACTTTTCAAAATTACTTTTAAGCCTCCCAAAAACAATTTCAAACAAACCCTAAGAAGGTTTGTGTTCAAGGTGCCTTTAGATTGAGTTCTGTTTTTGAATCAATACAATAACATATATTTTATATCGATCTTCGAATTTGCATCTAGAATTAACAATGGCGTATGAATTTGTATCATTTTCAAATATTCCAAATCAAATAATTTATACTTATGTGAAGGTTAGTTATATTTTGTTAAGATTGCTGAAATGGCCTGGTGAGTTGGCACACTTGGGACCAGTTGGTTGTTGTATTAGTTACACATCACAACTGGAATTGTGAGCATATAAAAAGGGCAGAGCACGCTGGTTGCATAAGCATCTATGTGTGTGATTTCAAGTGGTTTAGAGAGTGAATTACAAATTTCTTTATGAGAGAGACATGTTCTCTATAATCATTAGAAACCAATGTAATCACTTAAGCGATAAAAGTTTCAAGCTCAGTTGGGAATTTTCAGTCGTGGATGTAGGTACTTTGGTACCTAACCACGTTATCTTTATGTGTTGTTCTCACTGTTTCTTTCTTTATTTTCAATTCTTGATTTCATTTTGTGCTTCTTTTATCGTGATTAAGTGGATTAGCATTGGTCATTGTGTTGAACTGATCAACCTGGATTCTGGTTTTACTCCACAAACTAGTATCATAGCCAGTCACTAGTTATTCTTGATTGACAATAGCGAGTACAAGATTTGATCTTGAAAAATTTAATGGTGATAATGATCTCAAGACTCCAGCAATCCTCACTCAACAAGGGCTTGATGGTTCTCTTAGTGACAATTATAAAGATCCTAAGGCCAAGAAAGAGAAGGGAAAATGTTCCTCAAGTTCTGTTGAAGATATCAGGGTAATTAATAATAAATCGCACAACACTATCATCTTACATCTGTTAGATGAAGTGCTGAGAGAAGTAGCAAAAGAGAAAATGGCCTTAGGTTTATGGGCAAAGTTAGAAGAACTCTTCTTGAAGAAATCTTTGGCTAAAAGATTGTATATGAAGATGAGGCTTTACACATTTTCAATGAAGGAATAGATAGCTATAAAGGATCATTTGGATGAATTTAACAAGTTGATACTGAATCTTGAAAATGTTAATATTGTTCTTGAAGACGAAGACAAAGCTTTGATTCTGCTGAGCTCACTCCTAGATTCATATGAGTATTTTGTAGACACCTTGCTTTATAGGAGACAAAAACTCACACTTAAAGATGTAAAGAATGCATTTGAATAAAAAAGATTTAAAGAAAAAAAAACTGAACCTAGGGGAAAGTATAATTGCTAAGGCAAAATCAGATAAGAAATCCAACAAAAGGGAAAAAAAGCAATTAGAAAGATAAGGCTGATAAGAAGAAGAAGAAAAATGATACTTTTATCATAAAGAATGACATTATATCAAAGATTGATTTGAGAAGAAAAAGCTTGAAAAGCTACAAAAGGAGTCAAATAGGAAGGCAACCATTGTATCAGAAGATGAAGGAGATTTTGAAGGTGCTGATGTCCTCATAACTACTGAAAAATAGCCCATTGGTGAGTGGATACTACACTCTAGATGTTCTTTCCATATATGTCCAAATAGAGAATATGTTAAGACCTTTGAATGTATTGATGGAGGGAAAATATTGTTAGGAAACAATCTTACTTGTAAGGTTGCAGGGATTAGAACCATTAGTATCAAAATGTATGATAGACCACATAAGGGATTTGGAACAAGTAAGAAATGTTCCAGACCTTAAGAGAAATCTTAAGTATGATGGATCATTTGGGCTATAGTATTAAGACATAAAAGGGTCAAATAGAGGTTAAGAATAATGGTGTTGTTATTGTGAAAAGTGTCAAAAGAAATGGGTTATATGTGCTGGTAGGTTCAGTGCCTAAGATATGTTTAAATGTTAGTGTTAGCAATGATAAAACCAAGCTTTGGTGCATGAGGTTGGCACACATAAGTGAAAATGGATTGAGGGAATTGAGCAAGCAAGGATTGTTTGGGAGCGATCAAATTTCATCACTAGAATTATGTGAAAAATGTGTATTTGGTAAGGCTACTAGACAAAGGTTCTTTTTTGGAAAGTATGAAACCAAGCAATCTCTAGATTATGCCTATTTAGATCTCTAGGGACTATCACGTGTTCCATCTCATAGTGGAACAAAGTATTTTGTTACTTCATAGATGACTTTTCGAAGAAGGTTTGGGTGTATGTCTTAAAGATAAAAAATGAAGTCCTTGAAGAGTTCAAAGAATGGTGTGCACTAATAGAAAATCAAACAAGAAAGAGGGTGAAAATGATAAGAACAGACAATGGCCTTAAATAATGTAACAGTGAGTTTGATACCTTCTACAAACAACATGGCATTGTAAGGTATAGAACTGTCAAACACACACCCCAAAAGAACAAACTTGCTAAGAGAATGAACAAGACTTTAATTGAGAAAGTCATATGTATGTTGTTCAATGCTAATTTATCTAAATATTTCTGAACAGAAGTAGTAACAACAATAGCCTATTTCATCAACAAAAGCCCGTCCTCAGCCTTAAACTTCAAGACTCTATATAAGGTTTGCTCTGGTAGCCTCATGATTTAAACAACCTTAGAATTTTTGGTTGCTTAGCCTATGCACACATAAATCAGGGAAAATTAAATCCAAAAGCCATTAAGAGGTACTTTATTAGATATCCAAAGGGTGTCAAAGGGTATAAGATATGGTGTATTGATGGAAAACCTTCAAGAACTCTAATAAGTAGGGATGTAGTTTCTTATGAAGAGCCAATGCTACAAAATATAATTAAGACAATCATCACAACACCTAGTTTTATTGAGAAAAATAGTGCTAAGTTGAAGGTGGAGCATACTAGAAGTAAAAAAGATGAAAGAACTGACTGTAAGTCACCTCTGGGTGTTTCTAAGTTATCAGAACTAGAGAATTATCAGCTTGCAAGAGATAGAGAGATAAGGGTCAAAATGGTGCCAAGGAGATATGGCATTGTAGACCTTATCTCTTATGCACTTGCAGCAGCAGATAAAGTAAATAGAGAAGAGCCAGTCAAGTATAAAGAGGCTATGAGCAGTAAGGATAGATGTAAATGGCTTGCAGCAATGAAAGAAGAAATAACCTCTCTTAAGAAAAACAATACTTGGATAAAGACCCCTAAATAAGAAGCTTATTGCTTGCAAATGGATCTATAAACTTAAAAGAAGAAGTCACTGAAACTCCAAAATACAAGGCTAGACTGGTTGCTGAGGGGTCTACATAAAATGAAAGAATATATTTTAATGAAGTTTTCTTACTTATAGTTAAACACATTTTAATAAGTGTTCTGTTAGCTATTATAACATTTTCTGATCTTGAATTAAATCAAATCGATGTAAAGACAACCTTCTTACATGAAAATCTTAATAAAGAATTATTGATGACTCAACTAAAAGGCTTTATTGAAGAGGGAACTAAGGACACGGTCTGTTTGCTTAAGAAGAGCTTTTATAGGCTGAAGCAGTCACCCAGGCAATGGTATATTAGATTTAATGAGTTCATGCTTGAGCATGGATATTGTAGGGTTCATTATGATAGCTGTGTGTATTTTAAAACGCTTGCTGGTGGTGATAGAATCTATTTACTTCTCTATGTTGACGACATGCTTATAACATGTAAACATAGAAGATAAATAGAAAAACTCAAAAAAGATTTAAATTATGTGTTTGATATGAAGGATATGGGGATTGCAACAAGAATTCTAGGTATGCAGATTGTGAGAGATAGACACACTAAGACCTTGTTCCTCTCTCAAGCTGAATATGTTAAAATAGTTCTGAGCATGTTTGCTATGAGTGGTTCAAAATCTATGTCAACTCCATTGGCAGCTCACTTTAGGCTTTCAAAGATGCAAGAGCTTGTGTTTGATTATGATATTAAGCATATGAAGAAAATTCTCTATTATAGTGTAGCTGGCAGTATTATGTATGCAATGGTTTGGTCAAGACCTAATTTAGCATACAATATTGGACTTGTGAGCATATTAATGGGAAATCCAGGCAAAGAGGCATTGGAATGCAATAAAGTGGGTTATAAGGTATCTCTAAGGGACTGCAGAGTATGAAATAAGGTATGACATAGTGAATAAAGCTACAACAGAGGTGTTTGGCTTTATAGACTCAAATTTTACAGGTGATTTGGACAAGAGGAGGTCTATTACAGGTTATATGTTTACTTTTATGTGGAGGTGCAGTGAGTTGGAAAGCTTATTTATAGTCAGTTGTGGCCCTGTCAACTACAAAGGCAGAATAAATTACTCTTACTAAGGCTGTCAAGGAAGTAATTTGGCTAAAAGGGTTGGTTTCTGAGTTAGGATTTACACAAGAATAAGTTTCTATCAGATGTGTTAGCTCAAATGCAATATAGTTGAGTAAAAATCCTATATATTATGAAAGAACCAAGCACATTAACATAATGATGCACTACATAAGGGATGAGATCAACAGTGAGGTTATAAATGTAATTAAAGTTCCATTTGAAATTGACCCTGCTAACATTTTAACAAAGCCTTTACCTACACTCAAGTTCAGAGGCTCACTGAACTTGATTGGAGTTTTTAGCTTGTGAGTCAAGTAAAATGAGAGTGCTGAAACCATGGTGGGTGGAACTTAAACAGAATAAAACTAAGGTGGAGTTTTGTGAAGGTTAGTTATATTCTATTAAGGTTGCTGAAGTGGCTTGGTGAGCTGGCATGCGTGGGACTAGTTGGTTGTTGAATTAGTTACACATCACAGCTGGAATCGTGAACATATAAAAAGGGCAGAGCATGCTGGTTGCACATGCAAATGTGTGTGTGATTTCAAGTGGTTTAAAGAGTGAATTATAAATTTCTTTGTGAGAGAGATTTGTTCTCTGTAATCATTTAAGCAATCAAAGCTTCAAGCCCATTTGGGAATTTTCAGCCGTGGATGTTCGGTACTTTGGTACTGAACCACTTTATCTTTCTGTGTTGTTCTCTTTGTTTCCTTCTTCATTTTCAGTTCTTGATTTCATTTTGTGTTTCTCTTATCGTGAAGTGGATTAGCATTGATCATTGTGTTGAATTGATCAACCTAGATTCTAGCTTTACTCCACAACTTAAAATACATATATAAGATTTTACATGAATTAATTAGCACCTACATATTTTGTTTAAGAAAAAATATATGAATTTGGATCTTTTATTTTATGCAAAAGTAAATCTTTCATTGAGAAAATTCATTAAATAAGTACAAGAATTGAGTTAGGACATTACCCGTCCAATAGACATGTTCCACATTTTCAAGAGCTAACTTTGATAAAAGAATGAGAAAAGCCATTACAATTTCTTACAACATGTTGGAACTTGATTATCCTTGAGCTTTACAAGTTGTTTTGAATTTTAAAGATTATTCAAGAAATTTCAGTTTGCCTATCTTTTGAAACGACTTAAGAGTATTGATTGCTATCAAATATAAGAGTGTCTGGCTATAATATAACTCAACGAGTCCAAGATTGAACCACATAGAACATTAAAATCTAGTTGTCCATTATTAAATAAAATTAATTGCAAAAAAATAAATTATTCATTTAAAAGTGCTAAGGTTATGGGTTCTTCTCTTGGTATTAAAATTATGGTCATAATATTTCCTCATAATTATATTTTTACTAATTTAATTATTATATAACTTAATTATTAATTAACTACCTGTTGATATATATATGGATTAAGTACATAATGTGCCACACCAGTGGCATATTGACATTATGTCTAAATATAGATCCACTTTGGATCTAAATCTACATATTAATTTGAAATGAAAATAATTGATAGAAAAATATATATTATAAGCACGTAATTAAAACTAAAACGATTTAACTATTAATTAAAATCAAAGCCATTTAACTTACTTGAGAGAATATTAATTCCAGAATTAGATTCCTTGAGTTTCACCTTTCACCTTACCTTAACAATTTAGGTACCCACATTGATAAACAAAATACTTATTTTATTTACTAAAATTCTAAAATATATTACAAGAAAAAAAAAACTGGGAACAATAAAGAGAAGAAACATGAAGAGAAAGTTCAAGTTTTGTTTTCCCTTTCCTCTTCTCTTACCCGAATGTCTCAACTTTTCGTCCTCATATAGCCAAATTGCTGCTCGCATCTTCCTCTTTTTATGTATAATAATCCAAGGTACTTTCGGCTTTTTCATAAAATAATGCAGCATTGCTCTTTTATAATTGCTAGCCCAACAAAGATTTAGCCAAAAAGTCTTCTTCAGGTGAATGATTTGGAAAGTCATTGTCTTTTTTTCTTTATTCTTTAAAAATTCATGTTCATAGTTTGACTTCCCATGTATTTTGCGAAATTGGCAATTAATATTGTGCTATTATTCCATAAGCTCCAATGATTTCTTCTTTATTCCCAAATATACCTACGAACACAAAATCTAGAAATTAAGTTAAAGTTAACAAAGAGAAATTTTTTTAACATATACATACATACATACGTACGTACATACATACATACATACATACATACATACATACATACATACATATATATATATATATATAGAGAGAGAGAGAGAGAGAGAGAGAGAGAGAGAGAGAGAGAGATCATGTATAATATGTATGTGTGTGTGTTAATTGTAGATATTTCATAATAAGAATAGCTAGAAAATGGTCAAATGGATCAAAGATTGTTTTTTACCATCTTTTAGAGCTCTACATAGTTTTTTATATTTATTAGTTCAATAGACTTTTAGATATAAAAACATACAATTTTTTTTAAAATTTTTTTTCAAAGATCATGTATAAAATAATAAACCACCAAGTTACGAAAAATAAGTAAAAAAGAATTATTTTTTAAGAAAAATAATAGGCTCAAAAAGTCACTTAAAACTTATTATAACATGTACATTCTTTCAAATAACTCAATCAACTTCACTCGTCAAATCTCTCAATTCACACTAGTCACTAATATCAACATGTAAAGTGGCAAACATGGTGTAATATAATTCAAAGTTAAGGATAATATAAATACCTAAATTTAAAAGTCATCATGTCATCTAATGTCAAAAAATCACATAAAATGCCTTAATTTTCTTTTCTTTTTTTAAGACATTTTGCCTCCAAACTTATTCTGAACATTGCCCTTAACATTTCGTATTCTAAATATACGCATGCAAAAAGGCAAAAAAAAAAAAATAAAGAAAACATAAATAATAAAAGAAGAAATAGAGAGATCATATAAACTGGCTGTAGAAACTTAAAAGATGATGACAAAGAAGAAGAAAATGTCAAAAATATTTTTTTTAAGGGGGTAACTAAACTTCTGGACTAAAAAGATGTGCTTTTATAGTCACAATACTCTATATTTAATCATCTTCTACTCAAATTTATCCAAAATTAGTCTTTACATTAAAATCAGTAAAAGATCACCAACGAAAACAACTATAAGTTATTCCACAAGTGTTAATTATTCTTTCCGCCCAACTAGAACAAGACATTGTTCTCAATGTCTTAAAGGAAAAAAAATAGAGTTTAAAAGACATTACCTGAACACTACTAGAAAATATTTATAAACGAAGAGTTAAATATAATTTGCACTTCTTACTAGAGCCACTGCTACTATTATAAGTCAATCAATCTAATGTCAAGGTCTAGAAATTTGGCTGTGGTTTGTAAGTTTGTAAAAAATCAAATAACTCATTAGCAGTAGTAGCACAAATAAAGAGTTTTTTCACTAAGAATTGAACGAAATGATTCTTAATTTTATGGTTAAATGCTATCAAGCCATCATAAAAATTATTAATATTTAACAAACCAACATATTTTTTTATGTATGTTCAAATGGGCCCATGATGTAAATATAATTAACACCTTCATAGTTGCAAAATCTCCTATGAAGAAAATGAAAGCGTCGGCACGAGTTAGCATTTCAGATATTCTCTCTTGTATAATTAAGACAATTAACTCCTCTCTAGTTGGTGATCAAGTGAGCATCCTAAAGGTTTTAAGACTTTTGAGATAATCCCTTGCACTTGGATTCCTTTAATATAAATAGCTTCTTAGACAAGTTTTGATAACCCTCAGTCACTTCTTCCATATGCCAGGTGTGGTTTTCTCTTAGTTATGACATGATCAAGATCTATAGTTTCCTGAATAAATTTTTTTGTATTTTTCGTAGTGAAACGCAGAAAGTACACAAATATTCTTAAATTGTCTATTCAAAGTTGTTGCGACTAAGAAAATCTTCAAAAACAATATGAGAATATTTGAAAAAGAAGCTCGTATTTAATGATCTTAGGTGACATACACAATAATACATAGCTATATATGGGGTGTTGTGTTTGTCAAATGATATGTAAAGCTCATGACTCAATATTAAAAAACAAATAGTAAAAAGAAATAAACAATAGTTAGATATAAAATCACACTATTACAAGCAATAATGCGAGCGATAAAAAATTAAAATAAAATAATTTTTACTAATAGTTGTGATTGTGGTTCCTCTAGTTTTATGTTTAGAAACAACTTGAATCCCTCTATATGTTAAGGATAAGTTTCTCATCTAGTTTTCTTATAAATTGGCAAATAAAGTTACTTATAATCAGATTTTTGAGACTATATCATGCACATTCTTTTTGGAATAATGGCCATAATTAGATAATTGCTCTTTATATGTATCCATTGGAATGTGTTTTAAGAGGCGAAAGGACATCATCCAATGACTCTTTATTCAAACCATCTTTAATGAATTGAATCTTGTCTTTTTCATTATCAGATGCTATTCTTAAAGGTGTACAAGGATTTCTGTTGCATTTTGTTAGGGCACACTTATAACAAGAAATGTGAAACCATTTAACTCTTCATTTTCTTGAATAGTTTTTTTTCTGCCATCAGGCATGTAGGCAATAAATTTTGGAGAAAACTTCCCTGTTAATCATACTTTTGAGTAATGAGTTGCATTTACCAAATTGTTTTGCAGTTAGTAGAGAAAGAATGAGAGGTGGTTTAGCAATGCTTTGGAGTTCTGAAGTTACAATAGAAATAAAATCATATAGTTGTCACCATGTTGATGTTGTGGTTCATAGTGAGAAGGGGAGCTATTGGAGATGTACTGGTATTTACGGCCACCTAGAATTAGCTCACAAACAACACACATGGAATTTGCTAAAAAGGTTAGCAATAATATCCTCTTTACCATGGCTCAGCTTTGAGGATTTTATTGAAAATTTAAACTTGAATGAAAATATAGAGGGTAATGAGAAACAAGTAAGCATGATTACTGATTTTAAAAAAACCCTTAAAGAGTGTGATTAGTGGACTTGGGGTTTACTAGGTATCCATTCACCTAGTCAAACAGAAGGTTTGGTCCAGTTTGATTGAAGATAGATTAGATAGATTTGGGGCAATTATAGTTAGATATAAAATCACACACATGCAATAAGAGTTGGGGCAACTACTTCTAGGAGACAACAACTATGAACTTAGTCAATTGGAGTTATGATCAAAACCTAATTTTGATGGAAGTGCTAGAAAAAGGAAGTGGATTGAGGTATATAAGGGGAAATTTTCACAGAGCTTATTATGAAGACACGTAGAGCCCATATAAGAAATGGAGAGAGAGGGTAAAGTGAGAATGGAAGGACACTAGCTGCTGAAGTAAAGGAAATCATGTAGATCTGTTCAAGAAGAAATCAAAAAAGTCTTTACCTGAGCTCAAACTGTGGAACAATGATGAATTCAAGAGCAGACGAATAAAGTTGAAGCAATTTAAGGATAAGTTAAAGAAAATCACACTAGAAATACAACCATTATAGCAGTAGAGTTGAAATCAAAAGAATAGAAAGTCAGATTGACATTTTTCTGTTAGATGAAGAAATCTATTGGAAGCAAAGATCAAGAGCTCATTAGCTGAGAGAAGGGAATAAGAGCACTAAATTCTTCCATGCAAAAGCTTTAGTGAGAAAGAGAAACAAAATATTGGGGCTTGAAGATGAATATGGAACATGGAAAAAGGAAGTTGAGGATGTGGAAAGATTGTTTTGTGAATATTTCACAAACATCTTTACTTCAACCAATCCATCCCCAATCCATATGGCAGCAGTCTTAGCAAACTCACCAAAACAAATAACAGGAGAGATGAATAATTTCCTAGATCAGAAGTTCACTGACGGAGATGTTTCCAAGGCTCTTGCTTAGACGTGTCCCACCAAAGCACTAAGCCTGGATGGTCTTCTAATAGTTTTTTCTCAGAAGCATTAGAGCTCAGTTAAGGAAGGAGTGACCACTACATGCCTACACATCCTCAATAAGGGAGGTAGTATAGCACCCCTAAATCATACTTATATTGTCTTGATTCCAAAGATGCATAATCTTATAATGGTGATTTATTTTAAACCGATCAGCATTTGTAATTTTATCTATAGAATTGTGGCAAAAACATTGGCAAATAGACTAAAATAAATCTTGAATGATATTTTCTCCCTAACCCAAAGCACTTTTATCCCAAATAGGTTAATCACTGTTAATGTAATTATAGGATATAAATGTCTCAACAAAATTAGACAAAGCAGGGGAAAAAAAAAAGGGCTGGTAGCACTTAAATTAGACATTAGCAAAATTTATAATAGAATTGAGTGGAACATTTTAAAAAATACAACGCAGTAGCTAGATTGCTCTTTAAATTATGTGAATCTAATTATGAAATGTATATCCACAACAAGCTTTTCAGTTTTGATTAATAGTGTAGCTAAAGGCTTAATCTATCCACAAAGAGGCTTAAGACAAAGATGCCCACTATCACCATATCTCTTCATCATTTGGGCAAAGGTTTTTTCAAATTTACTCATGCAGGCAAAAAAGCACAATCTAATTCATGGATTGAAGTTTATTATAGCTTTTTCCATTTTTCATCTCCTGTTTGCAAATGACAGCTTGGTTTTCTCGAGAGCTTCCAATGCATATTACAAAAACTCAAAAGAAGGTTTTTGATGTTTATGCTACTACTTCAAGTTAGATCTTCAATTTTGAGAAGTCTTCAATGTTCTTTAATAGCAACACAAATCGCTCAACTTCAATTTTGAGAAGTCTTCAATGTTCTTTAATAGCAACACAAATAGCTCAAAAGGTCATTGGAAGAGAAAGGTCATTAATGAGCCAATTTGTTGCTGATGTGGGAGGGAGAGTGAATACACTTTTCATTCTTTAATGAGATGCAAGCACGCTCAAAAGGTCTAGAAACTGACTGAATTTCATCAGAATATCAAATTAATAGACCAGCAGGATTTGTTAAGTGCTCTTCAAGAGTTGGCAAAAAATAAAAGGCAATAAAGAAATGGATAAGATAATTCTTGCGTGTTAGTCGATATGGTTTTCAAGGAATCTTTTTATCTTCAAAGAGAAGGAAGAAGATTCCCAATTATCAATGGGAAGGGCTATAGCTATTGTAAAATCATATAAAAGAATAAAAATTCCAGCTAATCAAACAATCTCCAAGCATCAGAGCAGTAACCAACAAGCATGGTTACCTCCTCCAAATGGGTGGTATAAGGTGAATGTGGATGCTGCCATTAGAATTTTAAATCAGACAGCAGTGCTAAGAGTGGTTATCAGAGACTCTAGGGGCAAGGTTATAGCAGCAACAATTTAGAGGGTTCTTTATGAAGGGAATGTGGCTTGCATGGAAGCTGAAGCAGTAAATTTTGGCATCTAGGTAGCTCAAAATGATAATTTCATGCCAATGATCATAGAGTCGTATTCAAAAGAAGTAGTTGACCTTTCTTGCAACAAGAAGGGAAGCAAAACGGAAATCTTTTGGACAATAACCATAGTTTAGCTAGCTTAAAGAGCTTAAATGGGCTGCAAATCCAACACGTTCTAAGAGGTTGCAGTATGCTTTAGCAAAGAAGCATTGGATCATGACACTACTGTTGTATGGCTAGAAAATTGCCCAGCTGAAATTTTGATGTTATTCTCTGTTCTATCTTAATGAAAACTTTACTTTCACATAAAAAAAAGTAAAAAATGAGATGAGAGAAAAGTCATTGTATAAAGAAAGTTACAAAATTTGGATCTATTATTGAACTGAACTATTCAAATCTTTTTTTATTTTTCTACCACGGCAACATTTATAGAAGTGTACGCATAATTTTTTATCATATAACTACCAATTATAATACTAAAAATTTTCATATTACAAAAGTTTAGCTTAGTAATAAATTCAAATTCATAGTATATAATAATGTTTATTGACTTATAATGCAATATCTTAGACTTGAAGAGCTCCTTATTTTACATGAGAAAAGAAAATTATGGACGAATGACTGTGATTTGTACCACAGGAGTTGTAAAATTATTTAGGTAAAAGTGACTTGCATCTTTGCATCTTGTCTTCCAAGGTCAAGAGTTTGACTATCTCTGTGTGTCGTGAGAGTATTTTTTTTATATTGAGTTTCCAATGCACCTATTTATATTTTGTACATATAACCGAGCTTATTATACTTAAAAATAAATAAAATAATAATAATTAAATTTTCATTAAGTAATTATTAACATTAATATTAATTAAAAAATTTCATATGATTTTGTTTCTTTAAGGTTTTGATGTGTATGAAAAGCCTTTAATTACTTAATTATTAAAAAGAAAAACTTTGATTTGATACCTTACATACGTGTGATTAATACATTTGAGAATAAAGCTTTGGTCGTGTACAGAAGACGACCGTATGATGCTTTGATCAGGACCGTCATCAATTTTGATGATCCAGATTGGGAAGGATATGTGGGGACTGGGGACCATAGGGACACAAGCATGATTGATGAAACAGGCGGTTGTTATTTACCGAGGTGGTCGGCCGCCGGTTCGGATTCGTGGACCCATAAACTCAAGTATTCACTCGATTTCCGTCTTTGATCGCGAGAAATTGATTTTAGCGTTGAGGGAGGGAACAACGACATATTTCATTTATGTCCTTATTGTGTGTGTGTGTGTGTGTGTGTGTGTGTGTGTGTGTATAACTGAAGGATAAGATTTATATCCCTCTTTGGCGAAGGAAACATGATCATTTTTCAGTGAGAAAACTCAAAAAAGATAACGAAGGTTCTACTCATGAATAAGACACTTATTGAATTAAAAAATAAAAACAAAAACAAAATCATATACTTTAGCTTGATCAAACTAACCACAAGTTGTACAACCACTCCTTAATTTAGTGTTTGACGTCTCACTGCCTCATCCTTAAGATCAACGGTTTATGTGTCGATATTTTGTTATGAGAGCCAAATTTTCTTCTAATTTAGGCTTAGATTTCTCCATCCTTACAATTAGATTTTCGAGCAGAACTTTTGATGAACCATATCAAACAAGTCTCGAAAGACTTCTTATTAAAATATCAGTCAAATTGTATTGTAATATTAAAAAATACTAATCCAAATTTGAAAAACACCCTTTGATTATATGGTAGTCACATCCTCGCCTATTTTTGAAGTTGATGGTTTCAAATTCTCCTTTGTGTATTGTGTATAATTAAATTTTCTTCTAAACATTATGTATTCATATATTCCAACTGCACTATACAAAATTAAGCTAAGAATTCTAGAATTTAAATAGAATTTTAATTGTGAATATAAATATTTTGTAACGTAATTCAATAAAATAAAAAATAAAAAATAATAATTGCAAGTTGAGTGAATTAAGAAACGTGTATCCTGTTTTCTTTGAATTGTAAATTTTGAATTACCCCCCCCCCACCCCGGGTGACTGACAACATACCCCTAAAAATAATTGAATACTGTTAAATTTAACAGTTGTTGACTTGTTAAAGTACAAAAATAAATTTCAGGTTCAACTAAAAGGATTGCATTATTATGTGTCTTTCAGATTGTAAGATGAATTAAATAATAAGAGATTTATTTTCTTTAGGGGTGAGGCTTGTATGTTAGTTAGATGATTATCTTATAACTTAACAAGAAAGTTTTAGATGGTAAATTTGTCCGGTCAATAAGCCTCTAAATTAATGCTATAAAATGATGAAATTTTGAGCATGTGTTTTTGTCCGACGAAGGACTCATTTTAAGTAAAAATAAATAACATTCAGGCTGTTAACGAAAATATCATAGAAACACAAGTGTACAGCCAACCAATTTATGTACTCTTTGACCATGTTTGGTTGTAGGAAAAGAGTAAAGAGAAGAGGAGAAGAAAAGAGAGGAGGAGAAAGGAAAGAAGAAGAAAAGGTTGGGGAGTTTAATTTCCTTTATTCAATTTAGGATAGAATTAGTAGAGGAAAAGGAATTTTATAATTTTTTATCTGGAAAAATTTATCCTTGTATTAGATTTTTAATATTTATTATTAAATTAATTAAAACTATAAATATGTTTAACTATTTAAAAATTAGCCTCAAGGTTAATATTTCATTCTCAATGTCCTGGCTGCATTTATAGTGCTTTTATTAAAAATGTTTTTGACTGTCATTGTCAAAAGTGCTTTTGCCAATTATTATTCAAGTGCTTTTATTAGTTTTTTTTTAAAATAAGAAATATTAATATTATTTCAAAAATAGCCCATAATATTACTATAAAGATATGAAATTTCAAATGCTCAAATAAAATAATAAAAAATACTTAGTCAAATTTCAAAGACATTCCAAAATATGAAAAAACAAAATCATAACAAAAAATACTTAGTCAAATTCCAAGTGCTCAAATGAGTTAACTAGTGAAGCTAGACATTAATAAACTATAACATCTAAGCACGAGTTAAATTTCACCATTAAGGAAAAGTTTAACCCATGTTTCTATGTTATCGTCACAAAATTGTAAAAATCATTGAGCGCACTATCACAAACAATTTAATTGGTGGCTCTAAATCGTTCTATTATTGTAAGACGACTAATCTTCTTCAACTCTTCACTCAATCCTAATTGTTTGTCATTGATTTCTTGTCCCATATCTAAACTAATGACGTTAGAAGGGTCTTTTATTTATGCAATGATAAGAGTTGTTAGCTCTTTAAATTCTCCAAGCTCTCTAGAATCTTTATTTCTTCTCCTTCTTCTTGATGAGTTGTCTGAAGTTTTTAAACGTTTTTGTGAAGCAATTAAGAAAGACACATTGTCATTAACATCATCTCTCACATTATCAACATTCAAATTCTCTCCTTGAGCTTCATTGTTCATCAAAAGATATTCTTAAATTTAAAAAAATAAAATTGAAAACCTAAGAATGAAGATTGAGATATTGAAGCTGGCAAAATCACTAGTCGTTCTACCGTTCTAAACCGAGAGATCAAGGCTGAGACTGAGAGATCAAAGTTGAAAGTGTGAGAACCGAGACTGAGAGATTGAAGCTATAAGGAAGATGTGAGAGGCGGCTGAAATTTGGAATGATTTTGTATGCTCAAAAGTTGTCACCCGTGACAGCTATCGGAAGTTGAGAGAGAGAGGATCTGTCGATTTTGAGTGAGGGGTTGTGATGTTATGAGGGAAGTAAGGCTTTTTCCATTTAGATTTGTTTAGGGATAAAGTTGGAAAATCAAAATTAAATGAGGGTAGAATAGGAAAACACAACCTTTTCATGGTGTGAACTCCGAATTTCCCTACTCTTCAATATAATCATATTCCTCAAATAACAGAGATTGGGTGTAGAACGAAATTCACTTTTACCAACTGAACAAAGGAAATTATAAAGGAAATGGAAAATCTCTCCTCTCCTGCCTTATTTTCCAGCAACCGAACATAGCCTTTATTTCTCGACTAATGACATTAGATTTTGATTATTAATTTCTTATGAGTTATTATATAAATTAGAGAATCAAGATAAAAACTGAATGTGAAGTGTATGTATGTTGTTTTGTGTCACGAGAAGATCAAATTTGAAGAAAACTATGGAAGTGTTAAAGAAAAAAATAAGATTAAAAAAAATATAAAAAAATGTTGATAAAACATTCTCATTATTATTTTTTTAAAGAGAAAGAAAAATCCTCTTTGTTAGCATCACAAATATTTTTCAAAATTCAAATCAACTAGAATAAATGAATGGATTTTGCTATTTTGCTTTTTTCAAAATAAAGATTTCAATTCAAATTATTTATCGGTGCAGTGGTTGATATTTTCTTTCTTCATTCTTAAAATCAAAGGTTTGAATGTCTCTTCAAAAGTATGTATAGGAGCATATTTTTAAATTTTTTTCTTTAGTTCAAATTTTTAGATTGAACTTTCTTTAATATGAAGCTAATGTGTGGATTCCAACAAGTATACTCAATTGCATTTATTAGTTTTATACTGTAAATCTAATGTGTAAATAAAGACAAATGAATAGAAAACAAAAGAGACGTGTATACAGCAGGGATCGTGATCCACATTGAAGCATTAATCAAAGCCAAATGAAACACACTTCTCTTAAATTAGGGATAGTAAAATGTCAGATTCAGATTGAGCTTGATAAAATTCAAGCCCTATCCTAGTATGTCTTTGGTCAGGTTAGGCTCGGCCCGACTCGGCCCAGATTTTTTCAGATCAAGCCAAAAAATCTGAATTTTACATTCTACATTTTTTTTTTTTTCATTTTGTTTTTTACAACTTTATAATCTATAAAATTTTACTTTTTGTTGGATTAGGCTTTAAAAATTGGGCACTAAATTTAGAAACTCCAAAAAATATATTATGGGTAAGTTAAATATAGATTAAAAAAAGTGTATTTTAATTAAATAATACATTTTTTTATCATTTTTTGGATTTTCGAGCCGGGCTACCGACCCGATCTGAAATACCCGAACTTGGGTCGGGCGGCTTTGTCCACCATCCCTGCCTTAATGAAGCCCACAACAAAAGTTTTAAATAAACAGATTCTAACGGTCACTTTTTCTATCAATCCTCTTCGGATAATAATGATGCTTCAAATTTCTTGACCGTTCTGTCATCCACTCTCCAATTTTTATTCTTCCACATCTCTCTCTCTCTACTCTCTAGTTCATATTTTCTAAAAGAGTAAAAAAAAAAAAAAAAAGGAGCGCTTCTGTTCTTTTCGCTTGAGAGAAAGGAAAAAAAAAGTGCTTTTACATTGAAGTCAAAATTATTATCATAACTGTTATTAATTGGGCTCATAACAATATAATGGGGTGCTTTTTTGCATATTTTTGCGGCACTTGTGCTTGTAAGCATCGAAAGCGCCGGCATTTGGTGAATGCAATTGCAACTCAGCCCGATTCCCCAGTAAGTCTATTTCCAAATCCAAACTTTCAGATTTTATTTCTTATTGGTATTTTTGCTTCTTTTTTTTTTCTTTTTTTTTTATTTTGTTTGTTTTTGGAAGCAAATGATTGATGAAATGAAATTGTCTGCAGAGAGATAAAGTAAGTGAAGCTCTTCAACTGGTTAAATCGACAAAAGAAGAAGCTCCTGAAAAACCCATTGCAGAATCAAAGTAAGCTTACATTTTTCTGACTGGCCTTCTCCCCCCCCCCCCCCCCCCCCCCCAATATCCAAGTTCTTTTAGAGGGAAAAGAACAGCGGTAGGCCGTGATTTGGCGGCAAAATGGTGAGAGAGATCCTATCATATTTAGAAATGTTCACATAGATTTTCTTTTGAGTCAATTATGCGCTTTGACTATAGTGACTCAATTGTATTTCACTATAACATAATTGCTCAAAAAGGAGTCTCAGTGACTATTTCGTCAAGCCAAGGGTCGCTGTCCTTTTTCCTATTTTGTAATGTATATTTATTTTCCCAGATTACGTATATTCTTTGGCATGTACTTTTATGTAGAGAGAAAGTGGAGGAGGCATTGGATTGTTGCAGTACTATAAAGAAAGTCACTTCTGATTTAAATGTCAAGACTCTTGAAGAAGAGTTGGTTATTGAGCAAGTTGTTATTGATAATTTGGTGGAAAACAATGAGAACGAGGAGAGTGTTGATTTGGTCAAAAGCAATGAGAATGATAAAGAGATCGATATCTTGGATCAAGAGAACGAGAAGAAAGAGAGAGGTGATGATGACTTGGTGAAAAAAATTGAGAGAAAAGGAAGTGAAAACGTAGGAGAGACACCAAAAGTTCCAAATTATAGATACCAAAATTGTGCTGCTAGTGAAGATGACTGTGATGAAGATTTGCAACCGGAAGGAAGTGAGATAAATGATGGTAATGGTGATTCTAATGATTTGGGTAGTAATCGACAAATGTTTTTAGTTCAAGAAGAGTCATCAGATTCATTGTTTTCACTATCAATAGAGTCTAGAAAACAAGTTTGCGAAGTTGAATTGGGGGAAAAGGAGGTTAATAGTCCAATGCCTAAATGTAGTGCTAATCAAAAACTTGATGAGGCTAGAGATGGGAGTCAGTGTTTTCATTCTGTGCTGAATCCAGTTGAAAATCTTACTCAATGGAAAGTGATCAAAGCAAGAGCTGCAACAACTCCGTTCAACTGTCACAACAAAGAGAACATCAATTTTTGCCCAGAGCCTAGTTTTAAGCTAACAACTTGGAGTTTGAAACTGAATCCTAATAAGAAGAATGAGGTTGTGGACGGAGATGTTGCAGTTGATACAAGCCTTTCAAGCTGGTTAGTTGACCCCAAAGCAACACCAATGTCCAATACTAGTATCATATCTGATGGAAATTCAAGTCAAAATCGTCAGGATAAGCCAATTTTGGGGGATTTAACAGTTGAAGAGGTGAAAGAATTATCTGTACCTACATCTGCAAGACAGTCAAGGAGATGCCGTAGTCCTGATGAACCTAAAGTAGGTACAATTGGGAGCTACTGGAGTCATACAGGGAAGGTTATAAATTCAGATTCAGGCTCTTCCAGCCAAGGAATGCCCAAAAGAACAAGCAAAACTTGTGAGGTAAGATGAGGTCCATTTGTTTTGTAATCTGTTTGCTTATCTGTTTGTAACATGAAGGTATTGATAAATTGTTATTGCTCAGGATGAGAAAGTGAAGCGGCATTCTACCCCATTGCAATCAAGGCTGGATTCTTGGATAGAGTTTTAGACATAGTCTTAAGCTTAAGTTGTGAGCATGGTCACCTTTCTTTTATTTCCACCCGCCCGCCCCGCCACCCCCCCAAAAAAAAAAATAATAAAAAAATAAAAATAATCGCTGAATCTCCTAATCCTGCTTGATGGGTATAAAACATCGCACCATTGATTTGTAAGAAATTGTAATATCATCAAGTGATTTTGATTTTAAAATAAAACGGTTACATCATCGATACATTGCAGATTTAGTCTCATGTATACAATCATTGGCTTGGCACAGCAGGCAGACCAACTAACTGTGGCTCCAATTATGGCTTCAAAATGGGTAAGGATGAAATATTCAATTGCCGCAGCATATAGCACCTAATAAGTAAACTCTATACTGCTTTATGCCTTTATTGGCTTGGGCTCACAATGCTCGTGTCTTGGCGTCTGCTTATTCATTTGGCTTGATTACTGAATTCGTCTACAATGCTTCTTTGCTTGTTGACTTAGCTTGATTACTGAATTTGTCTACATTGCTTGATTACTGAATTCATCTACAATGCTTCTACATATCGTGAAAGAGTCTCCTTATCTGCTCAACAGTTGCTGGCATTAATGTCACTGGGCAGCGCTTATACTGTGTCGATATAATTCCACAAAAGAAGAAAAGCCAATAGTAAAGAAGATATACAAGCAAGTAGGATAATAGAAAATTGCAAAAGGTAAAAGAAAAATCGAAGTTTCATATATTGATTGCACTGCACACAGATGGACAGTAAAATGTAAAGGCCATCCAGTGCTATAGAATCATTGACTTGCTTATGCCTTTTGAAACTGTAAATTGCCGGCCACTATATTTTCAGCTGAGAAAGGGACTTGATTGAGATCAAATTAAACATCTTTGAAAAATATGAGCTTTGAAAAAATTGAAGTTAATAAATCTAGACCCAACCACAATGAGATCTGTTTTCATTCTTGAAATATTCTAGTGATTTTAATCAAGAATAAGAGTCTAGGGATCTCACCTGTGAAACATACTTGAATATGCAAGCATAGCAGAATACAAACCCTGAGACCGTAACTACAGATGGATTTGCACGCTTCTGTGAGCATAATGGGCAGATTGTTCTATCAGGTGGCAGTGGAATACCCTCTCTGGCAACCTGTTTAAGATATAAATCAAACCAATAATTTAGTAAACATAGTACCACATTTAATTCCGTCTGATATGGAATTATTAAAGATACAAGAATTGAATGTTTTAAGATAACAAAAGTCACAATTTCTCAGCAAAACAAGAAGCATTTTCAAGAAGTGGTCCTTTGATATCCATAGAAACAAATCCTACATTCTCTGCCTCAAGTGACATTATACGCTCATACATAATCTTATGTTAAATTATGCATAGCACACACATGCATGTGTGCGTGGGGGGTGTGTGTGTGAGAGAGAGAGAGAGAGAGAAAATCAAAGAAAAATTGAGTATTTTTTCACCTTTGGGGGTGGAGGTGGTGGGGGTGGTGGATACACCGTTGGGGCTGACATTCTCTCCTCAGCAGATTGGTACCACCATTCCATCATCTGAGTAATTTACATTATTTATAATGTTGAAGCTATTTATTTGTAAGAAAATAGACGCAAAAATAATAATAATAATAATAATAAAATTGCAATGATAAAGACAAAAATAGCATAAGTATTCAGAAACTGTCCAGTTGTTGCATGATCTGTTGTACTATCTGGTTTCCAGAAGCAAAGCATTTTAAAGATAACTACCCCTTTATAAAGGACATACATCATATTCATATGCGGGTAAATCACACTCACTTTAAAAAAGAATACTGCTGCAATCAAGCCAGTCTGTGCATAGTCAAGCATCGTGTATGCACAGCTAAGTAATGCTCCTTGTAATTTCTGTAAGAGTAGATTGATACGACATCAGTATGCTATAATCTAAATAGTAATTTTGGGTTAGACTAATAGACTTTTCAATATCTGCAAACTAATTCAGTCTGGTACATCAGTTAATTAAAGTCACCAACCAAATAAAGATACTGAAATTATACCTTCAACCATAGAGGGCCGAGAAGTCTCTCACGTTCACGGCTTCGTATCTTGGATATTCTAGAAGAATTATCCATCTACCTTACATCAAAAGGTCAAGCAGGAAGTACTGAGATGTACATCAAACAGACAAAAATATAATGATTTTAAAAAAAAAATTCTGGGGAATCTATAGGCTCATAACCATGTAAATAATGAATACATACATGTTTTTGAAAGGAGATTCAAAAAGTTATCTATTGGTTCACAATTTTCCTGACCGATGCAAATATTGACGACTTAATATAAGAATATGAGCCAAATATTTTACCAGCTCTTGCCCTGTAGCTCGACAAACATGGATTCCAAGGGCATGCAATCCTACAGAATAGAAGCCAGTAGCATCCAGCAGATATAAGAGCTGATAAGTGAATGATAATCCTGCATTGGAAAAACCCTGTATTAGAAAAGATATATTAATTGATATAAACACAAAATATGGAGAAGACAACAAGAAGACCTTCATACTATGCTGTATTTGCACTTAGTAATGGTAGTGCCAAAGCTTGTACACCACATCTTTAATTAGGCACTAGCAACTTAAATTGTAAATAACATTAAATTGTAAATAATGTTTAGTAACCGTACACTCTAATCAAGTGCCAGTAGAACTCCCCAAACAAACAAAAGTTTAGTAATCTAAAAGGTTCATCCTCATGCGTAGGAACTAACTTTTTATTCTTTTAAGTTTTAAGCATAGATCATAAATGGGAGGGGGAAAAAAAGTTTAATTACAGCTTCAAGATTGATATCATTCAACAAAACGAATGTCCAATCTCCAGCAATTCAACTAATAACTGTCATATAACATTTAATTCCAACTTTACTAGATTATAAACCTCCCAAAAGCTTGCTTAAATTTAATGATCAGCACGGTCACCAATAAAGACACATAACAAGAACTTAAAATTGCAAGTACCTTCACAGCTAGCATGTAGCCATGGATAGCAAGCAAATATTGTTTTCTGAATTTTCTTCGTTAAACGTGTTCTAACTGATGTTTCTGCATCTGTACCTCCCCTAGAAACAAGAGGGTTACCCCCTCCACCAAAATAGTCTGCATCATCAAATCTTTCATCAGTAGGTCCCCATAAACTTGCTTGTAGCCTGGCTTCCCTTTCCTTGTTGTAGACTGAATGCAATTTCGACTTAAAATACGGCATCACAACCTAAACAGAAAATCAAGTCTAGAAATCAAACCCCTTCATCAAGCCAGGCCTTTAGGGGAAGTTGTTGATCAAAATGAAAATGAACTAAAGATATGGATACACTTGGTAAACATGGCTCAAGTACAACGAATACACAAGGTGATATAGACAAACCAATGTAGGAATCAAGCGAAACTCAAAATGGCAAAGCCATAGCCAGATAAGGAGCAGAACAGAATACCATAAATACAACTGAAAGAACCCTTTGGCGCTTTTCTAACCCAGAATGATGAATCCCATCACTGGACTTCAATCGAGTATCATCCTTTTTTGCTCTTATTCTCACAGATCTCCTTCGCAAACCATATAGCGATTCAGAAAAAGAGGCATCTGAAGAAGCAAGTCAACAAATTAACAAACTCAAGGCAACTGTAAAAGAACCAACAGCATGCTCAGGCTACAAGAGATCATGCAAAAACGATATGAGTTACTGATCAGCACAGACAGGGCTGATATGTATAGAGTGGATATCAATAGCCTAATTGGTAGAATATTAGTGTATACTTGGATTTTCTATCAATTTTGCAACCACATGCACAAGGAATGACTATCATGGGCTTTAGGACCGGCTTAGATTTCATCAATTTCACATCATAAAGACAAAAACAAGAACAAACCTGTATTTCGCAAACTGTGGGTTTCGAGAATCAGCATAAGCAAAGCAAAGAACTCGTCTTCATAGTCTAAAACTTTATGGAGAAACGGTCTTCTTAATGCCAAAACCTGCAATCTCACACATTATATTACAAATTCAATCCAAGGTGAGTAAATTTAATGCCTTGGAAGCAAAACTTGCTGAAGTTTCACTTCAAATGACAAGTGCAGTCATCAAATTTCTGCTATAAACTCTAAAACCCCAACTTTTTTTTTTTAACAAAAGAAAGACTTTAAAAACTATCATTAAACAATCAGAATTTAAAAGGGTATTAATTTCAAAGGGAAATGAAAGAAAAAATTGACTATAACTCAACTGGGTCAGCATTATTTTATCAGTTGCAATCAAGGAAAGTTACAGAGCTACCAAAAAAATATATATTATAGAAATAATAATTTGTACGGTGAATATGTACAGCTTACGCCAACAGAGTAAGTGACAGCGGCTCGAAGACTGGCGGGCAGCTGCTGAGCAGCCGCCATCTCGAAGAACGTTGGCCGTGTGCCTTGTCCTCCCACCTGAAACAACATCTTCGAAATCTTCTTCTTCTGCTTCTATTTTTTGTTTTATTTTAATGTAATTTTCATTTTATAGGTTGTGTTTATTGATGCTGGCATAGTAGCAGTGTGTCAAGGTTGTGCGCTTTGTTAGTCTGTAATAGGGGCGGGCGCTATTCAGTTTGTTCGGTTTAGGGCTGAACGGAATCAAATTGAATCCAAATGGATCATGAATTTATTAATCAAATGCGAATTAAATTATAGAACCAAATCGAACTAAATTAAATTAATTTAGTTTGATTATGTTCAGTTTTATAATTTAGTTCGGTTTAATTCGGTTCAGTTCGGTTCTATTTGATTTTATCAAATATATTCATTATTCAATAAAAAAAATATAATATAATAATACACTATTAATACAACAATAATCTTGAGTCTATAAATTATCAAACAATAAACAACATAATAAAATTTAACAATAGTAAATTAACATAATAAATTCCAAAAACAATCTAGAAATTCATAAATAATAACCAATATAATTAAATCTAACAATAATAAATTAAAATAACAAAGTTCAACAATAAAATAAAGTGTATGTTATGATATATATAATATCATGTATTAATTTAACAAACAAAAATAAAAAAAGATAAATTATGAATTATTTTTTAATTTTAATTTTAATTTTTTCTTGAACCATTTGGTTCGGTAATTTAGTTCGGTTTTTAAACGAACCAAATGGTTCAGAATTTTTGAATCATTTGGTTTTTTACTCAAAACCGAACTGAACCAAATTGTCATAATATGGTTCCATTCGGACTGAACCGAATCAAATGCCCACCCCTAGCTTGTAATAATAAGTTTATGTAGGTGTTTCATGAATCTGTTTTTTCCTTTTATATATATAATAATTCTCTAAATATCTTTATTTTAATAAAGTAAATATATATGAAAATATAGATTTTAATTTACTAATAAATATAAAAATATAATTTTAATGTATTAAATTTTATATATTTTTTTAATTTTACAATACATTTTTACTTTAATAAAGTGATGATCCTTTCACTAAAAAAAGATTATAGAAAAAGAGAATACTACTTTAATTTAAAATTCCAAACTTTATTAAAGTTGAGAAAAATTATTAAATAATATTATTCAATAATTAGTGGAATTATTTACACTCTAAATATTATTTTAAACACTCTATTATTCTATGTTCATACACTAATTATAAAAAAATAAAATTTACTTTGTCCATTGTTTAAAATTCTAAAAATAACCTTACTTAAATTACTTAATTTTATTTCCTTAAAATACCAATAAAATTATTTAGCACACTAATTTTAACAAATTTAACATATGCTTACAAAAATAAAATTAAGTCATAAATAATTTTAATTATTAATTATTTTTATTTATGTTCAAAATTAAATTTTACACCCAAAATAACTTGTAATGAGGAAGCAATAATTAAAATATTCTATAAAGACTTGGAAAAGAAAAAAAGGAGACAAAGAGACGAAGAAGACGACGAAGGGCCAAAGCCGCCCCGCGCCCGGCCGGGAGCCCGGCAAAGAAAAGAGAGAAGAAAAGCACTTTTGTTTGCTTTTATTTTTTGAAACAAAAAAGTATCACACATCTTTTGTAATTAATTTTCTCATTTTTCATCAAAATATTTATCAAAGATGTTGGAAATAAAAATTTTACGGTTTAAGGTATGAAAGTTGTAAATTAAATAATGAGTGTGTTACATGAGTGTTTAAAGTAATTATACAATATTGATTTATGATAAGTTATCCTTAATAGTCATTCACTAGTAAGGATGACAATGAGGCAGATATGGGTTGGATCTATTCTGCTCTAGATCCAGATCCATAATAAAAATTAAGATCCGTATATATTCCAGATCCGTCATGAATCTATATTTTTCGCTCCATATCCAGATCCAAAAAAGAAATAAATATATATATCTGCTCCAAATCCGAAAAAAAATTAAAATCCAAATATATTCTAGATCCGTCATAAATTCTAAAACTCAGCAATAAAAAAGTAATAATTTTTTAGAATGAAAATTGAAGGCTAAAATGTTTTGATAACAAATAAATTATATAATTTATCTCAAAATATAATAAATATTGTAGTTTATACTTTTACACCAAAATAACAAATAAGAAAGATAATAAAATATTCTTCAAAAGTAATTGCAGAAGTAAGATCAATCTAATAGTCTATTGTCTCCTTCATCATTCTAATATCCACACACACCCATCCTTATTCTTACAACATTAGATAATGACATATAAATTAAATATGATTTATATTAAGTGTTTTATTATTTTTATTATGGTCATATTTGACTAAATATATGAATAACTATATTCCTTAAAAATTATTTGGCCAATATAGTAAAATAAATTACCAAGTTGTATTACTTGACTTGCAATTTGAATATTGCATGTACATGCTTTGGGGCTGGCTGACCTTTAAATTTACAAAACTAACCTTTAAGTTTTAAGAATTTAAATGTATGGTAAATACCACTAATATGCTATGAATAAAATTTATTATTATTATAATTCTACAATTGTTAAGAGACTTTTAAAATAAAATAAAATTAAAAGATAGGTGGATATAAATATGGATTTAGATATTAGGATAGATCCAGACCTGCTCCAGATCCGTCTTAGATCCACACATCAATATCCAAATCCGATCCAAATTTATTTTAAACCAATCCAAATCCGATTTGATTGGATTTGGATCACGTAGATCTTAGATCAGATCCAATTCATTGTCATCCTTATTCACTAGATGAATATTTTTGTAATACATTTTTTTTTTAATTAGAGTGATCATAATAATTTTTAGAGTACAAATAATTCCACCATTTAATAATATAACTAATACATACATATATAATAGTTGCATGAAGACCAAATTTAAGTTTTATTCCCTTTACCTCTTTTAAGATTTGAGCATGGCAATGTGAAAGCAAACGGGAACTGCAAATTGGGATTTGATAGGCCCGATAAAAGTTCAAACTCGATCCATAAATGGATATCAATTAAACAATTTGATTATTTAATTATAGGATGGTGATGTTTAACCCTCCAATTTCTCTTATTGGCCACTATGTTTCAATTAATCTCACTTATTTATACAATTACACTTATTAAATAATAAAACATAATTAAAAAATCGCAATTCTAGAAATCCTAGCCACATTCATCCCCCACTATTACCCCTTCAAGCCACTGCACCATTATCCCTTAGTCATTGGTTGACTAAAACCTTTTTTCATTAGAATTGATTTTAGCGACTTGATATAATAGTATCGAAATTAAAATTTTATCAAATGAAAAGAGGTAAAAGAAAAATTTCAGTATAAAAATCAGGAAATTTATAAACTAATTAGAATGGATGACAAATAATAAAAATGGGCTAGCAATGAAGTTGTTAGAATTGGAACAAATGATAAAAAATGGTGGCTCGTGATGGTGATCATGGTGATGGAAGGTGGGTAAGGTTTTGGAATTGTAAAATAAATGACGTTGATTAAATAATAGGATTAATGAGAGAAATTGAGAACGTCAAATATCACCGCTATTAGTTATTTCAACCATTTAACCCATTACTTTAATAAACATTTAATAATTTAAAATAAGTATAATGACTTAGATTTTTTAAAGAGCAAAGTAGTTGTCTTCGAGACACTGACCGAAACAATAGACTTTTTTTCCCTTTTTTAATGAGGAAGCAATAGAACTAAATTATAATTAGTTTTCTTTTTTTTTGAAAGGTAAAATACAATTAGTTAATTACTACAAAAAATAAAATTAAAAAAGTCAACATCTTCGTCAAACTAATATTAAAGTTGACCCATGTTCATCTACCAGATGTTCTACAATAGTACAATAAGCCAACAAGTGGATTTACTTAAAAGAAAAGGAGAAATTGATATATATTCTCGATAAAATTCATATTATAATAAATGTAAATGATAATCAATTAAAAAGAGTCATATAAGTAAATCACGAAAATGTAATCAGAAATACCTAATTGTAATATATATAATAATAATAATAAATCATATGACTTAATATCTTTCTCTAACTCCAACAAAAAAAAAAGATTTCAGATTAAAATATTTCTATATGCACAGTACAACTCATTAATCTACCAAGACTTGTTCCGAAATTTAATGCTATTAACATTTAGGGTGATAGCTATCTCTACCCATATTCATGGGAGGAGAAATAATTTTGAATTACAGTTAAAATTCGAACTTAGTGACCTCGGGAAATTTACAAAAATAGCCAAAAAAATTAGTCATTTTTCAACTTTAACCCTTCAAACTTTTTTCTATCATAACTAGCCAAACACCCTATTTTTGGACTACATTACCCTCATCATTTTCATCAAATTTACAAAGGCATGCCACTTTCCCTTATTAATTCCAGCACTTCCACCATTTTTTCCTTTTCAACTTAACAAATTTCATCACTCAACAAACTCCATTACTCTCAATAAATTAGCAAATTTCATCAAACAAGTATTACATAATTGAAGATATAATTATCAATTTGAAAGCTTCTTAAGGTTAGTTTATACTCTTACCATAACCTAAACTTTTAATCTATTGATTTTATCATTTGAGTTCGAAATTGATGTGAGTTTTTATTGCAAATGTTGTTATTTTTCATTAACAAAACA
>NW_006262339.1:34242125-34248528 GCF_000493195.1 Citrus x clementina | reverse complement strand
TTTTATGGGAGACAAGGCACTGTTCCCACTGCCTGTCTCACTAAATTTAAGTTATTTTCCGAAAGTAATAACTTCGGCTACATGTGTCCGTTTTAGGCGTATAATATATCATTTCGAAGCTTACGATGAGACGAAGTAAATCAAAAATTGTATACTTCATATCATCCACATAAATGTACTGCATATTCATTTTTACTAGGTTTTGTAGCGTGAAATCTTATCTCGTTTGCTCTCTCCTTTTTTTTTAGGTTTAATGGATTCCGTTGTATTTCAATTATGTTATGACGGTTGGTGGGAGACATTAGCAGATGGCCGTACGGAGTACGTGAATGCGAAGAATACAGCATTTTTAGTTCGGAAAGATTGTACGTTTGAGCAATTTATGGCAAGGGTGTATGAAGTTTTACAGATAAATCCTATTGAATATAGTTTGTCGATGAAGACAACTTTGAGATCTAGTAACACAATGTATCGTGCATGTTCACTACCTATGGATATATTTAATGATGAAATGGTTAATGTTGTGCTGCACATGGCCTCTGATGTGGTCAATTATGGATGCATCCCTATATTTGTCACCACACATCCTCGAGTTCCGGCCGAAAATCCTGAGCCACTTGTGGAAAGTGAAAGTTCGTTTAGAGCAAACGAGTCTGTCCCTGATATTGAGGAAGAGGTGTTACCACAACAAATGTCGTTCCAACAACATTACTCACCAGTCAACGAAAACAATGACACTATTGATGATAATGGCATTACGATAGCGGATGTTGAAGATAATGTGTTACCATTAGGGACATTGTTAGGGCAACATTACTCTCCATTTCAAAATAATGAGTTCCGCAGTTATGATGATCCTGGTTATAACACCAACAACACAGAAGCTGATAATGTGCAAGGCATGAACTCCAATACTGAAGTTGATGATAGGGACACTGGTCATTCCGATATTCCTATCAATAATGAGGATGAGCATCAGTATGATATTCCTGTTAACAATAGAGAGAATCGACCTATTCCTCCGATGGCCCGTTCGAGGAGGAGGACAACAGTTGATCCTCTGGTGAGTCTTGCTCCAGTTTTGCCTTCAAACTTGGTTGCTCCAGACTTAGTTAGAAGCTGTAATTCTGCCGACATTGGTGTGGGAAAGTTGTTCGTTGAGAAGAATGAGTTAATACTGGAATTGCGCAAAGTGGCCTTGCGGGAAAAATTTGATTTCAAGATTGCACGGTCCACAACGACACGCTTTGATGCTCATTGTTCTTCGGAATCATGTAATTGGTGTCTTCGCGCAACAAGAGGTTCGGATGAGCATAATGTTCCTTGGGTAGTGAGAAGAGTTGACAATGTTCATACGTGCTCTAATGAGGTTTTGCCTAGTGGCCTCCGCCAAGTTAGGAGTCGGGTTGTTGGCCATCTTATTGCGGATAAATTTATTCAGGATAAACGGATATACACGCCGAATGACATTAGAACAGACATGCAGCAAGAATACGGGGTCCAGTTAACATATCAGCAAGCATATCGGGCTAAAGAAGTCGGTCTTGAAATAGTACGAGGGAACCCTGCAGAGTCATACAACTTACTTCCCAAATACTCTCACGTTTTGACCAAAGCGAATGAGGGCACAGTGACACACCTCCAGCGGGATGGAGATGATAATTTCTTATACTACTTTGTTGCGCTTGGATCTTCCATTAAGGGCTTCACACAGTACATAAGGCCTGTGATTGCTGTAGATGGCACTCATTTGAAGGGGCTATATCGTGGAAGCATGTTTGTAGCAACATGTTTGGATGGTAATAATCAACTGTATCCGTTAGCTATTGGGGTCATGGATTCAGAAAACAATGATGCTTGGGAATGGTTTATGACGAAGTTACACGGAGTGATTGGCGATAGGCCAGAGTTAGTATTTATCTCTGATCGATGCACTGCCATCAAGCGAGCCGTTTTAAAAGCATTTCACACTGCTAGTCATGGAGTTTGTTTTTACCATGTCAAAGGCAACATTAAGTCTAAATTCAGGATGTCCAAAGCTATTTGGGATCAATTCGAGCCAGCTTTTATTAATGCAGCAAAGGCATATGGACACGAAGAATTTAAAAGACAACTTGAAGGGTTGTGGATGCTCCACTCGGCCGCGGCTGATTACTTAGAGAATAATGTGGGCACGTGTAATTGGGCAAGGTCCGAATTTGAAGGTAGGAGATACAGCATACTTACCACCAACATTGCAGAAAGCGTGAATTCTTTAATGAGGGAACCGCGAAAATTTCCTATTACTCATCTTGTTGATCACTTTAGAAAAACATTACAGCAATGGTTTTATGATAGGAAAATTGTCGCTGAATCGATGAGCACTCGTCTAACGACGTGGGCAGATGAGATAGTCGACGAAAGGAGAATTTTGGCCGAAAGAATGACCGTTCGGCCAGTGTCTCAGCATCGATTTCATGTTTTGGGTGGTGGTATGAAGGAAGGGATAGTTGACATTCATGAAAGAACTTGCTCCTGTAGAGTATTCCAACTCGATCAGCTTGTTTGTGCGCATGCAATTGCTGCTTGTCTGATCGTCCGTGTGGATTACATAAGTCTTTGCTCTGATTATTACTCTAAAGATTCATTGGTCATGGCATATGCAGAACCAGTAGAACCGGTTGGGGACATGACAGATTGGGACATTCCAGAAGAAATCCAGGAAATCAGAGTTAACCCACCGATCGAAGCACCACCACCTGGTCGTCGTCCAGAGTTAAGAATTCCTTCTATCGGTGAGGATGTTAACCGAAGAACTGTGAGATGTGGTCGATGCAACCAACCAGGTCATAACCGCAAGAGATGTAAAAATCCCATTGTGTCAAATCCAAACTGACTGTGTCGTTGTAACTAATTATGAATTATGAACTCTTATTATAATTTATATTACAATTATATGTAATGAGGTATATTATGTTATGTTCATTTGCATAATGAGTACTAAAGTTGATCAATAATTACTTATAGCTAAATATATGAATATATCAAAAGTTTATATCTATTAGAAAAACAATCTACATCCATACATCAAGTCTTAATACAATACAACGACTTACAAGGCAATATCGCCCGTGAATATATCTACAGCAATTTTCTTCCTGAAGTAATGCCCGTGGCTACTATCAAAATCAAGTTTTAGCCCGAACATCAAATACATTGTAAACATCAACATAAATACACCGCAATCACCACTTCCAGGTGATTGTTGGGGCACATCCTTAACGATTCTTACTTTCCAAGGGTCGGCACTCTGCAGCTCAGATCGAAGGTTGTAGAATCCAACATCTTGAAGCCATTGAGGGAAGACGACCTGAAGAGGTTTGAATTTACGCAAATATGTTTTGTCCTCGCGAAAGGTAACCAACGAGTCGTAAATCCGCATCCTCCTCACGCGAAGGTCCGCTCGAGCTAGTACCCAATGATCGCCGCCCAAATTCACAGGGATGAATATCTACATAAATAAATTGGTAAATTAGTATATTTTATACACAATTACCATAAGATTGAGTGACAATTCTTACCATATCGACATCCGTAAACAGTTTGGACATGAGATCTTCCCGCCCATCCATATAGCTGCTCAAGTTGTTGCCATATTGTAATGAATTGACATCACAACTACCATTGTTCCATAATTGCTTTAGGAACACCTATTACACGATGAGTAGAAAATTAATAACATTTCGAGATATTTAAAACATCGAAATTATAATTAATGATTATAAAATTTAAAAACATGCCCAAAAGTATGTATCTGTATGCGTGACGCGTTGTGGTAGTGCATTTGGAAACCGCCGTTGCTTCTTGCTGATCAAGCGGTAATACGTGTGAATATGCTGTGAAGGGATTATACCAAGTTAATTTATATCAATATCCATGCCAGCAGAAATATTATTGTGTATTGTAATGTACTGACCATTAAACACGCTTACCTCGTCACCAAGCCACCCCATCGAAGCATTGCCCATGAGTATTTCAAAGAAATTTCGAGACTGTTGGACAGGCCGATCCACGGAAATGTTGCCGGCAAACCACTGATCAAACTCCTCACATAGTCTTGAGTCTTCTAGTCCCCTAAGCGGATTCATATCCACACTCGATCTTTCATCAATTTCATAGTCCGTAATGTTGAGTGCGGGTAGAGCCCTGACATTCCTAACTCTCTTGAAAGGAGGAATGAAGTAAGGACTGCCAAATATATACGACGGTCGGTACGGACGCCCAAACTTACTAACGCCGGGAGGTGCCTCTGTGAATATCTGTACACTGTCATCACATATGTCCCCATGTAGACTGTACAAGGACATAGGGGTGTGCTCGTCGTCATTACCAGCATCAGTATGCGTACCATAGCCAGCATCAACGTTCGGACCATAGCAATCTGGGGCCTGTTGTTTCGAGGAGATGAACATATTAACATAAGTTCGGGTTTGAAATCATAATAACATAACGAAAACATACGAAACTTGCTCACCGAGGGTGCGGGGCCAAACATATTTGCGTTCGCGCCCTTTGAAGCACCCGCGCCAAACGAAGCCATAAACTCCATGACCGCTGCTCTATATTGTTGTGCTTCTCTGCGTTCCGCCATAAGTTCTGACCTCAGTTCGTTAATGGAACTGTGTCCAGTCTGAAGTTCCGACCTCAACTCGTGAATGGAAGACTCTATTTTATCCAGTCGTCCAACGAAATAATCATTGCGGAACTTAGTCCTTGCCTACAATTTACGCAAATAAGAAAGTAATGACAAAATGTCGGATAGGTATATGTGCATTGTAAATGTTCAGGACGACAGAAGTTACCTCTGGCTCATTTCTGTCATCTGAATCATGTGCGGATTCATAATGGTCGTCGGCAGCACCGGCATCCTCAACAGGACTCTGCTCCAGTCCTATTGGGCTCGTGGGGTCAGGATCCACCTCGTTTGGCCTTGTACTGGATGGCGCATTGATTGAAGGCTGGTGCTGCACCAAGTAAAACAGAAAACAATAAATACCTAAAAAACAAACATATAAATGACTTTGCACCCGGTTTTCAATGATACTATAGATGATACCCACATTACGGACCCAACTTGGCAAATATGGCACGTAATCCTCGACACTCTTCCAATAATTTGTGGCTCTCTCCTTTGCATCCGGTTTCAGCGTTTGGAAAATGGTGTCATCCTGTCGTAAAGATTACCAAATTTCCAATTAGTATAACCATATATTATGTAATACTTATATACAGACATACATATAAATGACTTACAAGACGCTCGTTCAGGTATGAATACACTTCGCCGAAGTTAATATTTGAAGAAGCCACAGGCTTCCATCGCACGATCCGAGCACCCTTCCTCTTAATTTTCTCTACCCACTCTAATGGTAGTCCTTCGATCGCTTCAAAAATCCATGCCTTCAACAAGGAAAGATATGAAGTAAAAAAACGTGTCATTAAATATTTATTATAACAAAACTAAGTTATAAAAAAAACTTCTTCACTCACATGCACTGCCGACGTAAAGCCGTAAAAGTTGTATTTCTCAATTCTATGCAATGGATTTTCTGCGCTTGCCTTCTTAAATTTTTTGGCTTTGCCGTTCAATACATTATCAATGCTTTTATAAATTGTTTCCCATGACAAACGACCCCACGGAATACTTCGAAAATGATTTATGTCATCTACCTCATTAAGTAAATTGAAATTGATTTGACAATGATCCTTTCTTCCGTGTAGCACTCTATCAGCAAAGTAAAACATGGCAATTTTTAGCGCATCGGTGTCATTCATAGTCTTGAAGCGTAAGTTCATAAATATTTCCTCGAACTGGCCAAGATTTATATCGCGAATCCTGCCTCCAAAGTACTTATTAAGTAACCTATGATTTGTTTTATGCTTCATCAGGAATACTTTTTCGCCATAGCAAAGTCCCGTTACTAGGCACCACTCTCCAATCGATAGCCGTATCAAATGGTCGCCAACTTGAAACCATAACTCATCTTTGTCATTTCCATCGCCATGTGACACTTGCCGAAGCAATATATTGTGCACAATCACGCCACTGAACGGATAGCTCCGGCACTGTAGGAAATGCCCAAATATATCGTCTTTGAATAGCTTCAACTGTTGCCTTGTTAATTTTTCCCGGATGGCATTAACAACGACATCTAATTTGCACATACTCGTGATACGCCCAGGGAAGTGATCAACATAAGGTATCTTCATCATTCCCGGTTCTTTAATCGGTCCGGGTGGGTTATGCAATGCTAATTTTGATTTGCCCATTTATCTGGTACAATTTAAAAGTATCACACATTAAAAAATTATGAACAAAAGAAAAAAAAATTAAGGCAGCACTGCGCACTGCCTCTTGGTGCGA
>NW_006262339.1:34238208-34240552 GCF_000493195.1 Citrus x clementina | reverse complement strand
ATAATTATTAATAATAATTTTTTAATTGTTCACCTTAAGAGCTTAGACACGTCTTTTAATTCAGATTTGAATTCTCTCATAATCTATTAATATATTTTTTATAATCTTTATATGAGATTTTGACACATGGTAATTAAATAATTTTATGGATATGATTAAATTTATTCTGAACTTTCCTTAATAAACACAAAAAATCACTGTTTTGACTATCTAAAAGCTAGCAAACAAACAGTCCTTAACTCTTTTTTTCCATTTTCTTTGATCAATTTTTTTTTTCTTTTCTTTTCTTGAGAAGCTGTTGCTGTTTTGCTTTTGTTCTCAAAGATTCTGACAACCACAGGGTACAAGAATTCAACATTATGAAGCAAAAGGGGCAAGATTAGCGATATATTTTTTTAATATTATCATTCTATTATTTTCCATATCCTTTTCTTCAGTTTATGCCTTGTGGTTTTTTTTCCTTCTAAGTCAGAACGATTGCAAGGATTGCAATTACAAGGTAACAATATGCCCAGCCAAATGTCGTAAACTCAAGCATCAACAATCTCAACAAACAAGTTTCCGAGTTTTCTTCAACAAAATAGTGTCGGAATTCTGCATACATTTCAAGACTCTCAAGCATCAAACAACACTTCAGTTTAGTGATTGGAAATTTTAGTTTAATTTGTTATATACTTCTTTTGACATCTTATTTTATTTTATAGTTAATATACTAATCAGATGTTTTTATCATTTGATTTGCAAGTGCTCAATTTTTGAAGTAGAATGATTTTTTTTCTGTTACAAATCTAAATCTTTTAAAATAAAACATGTTACTTATTGAGATATTTTGAAGGTTTGGCAACTTATCTTAAAGAGTTTAGAGGAGAATCCAAAAGAAAAGAAGAAATAACTACTGAAGAACCCATTAAAAAAAAAAAAACACTACTGAAGAAAAGGAAAAGTTAAAAAAAAAAAGAGAAAAAAAAAGAACGATTAAAGAAAATAAAGTCAGTTTGTTTTTTAGTTAGTTTTAGAATTTTAATTAGTCCAAAATGGTGAGTATTTGTGTTTAATAAGTAAAGTTAAGAATAAATTTAGTCCCGTCCATAGAATCATTTAATTACCATATGTCAAAATCTCCTATAAAAATTTAAAAAAAAAGATTCTTTTATTTTACACACATTAGTTTGGAAACAATAACTTACTTTCTAATGTAGTTTCCATATTATAATTATTTACACCAATATATTGGTCTGTCCAATTTTTCTTCCTATATCTGTCCAATTCTTCTTCCTTTATATTAATATATATTCTCATAAAAACGTCAGAATTCTGTCCATTAAAATCTAATCATGAAAAGCTCCCAAACTTTTGTCATTCTTTTTATTTTTATCTGCATCATCACTTCTGGTAAATCCTCATTATTATCTAGCTAGCCACTTCTACTTAATCTTTAAATACACACGCACATTTTTTTTTTATATTCTATTTCTATCAATAACCTGAAAAACTCTTTGTTGCACAATTTTGGATTTCAAATTAACGTGAGATACATTAATAAATTACTAATTATCATGTGTTTTTTGCAAGCAGAAAATGAAGTGATGATGGCAAATGCTCAAGTCCCATGCACGGCAACTTTGCCAACTACTGATCCCTGCGTGCCAAAAAATTGCCTTGATGATTGTGTTGACAAGTATGGAATTATTTCGTTTATTAAATCACAATGCATAAACGCAGACACCGTCTGTAAATGCATTTATAAGCCGCCGTGTAAATAAAATGATTCATTTCTATGTAATAAATCAAAATCAAAATGTTTGAATGAACTAATTCTTCATTTCTTCACCTACATCCTCTTAGTTACAACTCCTAAATTTCTTTTTTTCTTTAACAAATTTGAATTCTAATTTTGATTAGCTATAGATATAGGCTTGATTGTGATTCAAATTCGAAGATTCCTAGGTTTTATATATTGGACAATTTCAATTAAACGTGTTTACTTTGCACTAATTAGCGCGTATGTACTTTTTGGTTGCTAAGGATATAAAATATAATTGATACGGCATATTAGTGAGATATACACATTTTCTACGTGAAGTTAACATAACAATCTTGTTTATGCATACGTACTGTTATATCTCTTAGGATGCGTTTGGTATTATTTTTTAATTGGTATTTTTTATGTTTGTTTTAGAGGAGGAAAATGATGTTTTTAATGTCAGGTTATTTAAATTGAAAATACATTTGGTAGCTTATTTTCAATAGTATATGAAAATGAAAAACAGTAAAAATGTGTTGGTTGTTTGTTTGAAAATAAGAAAAGCAATGAAAATTTGTTTAGTATAATATTTATAAAAAA
>NW_006262339.1:34206117-34237250 GCF_000493195.1 Citrus x clementina | reverse complement strand
TAGTAAGTTAATAAAGTTAATTATATAAATAAAGAGAATAAAGTGTATAGAGAAAGATATTTAATTTTTAGATATTATGTAAGTAGAGGTAAAGGAATATGGTGGATGGTTAGAAAAGAGGAGAAATAAGAGAAAGATAAGGACACCCCCCCCCCCCCCCCCAATTGTCTATCAATAAATAACTTATATATTATGTGTGTTTTTTTGACCTTTTTTTTTAAATTTTAAATGCAGGAAATGAGGTGATGATGGGAAATGCTCAACAGACATGTGACATAACAAACCCTAAAGCTCCGAGAGTTGTACGCATGAAGCTGATTGTAAATCACTATGTGTTAAGGATTTTGGACCTGAATTGATTGTGAGTGTATATTGCTTAACTGCCAAAACAAAGAATGATACTTGTGTATGTCGTATTAAGTGTTTAAAAAAAAAAAAGTGCAATGTAAAGGTGTATTGGCCGAAAACTGAAATTGTCACACCATAAGTTGGAAATAATTAATAAAATAAATTTGTGCTTTCGATCTCTTTCTTCTATTATTTTTTTATAGTCATTCTCACATGCTGACATCTACATTTTTTAAAATACAATTTCAACATTTTACAATATTGTAAAATGTTTAATCTACATTTTAAAAAGTGTATACGTTTACACTAGGAAAATATTCTACACTTGTAATTATACAAGCAACAACTACACTTATAATGATTTAAATAAATATTCTATGTATATAGTTTATACTTAAATAATAAATTTTCTTAAATTATAAATGGCAGATACGTTACTCTTGCAAGTGTTATTTGTAAAATTAAGATAAAAAGAGAGAGAAAAGAATAGAAAAGAGACTCCAAAATTAGTTAAATATACCTGCAAACTTACACCCAAACTCTTTTCTGTGTAATATAAATATTTTTTTTCTAAAATAAAAAATAACTTAATTTATGTAAAAGAAAGACATTTCAATTAATACATGGAAAATAAATCTCGATTATTGATATCTCCATGCATTGCTAAGCAATAGTCGTCGATCTAAAAGTGGCTAATCTGTGAATAAATACGTCTCACCCTAGTTCAGCAAAAAAAAAAAAAAATTGAATTAGAACCGTAATTATTTTTTTTAATGTAATTTCAGTTAAGGATAAATAGGAAAATACAAAAAAAAATACAAAATGAGGAATTACAAAAGATAATGGCGGGGGTGTTAGTGGTACATTTAAACGGGCCCAAATTGAATTAGAGCCTAAGAAATAGACAAGAATTAAAGCAGGCTTCAGTTTTAACAAAACTTGGGTCGCTCAATTTTAGCCCATTATTCCCCGAACTTAATCTTTGACCGTAGATCTAATTCAGAATATTATCACAGCCGTTCAATACGAAAGTTATAATTCCTCGTCAGTTCCCCCAAACAAACTCTAGGGTTTCTCTCGTCTGCCAAAAACCTCTCTGTTTTCTTTGGCCCCTGCTTCTTCTTCCCGAGGTAAGCTCGTAGTCCCTAATCTCATTTGTTCCCCCTGTTTGGATACCAAGAAAATGTAAGAAAACAGAATAAAGATCGTTTAATTTCACTTTTATACAGACTTTTAGTTTTTCTTTTTACTGTTTGTTTACCGGCAAAATGTAGGGAAAAAATGTTTAAGATGATGTAATCAGTTTTCTATAACATGGGTTTTATTAGTGGTTCAACATTTGGTTGTATGCAGTTTTGTATGTGGTTCAGTTGATTTTTATTTGTATGAAAAGAGATTCTTTGTTGTGTTTTAGAATTTTTTTCTCAAGTAATTTAGGAGACGCAAAAATATCCGATAATTTTGTTCTTGATTTGGGCACTTTACAATTGCTATTAGCTCAGTTTGTATGCTAAGACCTAAAAATGGGACAGTAACAGAGCTGTAAAATGGCTATAAGCTTGTATCTATATTAGGGTCCAACGTGGTATCCTACCCCACAGTCTGTGTGCCGTCAGATGGTCATAAAGTTTACAAATTTCTCACCTTGCTCAGGCTGTGGTATACAGTAGGTGTCACAGCCTCTATATTATGTCTATGAGTTTTACTTGATGCCTTCGAATATTTACTGCATATTGTATTGTTTCTGATTTATTTTCACCTTCCCTGCTGTTAATGAGTCAGTTTGTCCCGATCAGTGAATATGTTTTCTGCACAGAAGAAGATTCACAAAGATAAGGATGCCGAACCTACTGAATTTGAGGAGTCGGTTGCTCAGGTATAAATTGTCCTTTAATACTCTATTCCCTAACTTATTGCAGATTTAAGACTTTAAGGTCTGATATTCTTTGTTTTTTTAATTTTTTTTTAAAATAGGCTGTCTTTGATTTGGAAAATACCAATCAAGAGCTTAAAAGTGAGCTGAAGGATCTATACATTAATTCTGCTATGTAAGACTGATCATTTTTTGTGCTAGTTTGGTTAATTCAGTTTGTTTTTTTTTTTCATCCTGTAACTGTTTTCTCTCTCTGTCATACAGGCAAATCGATGTCCCTGGTAACAGGAAAGCTGTTGTTATCCATATTCCATACAGATTAAGGAAGGCCTACCGTAAGATTCATACTAAGCTTGTGAGGGAACTTGAGAAGAAGTTTAGTGGAAAGGTGATTAAAGATTACTTGGTTCTTTCAAATTTTCCTTTTTTACTTATTCAAGGTCTATCATTTCTCCTGAAAATTGCTGTTATGTGTGTCAAAGTGATTTGTCAATACTTGCTTTTAGCCAGGAAGTATCATTTCCTTGATGCATTCTATAGATGCTCAGAAGGGTAAAATTGATATTTTAATTGGCATTGGGAATAAGTGTTGGCTGCTTGTGTGACTAAGCATAATTTCATCTCCATATGAATCGTTTTTTTAGTATTAAGTCAATCGCGCATGTGTGAGAATACCTGATAATAACTACTTATTCTAATTTTCATGATTTAAACCATCATATACCCTATATGTCATGAATTTTTATTAGCTAATCTCCTTGATTTTAATTAGATATTTTACATATTGTAGGATGTGATCTTGATTGCTACTAGGAGGATATTAAGACCTCCAAAGAAAGGATCTGCTGTTCAGAGGCCCCGCAGCCGCACACTTACTTCTGTGCATGAGGCAATGCTGGAAGACGTTGTGTTGCCTGCTGAGATTGTTGGGAAGCGCATAAGATACCGACTGGATGGATCTAAGATAATGAAGGTACATCAGCATAACCATCTATATATACCTATTTAAGTTTTAGTGCTCATGAATATATTGATAAAGAAAAGGAGTCTGGGCATGAGTTTGGTAATATCTTGGTTGATTAACTGACCTGGGTGCTTCCTGAAATTCCAAGGTTCTCACTAAAACAAGTGATTATAATTGAAAGATTTTTTTTCCCTTTAATTGCACATACCTCCTAATTTTATATCCTCTGATTGGCAGGTTTTCTTGGATCCGAAGGAACGGAACAATACTGAGTACAAACTGGATACATTTGCTGCTGTTTACAGAAAGCTTTCGGGCAAAGATGTTGTGTTTGATTTCCCAGTAACAGAGGCTTAAACAGATCAAAAGTTCCATGCAACCTTTTTCAAATGTCAACCCACCAACCCCCCCCCCCCCCCCCCCCACCCCGCGGGATCCTTGTTATTGGTTTTCTATTTAAAATTTTGATATTTTAGGCATAGCGAGCAGAAACTGTTACCATGGTTTTCATTTGTTTTGTTCTGTTCAATGTTGAATCATGGTTTTATTGAATGTTGGATTTCTACATAATCTAAGAGTATGCTTTATTTGGTGTTTGCTAACTTATCTACATCCAAAATTCCTTGTAATCCTTGTGATGAACTCTGAACCTATGTGTTGTTAGCCCTTATTTGTTTCCATTATGTTCTTGTAAATCAGCATGATTAAAATAGTGCTTAAGCACTTTGTTGTGATCCCATTTTGTGTATGTTAAGATGTTTTTGGAGCAATTTGACAGTGGCTCTACTGCTGTATGTTGGAATCAAAGATTGTTGTGAGCAAGTAGAATATAATGCTGTAAATATCAGTGTAATGACCTGTTGTCATAGCAGTTGTATATATCTCTGTGTAATACAGTAACCTGATGCTTAATTAGTTTCAAAAAAAAAAAAAAAAAACTAAGCTGTAAAACTGTTCCCAAAGGTATGTAGAATCTATTCTTAGCATAAACTGCTCCATGAACACATAATCAATAAATACTTGATGACCATCATTAGTAGGCTCAAGGTAAATGCAGAGTGAATAAGCATCGAGATATCTTATCAGACATGTTTTTTCACTTGTAACCACAGTAACATGATCATTGCTCAGTATCAAAATGCGACCAGTAAGATTAGAACCTAGGTCCTCTAATAAAAAATCTTTTCTCCCAAATCAAGCCGCAGCTCAATTGGCTGACTTAAAAATGAAAAATGAAAAATGAAAATGTCACCTTTACATCAAAGCTCAAAATTGATTACTTTGAACTGGAATGTCTGCAACAAGAGAGTTTGGCTATAAAGACTAGAATCGTCATCTCCAAAGAAAAAAGAGATGGCACTCCTTAAGTGTATGAAATTAGCTATAGAGACTAGTATCGTCATCTCCGAAGAAAAATGAGATGGTACTCCTTAAATGTATGAAATTGCAGATGCGCAATGGCAGGGCTTCTCAGCATTAAATAATTTGCCTGTAATGATGTGACAGGCATTTGAGATTGCATGATCCACATTATCTTCACATAAAGGGTAATCCTTATAAATGCAAACTAAATTTGCTAAAACATGCAAACTAAATATGCTAAAACAATCAGACAACATTAAGTGAACTACTGTGAAACCAATTCAGATTCATGGTTAAACTTGATTTGTGTTGGTCATAAATTTGACAATGTTGCTTCAAACATGTGTCTGAAGCAATTCAATGAGTTTGAGGGTAATTAATCTAACACAAAAGAAAAACTGAAAAATGCTAGGATCATTTTATTTAAACCACAACCCTTAGTGCTTCATGGACTATTAGGTCAAATATAATACATGATTATACTAATTGAAATTGAGGCATAATGAAAATCATGACTTCAATTACTAGCAGTAGCAGAGCATACCTCAAGACAGTATCACAAGACCAAAGTACATGGCTCCACAGAGAAAGAAGAAAGATATTAATCCCCTGCAGGTAAGAGTTCTTCATTAAGAGTGAAGCAAACAACATTGGATGTACGATTCATTTGAATTTCTTTTGTACTTTACACAACAGAGACAGAATCACCAGGCTGATATCAACCATATTTACTAGAGTAGTAATGCTTACCAAATGATGCCCCATCCAATGCCATTACATGGGCAAGGACACACTTCTGCAAATTTCTCAGCATCACTTGAGTGAACTCTTCGAGATATGAGATCATCATAAATATCTGCGCCGTCATACATGCAGTGAGGGCATCAATAATACAACAGCAAACTCACACGGTGAAAATCAGGAAAAAAAAAATTTCTTTCAGAAACCATACCCAGAACTGAAAACAAGCTGTTCATCACACCTGCAGTTATTAAGTTGTGATTCTTCATCGCTCACACATGAAGCATTACAGTAAACTTCACTGAACAGTACGGAAAGAAAAAGAGCAGAATTACATTTACCAATGAACAGAATGATATACCGAAGTATGCGGATATCTGTTGTTTCTTGCAGAACCCATATTACACCAAGAAAAATAACAAACCCTGATGATTCAACATTTAGATGGCAATATCTCAGACTGTGCATATAATAACAAGCCATCATAGGAAGACAGATTTAGATTGGCTATCAAAACACTTACCTATACAAAGTCCTCGAAGTGTCCACTGTAGAAACAATATAAATCAGATTATAAGAATAAGCAAAGAAATATTTTTGACATATTAGATCTAAAAGAGAAGTGAAAGGACAATAAAAAAACAATAAATTGTTGCGAATAATTTATTTCAATCTGTGATACACGGAATGATTTCATAAATATCTGCTTACATTTTTAGCAACCAAGAGTACAACTAGCAGAGCAGCCACAAGACATCCTGCAGCAATTCTTGCAGTAAGAAGAGTTGTGGAGGCAAGAATCAGCAGCATCCCCCAGAAAGATGAACCAAGATCTGGAGTACAATAATGGTGAAATAGAAGAACCATATTAATTATAAAAGCTATTGCTCACAAAGAAACAAATGAAGATACCTTAAAATTCTAGGCATAAATATCAAACAGTAAAGATCCACACGTTACTAATATGAACCTATTGGATGAAAAAACCAATTACATTCAGACATTTGAAATGTCCACGTCGGACAAAAGTTTGATTCTGATAAATAGAACAAGCTTTAACAATATTCAAATTCCTTATTTTTAGTTTTTCGATAAAAGGGAAAACAAATTTTTTGTTTTTTGCTTTGAAAGATATACTATCGTAATTGACAGTATATGGAGTAATAAGATTTATAAAAGGGGTTCCCAAAATGACAGCATGGTGTATGTCATTTGTAAGAACAAAAGAAGTTTTGAATTCAAAATTATTGTTGTGAATTGAAGCTTCAACTTTAGAATTAACTTTAAGTTTTGAATTGTTGGCGGCAGAAAGTCTTTATTTTGTTTTCTCATGAAATCTTTTAGGGACAATGTCCTCTCTTATGCAATTCAAATCAGCACCAGTGTCAAAAAGGGCAATGGAGTCAATTGCAAAATTATCAGAAAAAATTAGGGTAATTTTAATTAAATATTTTCTCATAGTGATTTGCTTTAAAACAAATAGAAAATCATTGGGTACGGACTCAATGTTTTCTAGATTTTGGTCTTTTTTATCATCATTATCAGAATTGGATTCATTATCCGAATTATCCTGTAATTGCTTTTGTAAAAGAAGTTGGATAATTTGGGAATCATTCTTTTGCTTTTCCTTTAATTCTCTTATCTCAAGTTTAATATTTTTAATATCACAAGTTCAAAGCTCTCATTGAAAAAGAAATCTGTGCTGATTTACCATCTGCTTTTTGAAATAGAAAACAATACTTGGTAGATTTACCTTATGAAAATTCTTTTGATGAAAGACAAATTCCCACTAAAGCTCGCCCAATTCAAATGAACATGGACTTAGAACAGCATTGTAAAAATGAGATCAAAGATTTAGAGTCTAAAGGACTCATTGTGAAATCCAGATCTCCATGGTCTTGTGCTGCTTTTTATGTAAATAAAAATTCTGAAATTGAAAGAGGAACACCAAGACTGGTAATAAACTACAAACCCTTAAACAAAGCATTAAAATGGATTAGGTATCCTATACCTAACAAAAAAGATTTGCTCCAAAAACTTTGCTCTGCATTCATTTTTTCTAAATTTGATATGAAGTCTGGTTTTTGGCAAATTCAAATTCACCCTAATGACCGTTATAAAACTGCTTTTACTGTTCCTTTCGAACAGTATAAGTGGACTGTTATGTCATTTGGTCTAAAGAATGCACCCTCAGAATTTCAAAGAATCATGAATGACATTTATAATCCTTATTCTGAGTTCTGCATTGTTTATATAGATGACGTGTTGATTTTTTCTCAAACAATTGATCAACATTTCAAACATTTAAAGACTTTTTATCTTGCCACTAGGAAGGCTGGTCTAGCCCTTTCTAGTTCCAAAATTTCATTATTTCAAACAAAAGTCAGGTTCCTTGGTCACTATATTTCTAAAGGAACTATTACCCCTATTGAGCGATCACTTTTGTTTGCGGATAAATTTCCTGATAAAATTCTTGATAAAACCTAACTACAAAGATTTTTAGGAAGTTTAAATTATGTTCTTGATTTCTGTCCTAATATTAACCGGATGTCTAAACCTTTGCATGACAGGTTAAAAAAGAATCATGTTGCATGGACAGATGAACATACTAAAGCTGTTCGATTAATAAAAAATACTGTAAAGAATATTCCTTGTTTATCCTTGGCAAATCCTGCATTACCTAAAATAGTTGAAACAGATGCATCTGATTTAGGCTATGGAGGCATTCTAAAACAAAAAGAGAATGATAAAGAACAGATAGTACAATATGTTTCTGTCCATTGGAATGATTGTCAAAAAAATTATTCTACTATCAAAAAAGAAATCATTTCTATTGTTTTATGCATATCTAAATTCCAAAGTGATTTATTAAATCAAAAATTTTTGCTTAGAATTGATTGCAAAACTGCAAAACATGTTTTGGAAAAGGATGTTCAAAATATTGCTTCAAAACAAATTTTTGCAAGATGGCAAGCCATTTTAAGTGTTTTTGATTTCGATATTGAATTTATTAAAGGAGATACAAATTCTGTTCCTGATTTTCTAACTAGGGAATTTCTTCAAAACAGAGCTATACCACTAAATAGAAAACTGGTCAAGGGTAAAAGACTCTACATCCAGCTGGCAAGATAAACAAGTATACGCCACCACGTGTTTGTGTGGTGCCACCTTCATCAGCATGAACCTGGATCCCTTCCACCTGCACGCTAATGTATATCAGAACCTGATTTGAATCAAATGAACTCAAAATATTCTTAAGGCTGGAGATATTCTGTTTACAATTATGTGTATCTGACTGACTCAACAATCATCCTAGACAGCTGATCAAGCAACTTGAGGCCAAAAGCGGGTACCAAATACAAGTATTATACAACCTATGTTTACACAAGAAAATTTAGGAATGGAAAATAGTATCTTTTATCAAATAGAGCAAGTGTCATAGACCCCCAGTCGGGTAGGCCTTTGACTTGTTCCTAGAAAAAAAATAAATTATAGATTTTTTTTATTTTCTAGCGTAAATTAGTTATATAATTGATTGCGATTTGAAAGAGTTAAGTACATTAACACTACAAATCCAAATTGAGACCTAAATACATTAATGATATAGATGGCGCATTTCATCTTTAAGAATAGAATCTTTACATTATAGAAGGTCTTCGATCTTACCTTCCCGCATGTAAGTTTACAAGCAATAGCATGGCTGGCCTCGTGAAGAAATACCGTCACAAGCTTGAATGGTTTCAGCAGACTTGTCCTCCATAACTGAAAGGATTAAAGCAAGATTCAACCTCAATTCAAAGTCAGCATTGAGAGAACACATTTAATAGTCTCATTTATCAAACCAGTAAATGGTTTCAAATTGGAAACTCAAATAATCCAAATCTGGGCAGTGCCCCACAAAGCTGCCATCAAAATAAGTGATTGCAAAGAACCAAAACAAAAACATTAGCTGTCATCTTATTTGAACTAGATGGGATTGCTTCATTGATAAAATGCAGTCAAGATTTCGATCCAGGGAGCGAACAGAAATGAAAGTAAACGATAATACTTGAGAGAAGTCAAGACATACAGCGAGTATAACAACAGTACAAACAGAGACAGTAACCAGAAACACAACTTGTTCATGGTTGCAGCACTGCTTCAGCTCCCAGTTGGGTCTCATATTCATTCTCTGCTTAATGCTTATCAATCAAATGAAATGGCGTGAACCAACAAAAATGGAAAATCCAACAATCACACTGCTGATCTGTCTTCTTCTTCTTCTTCTTCTAGTCCAGTTTGTAGAGTCAAATGGACTCGCTGGCTGGTTGGAGACTAGTAATAAATAGTCTTTTTAAATTAGAAGTGCATTTTTTACAGTTAAGAATCAACGCTTGGTGAAAAAGAGGTCTATTTGAGCCGATGCAAAAATATTACTTTAAAGACGGAAAACAAACATGTTTGAAAACGATTATACGCGATATTATTACTCACCTAATTGATGACATATCAAGTAAACATTGATGTTCTTGTAATTTATTTATAAATTACATCTACGTTATTAATTAATTCGACAACACTATATTTTTCATTTTTTATCGCCTATTAAATCATTACTCCTAAAATAAATATATGCATTAAGTAAATTTTATTTAAGAGATTTATGAGAATGTCCTAAAAATAGTTTCCCATTTTCACAACCACAAATTCCCCTTTATTAACTCTCCATCACAAATACCTAAACCAAATGCCCTTGGTTCTAAAACACCCAAAGCACAACTCTTTCTTCTTTCACAGACAAAATCTAAATATTGCTTCTCTCTTTCTTCTTAATCTTATTCATTTCGGATCTCAAACCAAAACTTGAGCTTTTCTCTTGAAACATCAAAATCCTTAAGCTACTTAAACCCATATTTCCTTTCTTCAACATTTCCAACTTCATTTCGACACAGTTCCAGTTTTGTTTTGTTAATTTGTATTGTTGATTTGTTTTGTTAAATTTAGTCTATTTATGTTTACTAATCATTTTGTTATTGTCAATATTGAATCAGGCGTAATGGCTTCAATGATAGTTCAGATGTGTTTTGGTGGATCGTGGGAGAGTTTGGGGAATGGTTGCGTGGAATACAAGAATGGAAAAAATATAGTGTTTTTTGTTCGGAAAGATTCAACTTTTGATGAATTCATTGCAAGGGTGTATGAGGTGCTTCAGATAAATTCGGATGAATATTACATTACGGTAAAAACAGTTTTGAAATCAAATTGTCCTACAGAACCCGCAGCTTCATTGCCTATCGACATACTCGATAATGAAATGATGAGGGTTATCAAACACATGAATTCTGATCCTCTAAAATATGGGTACACTCCTATATTTGTTACCATATCTCCTAAAATTATCACGCCTCTTAGAAGTCAAATAATAAGAGTTTAGGCCACCAGTATACATAAACTCTCTCAGACGCATGGTCAGTGAAAAAACAAATAAATAAATAAGAGAATACTAAGGGATATACGAATCCAATGCCGTAGTCCTTAAATATTTCATTGTTATTGTACTGTTTTAAAGTTATTTAATTTAACTTGTATTATTGTGTTATATGTAATGCAAAATTTAAAGAGATGTTAATTATTATTATTTTTTTCTAATTGCTAATATGAAAAACCTTAAAAACTGTTAAAGTAGAGGACGCCATAGTAATTTGCAAAAATGGGCAAACAATACCATTGTTACTGCTTATTAAGACCGACCAACGCCCGGTATGGGAGCTTTGTTGTTCAATTATCAAGAAATAATTAATAAATGATTTAGTTTTTTTTTTTTAAATTCTCGAGTATTATTAACAGCCCGCTCGCGCTGCAACCATTGTGAATGGCCCGTTCAGAATGGATTATGGCCTATGAATATGGCAATTGATTAAAACATCCGAAAGGCCGTTAAGGACTATGCTATTATTATAACCTCTAATTGTAATACAATAATTTTTTTTTTAATTTAAAACTGAACATAAATTGAGCATGCGGATCACTTATCATGGTTTTATTGAATGTCGGATTTCTACATAATCTAAGAGTATGCTTTATTTGGAGTTTGCTAGCTTATCTACCTCCACAATTCCTTGTAATCCTTGTGATGAACTCTGATCCTATGTGTTGTTGTTAGCCCATATTTGTTTCTGTTATGTTCTCGTAAATCAGCATGATTAAAATAGGGCCTAAGCGCTTTGTTGTGATCCCATTTTGTGTATGTTCAGATGTTTTTGGAGCAATTTGACGGTCTCACAGCCATTGTAGGTGGGAAATAAAGATATTGTGAGCAAGTAGATTATGACGTTGAAGTGGGCATCTCTGTAACAGTCAACTTCTTTCACAAGGATCGTCTTCATTGTGATATTAGTGCAAAGCAAGAAGCTTAATTGGCACTGCCACTGCAACTGCGTTAAGTTTATGAACATTTGAAATAGAAAGCCCCCAAAACCCACACCTTCAGGGAGAGCGCTCGTTTAGAATCTTGTATCTGCAAATTTTTTAAGTGAAAATATAGTATATAAGGCAAGGGCGGGCAGGGTGGATTAGAGATAGCCAATGGGCTGAGCCGGCCATCAAAGCGGCCATCAAAGCAAGGTTTATGTGTGTTCGTGCTTGTGCTAGGTTTATGTGTGTTCGTGCTTGTGCTGTACCTTGTCCATTATGTATTTCGCGGCGTGCTAAATTTTTTTTCTTAGGTCCAGTTCGGTACGTGTGCCGTGCTTAAGAAAAAAGTCTAATAAGTGTTTTTTTTAAAAAAATTTTAAGAGTGCATGCCAAGCTATTAGTGTACTTTTTTTAAAATTTATGTGTTTTTTAAGTTTATGTGCTTTTATTCAAATTTAATATAATCAAAAATTCAAAATTCAAATCCATATTTAATAATAATAAATTAATAATAGTAAGAGAATGTAATATTAATTAAGTTTGACCTTATAGTATTAAATTTTTTTTAATATTTAACAACATTAATAATAATAATTTTTTATGAAGGGTTAACATAATTGTTAACTTTGACTTATATAGAGTCATAAATCATAGTTCACAATAATATTAATGCATATTTATAATTTTATTCATTAAAATCATTATATCAATTATTTATTTAATAAATTATAAATATAAATTAATTATAGTATTTTTTTTAAAACCAAGAATTAAATGAATTTAAAAGATTCAATCTCAAATTATTTGTAAAATCATAAAATTTTAAATTTACTTTCATTAAAAAATAAAACGTGCTTATTGCGGCTTTTTTATCATGTCGTACTTAGTCCATCTTCAATCGTGTCGTGCTTTTAAGACTCGCATGCCTAAAATTCTAAACCCGACCCAGCCCACGTGTGTGTCGTGCCGTGCCGGGCCACATGCCCTACCGAAACGTACTCGTGTCATGCTGTGCTGTACGGATACGTCCCGTGCTCCTACCGTGCCATGTGCCATTCAGCCCAATGGTCATCTCTCGGGTGGATTCATTCAACTCTAATATGAAGCTGTAAAACAGTGCCCAAAGGTATGTAGAATCTATTATTATCGTAAACTGCCTCATCAACATAGTCAATAAATACATCATGACCATTATTAGTAGGCTCAAGGTAAATGCAGAGTGAATAAGCGTCGCGATATCTTATCAGACATGTTTTTATAATTGTAACCATGGTAATATGCTCATTGCTCAGTATCAAAATGCGAGCGGTAAGATTAGAAACTAGGTCCTCTAATAAAAAATCCTTTTTCCCAAATCAAGCTGCAGCTAAATTGGCTGACTTAAAATGAAAAATGAAAATGTCACCTTTACATCAAAGCTCAAAATTGATTACTTTGAACTGGAATGTCTGCAAGAAGAGAGTATAGCTATAGAGACTAGAATCGTCATCTCCAAAGAAAAATGAGATGGCACTTCTTAAGTGTATGAAATTAGATATAGAGACTAGTATCGCCATGAATATCTGCACCATCATATACATGCAGTGAGTGCATCAATAATGCAACAACAAACACACTCGGCGAAAATCAGGTACAATTAATTTTTGTTTCAGAAACCATACCAAGAACTGAAAACAAGCTGTTCATCACACCTGCAGTTATTAAGCTGTGATTCTTCATCGCTCACACATGAAGCATTATGGTAAACTTCACTAAACAGTACAGAAAGAAGAAGAGCAGAATTACATTTACCAATGAACAGAATGATATACCGAAGTATGCGGATATCTGTTGTTTCTTGCAGAACCCATATTACACTAAGAAAAATAACAAACCCTGATGATTCAACATTTAGATAGCAATATCTCAGACTGTGCATATAACAAGAAGCCATCATAGAAAGCCGGATTTAGATTGGTTATCAAAACACTTACCTATACAAAGTCCTCAAAGTGTCCACTGTAGAAACAATATGACTCAGATGATAAGAATAAGCAGAGAAATATTTTTGACATATTAGATCTAAACGAGAAGTGAAAGGACAATAAAAAAACAATAAATTGTTATGAATAATTTATTTCAATCTGTGATAACTGAATGATTTCATAAATATCTGCTTACATTTTTAGCAACCAAGAGTACAACTAGCAGAGCAGCCACAAGACATCCTGCAGCAATTCTTGCAGTAAGAAGAGTTGTGGAAGAAAGAATCAGCAGCATCCCCCAGAAAGATGAACCAAGATCTGGAGTACAATAATGGTGAAATAGAAGAATCATATTAATTCTAAAAGCTATTGCTCACAAAGAAACAAATGAAGTTACCTTAAAATTTTAGGCATAAATATCAAACTGGAAAGATCCATACCTTACTAATATGAACATATTGGATGGAAAAAACCAATTACATTCAGACGTTTGAAGAATCCATGTCGGACAAAAGCTAATTGTACCACTAAATAGAAAACTGGTCAAGGGTAAAAGACTCTACATCCAGCTGGCAGGATAAAGCAGTATACGCCACCACGTGTTTGTGTGGTGCCACCTTCATCGGCATGAACCTGGCTCCCTTCCACCTGCATGCTAATGTATATCAGAACCTGATTTGAATTGAAAAAACTCAAAATGTTCTTAAGGATGGAGCCATTCTGTTTACAACTATGTGTATCTGACTGACTCCACAATCATGCTTATAAAAAAAAAAAAAAAAATCATCCTAAATGACTGATCAAGCAACTAGAGGCCAAAAGTGGGTACCAAATACAAGTATTATACAACCCATGTTTACACAGAAAATCTAGGAATGAACAACAGTATCTTTTATCAAATAGAGCAAGTAGTCATAGATCCACAGTGGGGTGGCCCTTTGATTTGTTTCCTAGAATAAAATGAACTATAGATTTTGTTCATTTTCTAGCATAAATTAGTCATTTAATTGATTGCGATTCGTAAGAGTTAAGCATATTAACTCAGTCACTACAAAACAAAAATGAGACCTAGATACATTAATTATGTAGATGGCGCATTTCATCTTTAAGAAAAGAATCTTTAAATTATAGAAGGTTTTCGATCTTACCTTCCCGCATGTAAGTTTACAAGCAATAGCATGGCTGGCCTCGTGAAGAAATACTGTCACAAGCTTGAATGGTTTCAGCAGAATTGTCCTCCATAACTGAAAGGATTAAAGCAAGATTCAACCTTAATTCAAAGACAGCATTGAGAGAACACATTTAATAGTCTCATTTATCAAACCAGTAAATGGTTTCAAATTGGAAACTCAAATAATCCAAATCTGGGCAGTGCCCCACAAAAGCTGCCATCAAAATAAGTGATTGCAAAGAACCAAAATAAGAACATTAGCTGTCATCTTATTTGAACTAGATGGGATTGCTTCATTGATAAAATGCAGTCAAGATTTCGATCCAGGGGGCGAACAGAAATGAAAGTAAAGGACAATACTTGAAAGAGTCAAGACATACGGCGAGTATAACAGCAGCGCAAACAGAGACAGTAACCAGAAACACAAATTGTTCGTGGTTGCAGCACTGCTTCAGCTCCCAGCTTCAGCTCCCAGTTGGGTCTCATATTCATGCTCTGCTTAATGTTTATCAATCAAATGAAATGGAGTGAACCCACAGAAATGGAAAATCCAACGATCGCTGCTGATCTGTCTTCTTTTTTCAGTCCAGTTGGTAGAGTCAAATGGACTCGCTGGCTAGTCGGAGACCAGTAATAAATAGTCCTTTTAAATTAAAAGAGCATTTTTAACAAGGTCAGGACTATTTACACTCCAAAATCTATTTTGAACACTCATTTACTTTCAACACTCAAGTAATAATTTTAAAATATTAATTTTTATTTGGATCACTCTTTCAAATTCCAATATTGTCTCTCTTATCCATTTTTTTAATTAACTTATTACCTCTTTACACCCAATAAAGTATTTATCATCACAAACAAAATATCTAATTTTCTTCCATTTTTATTAACTTTTATTTTCCTCTCATGACAATTTCGAATTGAAAAAAAAAAAAAAAAGCAAGCAACGTAGGCTAAACACAAACTCTGCTAATTTAATAACCCAAGTTCAGGTGAACATGACATGTAGCAAAGTAATGCATCACTTTTTCTTCTTTCCACCTCCAGTGGCCCTCATCCTGCGGAGTACATTAGACATCTCCCCATACTTCATCTTTGCCCTCTCATGACTAGTCATGAGTGCAGAGCTTTCTTTTTGCAAGCTTCAGTGCCCTCTTATCCTTGCCGACTTTAAGAAGCGCATTGATCCTTTTCTCATAGGGTGCAAAGCCAGCAACTTCCCTAATCACATTCCTCTCAAAGTGGACCCTTTTGCTTGTTTTCCCTTTGCGATCTACTGGGCGCGGCAGCAGTTCCTTCTTGGTCACAATATGACCTTGCTTAATCCAACAAATAGAATACTATTTAGTTGTTTAGGAGCCATTACCTCCAATGAAACAGAGATATTGTGGAGATCTTGTCTCAACTTTTCATTGTTGGTGTGGATTATAGTAGGTAAAATATGACTATTTATTGGATAAAAATTTATCAAATTGTGTTTTATTATATTGTCCTTAATAGTAAATTATATTAAGGTTAAATTAGTAATATAAAAAATTATTAAAATGTGAGTTTTCAAAATAATTTTTAGAATGCAAATAGTCCCATCCTTTTAACAATTAAGAATTAACGCTTGGTAAAAAAGAGATCTATTTAAGCCAGTGCAAAAGTAATACTTCAGGACAGAAATCAAACTTGTTTGAAAACATTATACACGATATTATTACTCACCTACTCAATGAGAGGACTCACATATGTTGCAACGGTTTAACATACCCCTACTTTTGTCTTTTTGGAGTTTGGATACACCACACCACCTTATATTTTTTGTAAAATTAAACAGGTATTGAAAGTTACAAATTTTTACATATAAGAAAGATAAGTGCAAAATAGCATTTGAAAAGAATTGTAATTGTTGTTATTATTATCATTAATAATAATATCATTATTATTATATAATATTATTGCTTTTAAATTTTATTATTTTTATTTATTTTAATTATCATTATTTATTATTATTACTATCATTAATGTCATTAATAATAATAATAATTATTAAAATTTATTACTTTTATTATTTTAATTGTTATCATACTGTAATTAAATCATTATTATTAATATTAATATTGTTATTATTAATATTATTGTTATTATTAAAATAAATTTAACTATATTATTTTAATTATTATCATTATTAATATTATTATTGTCGTTAATTTCATTGTTGTTGTTGTTGTTGTTGTCATTATTATTATTATTATTAAATTTAATTAATTTTTTGTCTTTTTATTATTATTATTATATACAAATAATATTTGGGACATAATTGACAAAGGGCATTTTAGTCTATTCTGATTCTAAAATAAAGGGAATGCTATTCATTGTAATTCTAATTCCTACAATTCAACTAAAACAACTTATTCTTATTCAAATTTCTTATTACGATTCCAGTTCATTTCCATTTATTTTTAGTAAACGCACCATTAGAGTGTGTTTGGAACATAGTATTGTCTAGTATTATAATGTTGTTCACATTAATTTATTGCTTACCTATGTTTGGACATTTTGAAAGCTAGATTATAGTCCATCATATAATTCACTACAATGCGCCAACTTTTTCCTTAACTGAAACACTAAATATATTTAAATTTTTATTTTTATTATAATAATTATAAAAAAATAAATAATATTATTTTATTATATCATATTATATTTATATATTAATAATTAATATAAAAATAATAATTAAATATAATTAATAATAAATTTATATAATGAGAGTAGATCTAGAAATGATAGCAATAATTGAAGAATTATGAAATATTTAAGAATTTGTGGAATAAATCAAAAGATTTATCTTTCTAAAGTTAGAGAGCAAACATAGATTTTATTTTATATTTAAGCGATTGTGGCTCTCATAAACAAATACTGAAACATGCATTGTAATTGCCTAATATCAATAATAAAGGTTCTCACAAACTTTCCTACTTCATTTTTATTTATGTCATTTAACAACTTAGCCAATAAATAAAATAATAATAATTATATTTTTTCCTGACATTTTAGGAAACATGAGGGATTGAAATGATAATAGCCTAAGTCCATCCCCCTTGCAGCAACATAGGCGAACCCTGAAATGACATAACAAATACTGAAAAATGAATTTTCCTTACAATAAATTACAAGAACATTCATGCATACTTTTTTTTTTTGACTTATCTTATCAAAAAAAAAAGTATGCATGAATGTTCTTGTAATTTATTGTAAGGAAAATTCATTTTTCGTGTCCTTTTCCCATCTTCTCTTTATGGGCTCCAAAAACTTTAAAAAAATGATAAAAAATGGAGCACATGCTGCATGAATAAAAAATGGCCTGCATTTAAAATAATGATTAAAGTGAGAGATAAAAGTTGAGTAAGGAGACAAAAGAAAATCTGCATTCCCATAGCCCTCGGTTCTCGATCTCTGCATTTGTTGGATTTCAATAGAACCAAAAACCAAAAAAAACAAAAAAACAAAAAAACAAAAAAAAGCGGCCATAAGGAAGAAGGGGGATAACTCAAATCTGGATTTGTTCGATTGCAAAAAAAAAAAAGTGAAACAAAACCACCGGCCTGCTATTTGAAAGCCAAGAGATCTGCATATAGAGGCAGCTTCGCCAGTTGATAAAACTGTTGCTAATTAATTGGTAAGTTTGTCTCTCCCATTATATTCAAATAAAATTTGTTTTTGGCTGTGTTCTATATATTTAAATTGTTAGAATTTTTTTAATTTAAATTGTTAGAAAGTGATGGATTAAATTTATAAAAATTTTTGGATGTATTTTATATATTTAAATTGTTGTTATATTTCTTTTTTACTTTAAATTGAGAGAGGTGTTCGCATATCAAAATTTACAGATTGGACATTAATTCATATTCGATCCATAATTTTGTGGATTATTAATTTTTAATCCAATCCAATCAATTCGTCTGGGGATCAAATGCAGATTTGACCAAATTCATATCCAATCCACCATTTTACAGATTGGTTTGCAGGCTAAAATTTTTTAATTCTATTATATCCACGAACTAACTAAATAAAAAAAATTAATATAAAAATAATTTTTCTTCCGATCAAATTCAAGATTAAATAATATTTAAATAAATTAATTGCTTAAATAAAGATAGAAAATACATTCAAATTTTTAAAATATAATACACAAAAAAATTTATTTGTTTAGACCAGTACGTGAAAATTAACTGCTTAGGAAACTACATTTTTTCATTAATTATTTTTATTTTATATTATTATCGGATAAGATATAATATAATAAAATGTAATTATATTCTAACTTATTTATTTATTAGTAAATACTAATGCCACATTTACAAGTTTAATTTTTTATTAAATTTTTTTTATGGATTCGCAGATTTTTGCAAATTTACAGAAGTAAATCCATATCAAATCTACCGACTGTGATTTTTTAATTTTTAATCCAATCCAATCTATCAATTTACAGATTGAATTTCTACAGATTAGATGGATTGAGTAGATCGGATTGGATTCTGAACACCCTTATGAATTGATAGATTAAATTTCTGAATACCATTTCTATGTAGTTCTCTTGTCCTTTTGACTATTATTGAAAATAGTATTTAAGTTATTAATTAACTAGACAACACTGAGTTTCCCAATTTTTTGTCACTTATTAAATCATTACTCCTCAAATTAATATATGCATTAGGTAAATTTAATTTAAAAAATTTACGAGAATGCCCTAAAATAGTTCCATTATCACAAACACAAATTCCCTCTCTATTCTCTAAACTCTCTCTATCACAATTCACAAATACCTAAAATATTTTAGGACCAAAATTCCCTTAATTCTAAAACACACAAAGCACAACTCTTTCTTCTTTCACACCCAAAATCTAAGTATTGCTTCTCTCTTTCTCATCTTCTTTATAATATTCATTTCCGATTGCAGGAGCAAAACTTGAACTTTTCTCTTGAAACAGCGAAATCCTTAAGATATTTAAACCCATATTTCGTTTTCTTCCACATTTCCAACTTCATTTGGACATAGTTCCAGGTTTGTTTTATTAATTTGTATTGTTAATTTCTTTTGTTAAATTTAGTCTATTTTTCGTTTACTAATCATTTTCATATTGCCAATATTGCATCGGTCTTAATGGCTTCAATGATAGTTCAAATGTGTTTTGATGGATCATGGGAGACTTTAGAGAATGGTTGCGTGGAATATAAGAATGGAAAAAATACAGCGTTTTTTGTTAAGAAAGATTCAACTTTCCATGAATTCACTGCGAGGGTGTTTGAGGTGCTTGAGATAGATTCCAATGATTATGACATTGAGGTTAAGACAGTGTTGAAATCGAATTGTCCTACACAACCTACAACTTCATTGCCTATCGACATACTGAATGATGTAATGGTGAGAGTTATCAAATACATGAATTCTGATCCTCTAAAGTATGGGTTCACTCCTATTTTTGTTACTACAACTCCTATAATTAGGTCATCTGTGCGTAGTCCCTCTATCCGTGGGCCCATGGCCTACGTCTGCGAGTGCTAAGAGATGAATGAATCCGATGCCGCAGTCTTTAAATATTTCATTGTTAATTGTACTGTTTTAAAGTTATGTACTTTGTACTTGTATTATTGTGTAATATGTAATGCAAATTTAGTGAGGTGTTAATTATTATTATTTTATTGCTAATATGAAAAACCTTAAAAACTGTTAAAGTGTTGCAAAAAGGGCAGATAATATCATCGTTATTAAGGCCGACCATCGCCCATTATGGGAGCTTTGGTGTTCAATTACCAAGAAATAACTAATAAATGATTTAAAATAAAATTCTCGAGTATTATGAACAGCCCACTCATGCTGCAACCATTGTGAATGAGTTATGGCCTAGAATATGGCAATTGATTTAAACATCCGAAAGGCCGTAAGGACTATGCAATCATTATTCCTCTAATTATGTAATAATTTTTTTTTTTTAACAGAACATAAATTGAGCATGCGGATCACTTATCGCTGAAGTAAATAACAATTGATTCAATTAGAACTGTCGTTATGTCTTAATTTTATGTCCACTACACCCCTCTATGGCACAAAGAAACCTAAATCAATAAAATCATAAAACAAATAGAAAGAATTTCTTCATTTTATGCTGTACATTAGATAAATATACACTAATTACCCACAAAAATAAATGGAAGTCATCTACCTTCATCAAGAGAAGAATATGAGATTGAGTTTCTAGAATATTCCTCAACAAAACTGTTGCCTCCAGAAATTTTGGTAACACCTGTGTTGGTACTACTACTGGCATTAGTATTAGTATTGGTGGTATTAGTATTGGTGGTATTAGTGAAAGCAGAAATCGTGGTAGTCGTCCAACGTCCTCCACGACCTTGAATTCCTGGCTTACCTGGCTTGGGCAAAGTAAATGAGTCGCCTGAAAGCATGAGATGAACTGAGTTCATGTCAGGCCTTTCTGCAACGCTTTGTTGACAACACAATAAGCCGAGCTGAATGCACATTGCTGCCTCGTCACGATTGCACTTGGCAAGGCTCGGATCCACTAATTCCAATGCCTTCTCACCTTGAAAGAGAGTCCATGTCTGTAATATGAGCACCAAAAAGAAGTTAAGCATGCTGACTAGTTTGCTTGCTCTCCCTTGTACAAAATTAGGAACAAACAGTATAAGTAGCTCACAGTTACTTGCCCCAACAATCCATGTCGTTAACTATAGTTGTTATTAAAGAGTGTACTAGACTACTATAAAAACCGTAGAATTAAGAATTTACCATACTTCTTTGTCCTCTAAAACTTGCGTGCAAGAAGTTGATCTTATGAACTTAGCACTTTCTATCCAATGTTTTCATCCACACATCCACACAATCAAATCAGCTGAGAGCAGCAAATTCTCAATACAAATGAGGTTAGAAGATTAGAAGAAAACTAGTGAAATATAATTTTACAGTTGAATCCAGGCTAAGGTTTCAGTAAATATTATCTGCTTATAGCATGGGAGAAAGATGAGTTGATGACAGCTTGAATGGATAGCTAAAGCACACCAAGCACAGGACAAATTCACAAAAACTCCGTGGCCTCCATAAGTTGTCATCATGGATCAGAGGACTATACATGTATTCATTTAATTTGCTCTGAAATTGTGAAACAAATTGAAAATTCCTAAGTGTCCCCTTTTTCATATTTCCAGATTATGATGATTTAGGCAGTCATCAGGCTTAGATCATTAAACAAAAGCATCAATAATAACATTGCCTTTTGGCTTGCACATTCCACATTCACAAATTCAAAGTTCATATTAAGCGTTATTTTGGGGAATAACCGTATTTGAATTCTTTGGGAATTAACTTACATAGCTCAGAAGGTCTGCTTTTTCTTTGCCAAGACGTCCATCATGGTTCTTTCTTCCACTTACAATTTCTAAGACCAGAACTCCATAGCTGAAAACATCTGTCTTCACTGACAAATATCCATGCAATGCATATTCGGGGGCCATGTAACCACTGCATTGAGCAAATCCTTTTATCAATCGCACTTCTCAAAGAAACAAATCAACCAAGGATCATTTAGAATATCGCTTGATTAACAAGACATTAAGGATTGTTTTATGAGAAAAGATCAAATTAGTGAAGAAACCACTCACTGTGTACCAGAAATCCTGAATGTATTAACATGGGTGTCTTCCCCAGGAAATAGTCTCGCCAGGCCAAAATCAGATATCTTTGGATTCAGTTGCTCATCCAGCAAAATATTACTAGCTTTAATGTCTCTGTGAATGATCCTTGCAGGAGCCTCCTCATGAAGGTAAAGAAGACCTCTCGCCACGCCCATAACTATTCTGTATCGTGTTGTCCAATCCAGCGAAGAAGACTTGGTTTTATCTGTAAAATTAAACCTTTCAAATAAATTAGTCCTACTCTCACCAAACAATCTAACCAAAATTTGAAAACCTAATCAGTTAATAAATAAATACAAGTCCTAAGTCTTGCCCTACGATGTGAAGAGATTCATTTCATCTCTCTCTTACCAAAGATAAAGTAATCAAGACTCTTGTTTGGCAGATACTCGTAGACAAGCATCTTCTCAGGTCCTTCTGCACAACAACCGAACAATGTGACCAAGTTCTTGTGCTGAATTTTCAACAACAGCTTCACCTCATTGGTAAACTCTCTCAATCCCTGCCTTGAGTCTACGGAAAGCTTCTTCACAGCTATTTCTTGACCATTTGGCATCAACCCCTGTAACAAAAATAAATAAATAAATAAATTAGATTACTAGTTTTTACTAATTTAACAAACTAATCTCAGTTTGGTATTGAGATTGTGGAAAAAAAAGAAACTGCAATTATAAAATAAAAATTGATGGTATATAGTAAATATAACTTTTAAATAATAATTTTGATAAAAATATTAGAAACATCAGTTTTTAACCAAACAAGTGTGAGATCAAATTAACATACCAATCTATAATTGCTGGAGTAACGTTTACCAAACATTTTAAATCTACAATTGCTGGTGTAATGTTTACCAAACACTTTAATAATCTAGCATAAAACCACAGTTGTCCAACCGCAATACCAAACAGGGCCTAAAAGGCAAAGAAATTTGTATAATATTCAAACACTACAAGCCTGTTGGATTTGCTTAATTACTGTAATTTGGGCTTTAACACAATCTTATTTGTCTTACATAGTTTTAGATTTTTATCAAACTGTCATTAAAATATAATATATATAAGAAATCATAAATAAATAAGTAAATAAATAACATAATTATATTATATAAGAAATCATAAATAAATGAGTAAATAAATAACATAATTATAATCATTAATTTAACATTAAACTAACCAAAAAGTTAATAAAATTAATTTTTTTTTAAAGAAGAAATTGCGGTATAAGCGTACCCTGTAAACGGGACCAAACCCGCCGTGGCCGAGCTGATTCAAGTCGGAGAAAAAGTTGGTGGCGACTTGGAGAGTGCGGAGGTCGAAGAAGAGGTTCCAGGAGTCGGCGCCGGAGCCATCTGCATCTTCAGCTGCTTCGCCGGCGGCTCTTCCGCCTCTGAGGCTCGTCTTCAAGCAGGAAAAAAGATTGGAAATAAAGTGCTTCAAGTTCATTTCATCGACTGACAGATTATGATTATGATGATGTTGGTGATTTTGATCATCCAAAATTGGATGGCGGAGAATGTGAGAGAGGTGACGCAGCATGAAGAGTTGTTTATTGAAGAAGAAAACGTACAATTGGCATTTGACAAGGGGTGTTGAAGGTGGTTCATTTGACTTTCATTTTGAGTCAGTCAACGGACCAGTCTTGTACTTTACCCAGCTGGATTTTGATGTATTATTTTTTTATTCATTTTTTAAAATAATTATAATATTTTAAGTTTAACATGAAAACCATTGACCTTTTAAAATAAAATAATTAATAGTGCCCACAAATTTACATTCTCCAACTGGAAATCGGAGTTGCGGAATCGGAATAAAAAACTTAAGGTAAATGCTATGTTACAATTAATGTAACATACACACTCAATAACAACCACACAAATTATGTGGGCCCATCATTTGTGTGGTTATTGTTGAGTGTGTATGTTACATTAATTGTAACATAGGGGCTCCCAAAACTTAATTACTTATTTAATTGAAATTTGGGAATAGGAATGAGATGTACGGGTCACGTACAAAATGAGGAGTGATTACCAAATTTGTGATTTTAGTGGGGGAGAGGTTAGGAATGCGAACCCTATTCTCCCAAAGACAAAACTATCCCCATTATTTTTTCTATTTTCCCAAAATACTCTCTTTGCAATTAAAAAATATAAATTAAAAAAAAAGAAAAAAACAAAATCCCTAACCATTGACTAATAAATTAAAAAAAAAAGAAAAAACAAAATCCCTAACCATTGACTAACCCATTGCATCGCCGCTGTCATAGTCAGTCTCTCCGTGACTCCGTCGTCGTCAAAGAACAAATTGATAATGATGATGATGATTTTTTATGACAATTTTGAGGATCAGGCTACGGTGCAACTGTGGCACTGTGCCACAGTTGCATCCAGCCGTTGGATGCACTTGGATTAATGGGGTCTACTGGTATCCAACGGCTAGATGCAACTGTGGTACGGTACCACAGTTGCACCACAGGTTTCTCCCAATTTTGATGATGATTGATGATGATTATTATTAGGAAAATGCTACATACCCCGAGTCAGATCCCGGGTCAAACCCCGAAACAGCAGCATAGGCCATCGTTTCGTCTATTATTTTTTTTTGTTTTGATTATTTTTGAAACGACACCGTTTTTGCTTTTATTCTTTTTACTTTGTTTTGATTTCTTCTTTCTCTTCATTTAACTTAACTCAGCTTCTTTCTCTTTGTTTAACTTAACCTAGCTACACACCTCTTGCTTCTTCCTCTTCTTTCTCTTCTCTTCGTTCTCTTCATCACACTGTTTCTACTTTTAATTTTTTTTCTTTGTTCTGATTTGCTGGGAACGAAGAGAAGAGAAACAATAAATATACCTGAATTGAAAAATGGTGCCCCTGGTTTCTTCAGTTTGAAGCATAGTGTAGATTGATGTGTATAAATTATTAAACTTATGCATGCTTCTGGGTTGTGTTTATATGAATCATATCTTGCATCATGATTATTTCATTGCCATTAATTTCTTCCTTTGAACTTGGAGATTGTCCTCGAAAATTTGTGCTCATATGTTTTTATGTCTTGATCCATTTCAACAACAAAGAGACTCTGCAACTATATATGTTGCTGTGTAGGAAAGTATCAAGTTGCGTGTTTGACCTGAGAATATGAAAATTTCCTTATTAGTGCAAAATATGTCCTTTAACTTGAATAAAATACCACCATCCTGACCAAATGAGACTAGATTAATGAATAATAGACTAGGGATTGCGAATGGCTGCCAAATCTTAATTAAGTTCCCAAGGGTTGTGACTTTGGGTAGACTAGAATCTGATGTTGAGGAGAAAATTTGGAGCTTCCATAAGAAAAGTGTTGGGAAATAGGACATTGAGTCAGTCTCAGACAACAGCAAGCCTGCTTTATGCGAGAGAGAGACGGGGAGCATTAGAAAATGGGTTTGGAGTTGGATACAACAATGGGGACTGGCTAAGCTTAAGACGAGGAGTGAGGAGACTATGCAGGCATCCTGTATTTCAGTTTGATGAAGGAAAATGGAACGAGGCAAACGAAGGGGCAGCTGGGTTCTGAAGGATTTGCAGTTGGATTTACAAACGAACGTGGTTGTCAGTCGATGAAGAGAATGAAGAGAAGAGAACGAAGCAATGGGTCTATAGTTGGGTTAAATGAAGAGAAGGAAGAAATCAAAACAAAGAAAAAAAAATAGAAGCATAACGGTGTTGTTTCAAAACGAATCAAAACAAAAAAAGAGCCGAAAACGACGACCTATGCTGCCGTTTCGGGGTTTGACTCGGGGCAAATAGTAGAACTCTTATTATTATTATTAGGGTCCAACTATCTTGCAACAGTTGTATGGTAACACTAATTTTTATTTTTTTGTAATGTCAAATTTCATTTAACCCATTACTTTTTTTTATTTACAGTTTATTTATAATGTTATGTGTTTTGGCAGGTGACTTCTTAAAATGTGATTTAATTTAATTTACTTTTTTATTTATAATTTATTTATTAGTTTATGTGTTTTAGCTGGTGATATGCTAAAATAAAATTTTATTTTATTTAATATTATTTAACTTTCTAAAAGAATAAATATAACAATAAGCCTATGACTAGATAATATTAAATAATATTTTTAACAAAATAAAAATATTAAAATTTTATTCTTTTAAATAAAATAAATAATATTAAAAAATAATATTTATTTTTTAGAACTCACAATTTCTTATTCTATTTTATTTAATATTATTTAATTTTGAAAAATAAATATAATAATAAGCTATGACTAAATAATATTAAATAAAATAAAATAAAAATTATTAAAAATAATATTACTTTTTTGAGACTCATTACTGGCTATTTCATTTTATTTAACATTATTTAGTTTCATGAAAGAATAAATATTATAATAAGCCTATGGCTATATAACGTTAAATAAAATCAAATAAATAATATTAAAAAATATTTATTTTTAATAAAATAAATAATATTAAAAATTTATCCTTTTGAATAAAATAAATAATATTAATTGAAAATGATTTTTTTTAAGACTCACAACTGATTATTTAATTTATTTAATATTAGTTAGTTTTTTAAAGAATAAATATAATAATAAGTCTATAACTAAATAAAATTAAATAAAACAAAAATAAATAACATAAATAATATTAAATAAAAATAATAATTAATATTAAAAATTATATTTTTTTAATGCTCACTACTGATTATTTTATTTTATTAATTTTTTTAGTTTTTTGAAAAATTAAATACAACAATAAGTCTGTAACTAAATAATATTAAATGAAATGAGAATAAATAATTTTTTCTAATAAATAAATGATATTAAAAATTAATTTTTAAATAAAATATATAATATTAAAATAAAATTTATGTTTTAAGACTTAAGTGGCGTTTGTTTTTTAACTTAATGACTTAAAGTGACTTAACTTAATTAATTAAGTTAATTAGAGGTGTTTGTTTTTATAACTTAATGAGAATTTTTAGATAATTTTGACTTAATAAAATAAGCTAATTTTTTTACTTTTTACTTAATGGAGAAATTTGAATTAAGTCAATTGCTTGCTAATGTCAAAAATATCCCTATTTTATAATTTATTTTTCATGTCTATCCCAAAACTCACCCATAGATGTTTACCCCACATAAAAATATCCCTGTTTTTTCTTTCTTATATTATATACGATAAAATTTGAAATTTATGGTATTTTATATATTAAAATTCTAAAATAATTATGTATTCACTTGAGTATAGTTTTACTTATAAATGTTAAAATATTGTGGTATTTAATATATTATTTATTTGACATTCAAATTTAATAAGGATACAAATGTAAAAGTACATATTTTCAGCTTTTTAAGTTGAAAAAAACAAACAACTTAATACTTATTTTTCGAGATTCAGACAAAAAATAAACATATTATTCAGATTCAGACATTCAAATTTATTCAGAATTCAGACTAATTCAGGTCTTTCAGATTTCAGACAAAAAAACAAACGCCACCTTACTCTACTAATTAAACAACATAAAATTTTAAATAATTTGGACTTATGTGTTAAAAATTTTAATTTTTTAGCATTTTTGTGTTTTTTATAAATATCAGGGAGTATAATACTAATATTCAAATAAACGAATCTCTATCCTTGAATCTATCTTTTCATTGAATCCAATAGTCAAAGGTTGAAACCACAAGAAAATAAAATCAGGCGATACCTTGCAATTGTTGCAAGGTAGTTGAGTTCTTATTATTGATGATGTAATTATGACGAAGATGGAATTGAATTAAGATGTTGATGAAGAAGAAGAAACGAAATTGATAGGAGGAAGAAAAAGATGAAACAGAAGAGAGAATAATAATAAAATCAAAGAGAAAAATAATAATAATGCTTATTATTATTATTAACAGCAATAATCATAATCACATAATGATAATTTTCTTAATAATAATAATCATATTATATAATAAATAATAAAATAATAATAAAAATAAACTAAGGGTATTTTTATAATTTAAAACAATTCATTATGATTTTAAGATAAAGTAGAGAGATGAGAGATCAGTGACAATATAATTTACTCTGATATGATTCCTACAACTAAAATAAATAATTTATTCTAATTTTTATTTCTTATTTTAATTATTGATTAATAAATACATGTATATTGCTTCCTATTTTTGTAGTTTATATATATATATATATATATATATATATATATATAATTCATTATCGTTAAATTACCCATTAGTAGATCCAGTGAAGGGCAGTTAATGTGTGCAGCTTTTATTAAAAAATCGCTGTTTAATAATACCCACAGCTCCCTCAATAAAAATTGGACACATCGATGGACCGTAAACCTAATCAAAACTTCTCTATTAGTAATAAATCTATCTTTTTGATTGATCCGTATCAAGAATTTTCTCAAAGAGGCGCAAAGTCTCATAAAAAGCCAAGAAACCGAACAGTCCTAGTTGTGCCTTATGTTGTGGTATTTAATTGAGTTAATTAAGAGATTTGAAAAGTTGTGTTTCATATTAAATAATATAGTTTGTATAGTACGCTTCCCATGAATCGCGACAGAAGTTTCACCTCGAGCTATGACCATTCAAATTCGATGATATTATATGACAACCGTTGATCGGTATTAACGTTGTTTAAGCAATTTTAATACGAAACTCCGAGTACAAAACCTGAATTAATTTTGGTTGACATTTTAGGTCGTAGGTTTTGAATTTCGATTCTCCCACTAACCTAAACAATAAATAGATTATGACTTTTTTTTATGGCCAAAAATCCCTCCAGTCGACTTAATTATTCATGGCCATACGTCCTGTAAGGCTTTGAACATATATTTCTTGTAGGCTTTTCATAAGTCTTGAACTTAATTTCGGAAACGAACAGCTTCTCAACTCATCACTACGTAATTATACGACTTGGTCCATGCAATGCGGGCTTTAGAGTGTTTGTGCGGGCGAAATTTTTTTTCATGAGGTCTCTATTTGTTTTATAATTTCAATATTTAAAGAAATAAAAAAAAGTCAAAATTTATTTCATTTTTAATTCTTGAATTTTAAAAATAAAATCTAAAAAAAGGTTAAGAAGATTTTTTTATTCCATTAAAACTATTACAAAATAAACAATCAAATAAATAAGAATAATATCAATTTCAAATAGGATATTTAGAATGATACGATATAAAAAGTTGAGATGATGAATTAATGATCAGATAATAGAAATGAACTTTGTATTTCTATAAACTGATTTTTTTTAAATGAACCAATAAATATAATAATTTTCTTTGTAGAGAAGAGAGGAAGAAATTTTTTCATCTACTGATTTCTGAGATTACAAAGTTTTTAATAGAAATTAAAAGAAATACTAAAAGTCAAATATTCTAACATTAAATAATTAATTTTTTTGAGGAAATTGAAAAGATAACTAATTTAATTTTTTTTGGAAAGACTAATAATGAATGAATTAATGATTAAATAATATTATTAGTTATACCTATTTAACATTAATGTAATCAAATATAGTTTTTTCATAAAAAGATAATTCTTAATTGTAGGATAATTAATAATTAGAGAGATATTAATAAGTTTTTTGATTTCTTAAAATATGTAATTATAAAAAATAAAAATTATTAAAAAAATTCAAAAAAATGAGACCTTTACAGAATATAAAATCTTAAACAATCATCTTATTCACCTATTATTAAAGTCACCCGGAGTCTATGCTTATTGTACCATGAAATATCTATCTTGATATGAGAAATCAAATTTGTAAAATATTTAAGCTCTTTAAATTAGGCTTTGTAAAGTCGTATGGGAGTGGGAAAGTGTGCATCCGTGTACTAATTTACTAGGTCCTCGTCGGTTTGTGGCTTCTTTTTTTTTAACATGTTTGTCGTTTCTTTATGTTAATAAAAATAACATTTCGTTTTCAAAAATACAAAAACGCGTAAAAAACATCTTTGATTGTGTTACTGATTGTTTTATGATCTGTGGCGTTCGTGTATTGACCGTTCAGAAAGAAAACAGTAAAGCATGGTCAAACGGGGACCGGGGGCCCACTAAACCTTGTCGTACTTAGAGATGAAAAATGGGCGATGAACGGAACAGCACTAATATTGACCGTCTAAAAAGTTTTAAATTAGTCAATGGACCATTAACCGAGTGGTGAATCTTTACTTTTACACTTCAGAATGATTGGAATCATAAGAGTTCTCATAAACTCAAAATTTTTTTAATTAAATATTATTTATAATTGTTAGTATTTTTTTTTATGAAATACGAATAGTGTAGAAATATCTCTCGTCTATGAAGATTATTTAACTAAGAATTTATTTGTAAGTTTTAGTTCCTTGTGAAATACGAATAAAACAGAGACATTACTCGTCTGTAAGGATTATTTGACTGTATATGTACTTTATAAATTTAATATAATAATATAAGTCTCAGTTATATATATCTGATTATAAATATCAGCGTAGTATCTGCTATAATAATATATGTAAATACTAATTTGATGTGTAATCAGTATTAAAAAAATTTTTAAATTAATATATGCATGTATGACATATATAATTAAATTTAATATAATTTTTTAAATAAATATAT
>NW_006262339.1:34203022-34205542 GCF_000493195.1 Citrus x clementina | reverse complement strand
ATTCATGCTATATTCACGCCGCTAAAAAATCATTCCTAATTTGCTTATCTTTTGTTTGATTATTAAATTGAAGTAATATTTCATCCCATATTTATCTACTCATTCATTGAATTTTGTTTCAACGGTTAAAATCAATTCTAATTATTTATCATTGCTTTATTATTTTAATTATTTTTAAAAGTTTGAATATGGAGTTAGAGTCTTAGAGACCTTGCCCACAAAGCACCAACCCCCAATGTATTTTAGGGGTTTAATTTCCTTCTTTAATTTAAATGAAGATAATTTTTTCCTTTTCGAAATGTAAGTGGAGTAGACATCTCTCGAGTATTAGAGAGGATAAAAATTTGGGCAAGCTTCATAAAAATTGATGTAAACTAGTTCTAATAATAGTTTGATTTATAAATATCAGTTGTAATATCATATAATATGAGTTGTACTCTTCAATAATAGTCTAAAAAATAAAAAGGTGACAAGAAACTTAAAGTGCATTCACGGTTGTTCAAACTATGCCCAATCGTGTAGTTCAAATTTAGGATTGCAATATATCCCCAAGCAATCACTTATTTATTTATTATTATATTTTTCTCTTAAAATGTCAAAAAGGTGGGCGGTGGGGCACTGAGGCAAAGCAAAAAAGGAAAAAAGAAAAGGAAGAAGAAAGAAAGAAGAAGAGGAAGAAGAAAGAGATGCCCCACCATTCAGGTTAAAGAAATAAAGAAATAAAATAATAAAATAATAAAATAATAATATTAAAATAAAAAGATGAATATTATCCATTTGATGGTTATAAATAAAGGGTTCTCCCCCTCATTTGAATCATCCAATTTTCTTTAGCTTTTTCTTCTTCATTTAAGAGAGTAGTGATTTGAGAGTTTGGGTGTATTGAAGTTTTGAGTAGTGAGCTAAAATATTATAATATTTGTAACTTCTTTTTCTACTAGTAAATATTTTTTTTCTGTCTTCGCCCATGGACCTAAGGTAAAAGCAGAACCACGTAATTTTTTGTGTCCTTGTGTGATTTTGTGTTTCAATATTTCTCAATTTTCACTTTAGTTGCGTGTCTGTTTCACCCATCAATTTCCTATCAGTGGTATCAAATATATTGGTTGTATTTTTAGAGTCGGGAGTACTGTTTATGTATACGGTACTGTTCATATATACGATATTGTTCACGAGAAACGATATGAGCAATCCAAGAATTTTGCGGTGCAAATCAGGGAATAGTGGTGTGAATGGAGTAATTGTGTGGTTTTGTACATATCCAGGAAAGTTGTGTCACAAAAACGATAAGAGCTTAAGGAGTCTGAATTTTAAGTGGAACCGTTATGACCCCTCTAGTCTTTACTGGGAACTTTCCTAGAGTGCATTCTCACACATACTCACAATTATTCAAGGTGGTACACTAGTTTGTGTGTGATATTTATCAACAAAATGATGGCAAAGTATAAAATTGAGAAGTTCAACGGGAATAATTTCTGGTTGTGGAAAATGAAGATGCGGACAATTTTGAGGAAAAATAATTGCTTAGAAGCAATTAGGGAAAGGCCTATAGAAATCACTGATGACAAGTGGAATGAGATGGACGGCAACGCAATTACTGATCTACATTTGGCACTTGCAGATGGGTTATTATCTAGTGTGGCGGATAAAAAGATAGCAAATGAAATATGAGATACTCTTATAAAATTGTATGAGACTAAGTTGTTGCAGAACAAGATTTTCTTAAAAATGAGACTCTATACTCTTTGAATTGTGGAATCTATATCGGTGACTGACCACATCAAGATTTCACAACTCACAACTTTGGGTCATAAAAGAAAGGAAAATAAACGTTCAGAGTTTCTACTTTAAAGCCTACCAGATTCGTATGATCAACTTATCATCAACCTGATGAACAACAATCCAGTAGACAATTTGGTTTTCGATGATATTGCAGCTTCAGTATTAAATGAAAAGAGCAGGCGGAAAAGTAAGGAAGACAGACAAGTAAGTTCACAACAAGCAAAGGCACAACAATGACGAGAAGGAGATCAACGGAACATGAGCCCAATGGGAGTCACAATCATGGTATATCAAAATCCAGAAGTAAGAAGAATGTTAAATGTTACAACTGTGGCAAGAAATGACATGCCAAGAAAGAGTGCTAGAACAATCAGAAAAGAAAAGATGGCAAAGAACTTGAGTCATCAAATGCTCATGGGTGTGTAGCAAATACCTCGAATGATGGCGAAATTCTCTACAATGAGGCAACAACTATTTCAGAGGGATGAAAACGGTTATCTAAGGTTTGGCTTATAGATTTAAGAGCTACTTGGCACATGACCTCCCAGAGAGAATGATTGCACACATATGAACCTATCTCAGGAGGATCTGTATATATGAGAGATGATCATGCATTAGAGATTGATGGCATTGGTACTATCAAAATAAAAATATTTGATCTTACAATAATTAAATAAATTTTTAATTCTCAAATAGGCGCCGAGATGTTGGTGTAAGAGATTTGATTCCTTCATAATG